>NC_077234.1:245394657-245708657 GCF_027887165.1 Monodelphis domestica
AGGACTCTGGCACTGAAGTTTCATTAGACCTTAGGATGGACATGAATAGTGAATATTAGTTCTTTTCTTATGTTCAACTTTTAAGGTTCTCAAGCTTCTGAATGTATTTTTATTTTTTTTCTTGTTCTTTATTCTCATAGTATCTATGTCATAGTGTAGAGTTTGTTTGTGTTTAAAGTTTGAACGGAGCCCAAGCATTGCCATTAAGGTTTTAAATCAGGATTGAATCCCAGGTTTTCTTTATATAATCTGTCAGCTACCGGTTTAGGCTCTACAAGTTGAGGGGGCTATAAACCTTAAGCCAAAAAACTACTAATACTACCTTGTGTTGAACTGACTCCACTTGCATTGCTCTGAAATCATTTTTCCAGAAGATTGGGCTACCTTATTCTTAAACCCCTGCTCATCATTGGTACTCTTAAAATAAGATCATATCTACCTTGATATAGATGATACAATGGCATAAAAAAGAAATATCTTTGTAGTTATTCTCACATTTATACTTCAGTGTGTCTGTGATGTCAATGATATGGATGTTCCATCTAGTGATGCTGATTGCCACTCATCCATGTCATCTCATTCTGTGGGTCTCTTGACCACAACTTCTCATAAATCCTTATGCAGTGTCCTTAAGGTCTTCCTTTTGATCACAAAAATACTTAATCTTTAGGCATTTCTTCCAAGGAGCCTTTCTGATTGAGTCCAGTAGTCCATTTCTGGTGACTGCTCCTTGCAAAAGTACTATCATTGGAAATTTCAGGTTGAAGAAATTTAGCTATATTGCAACACAATATTGGGCTCTTTCAATGGGGTTGTAAGAGATTAGTCTGATTCTTTTTTTCATAGGATATATCCATGACAGTTGTTATATATGTGTGTGTATGTTACATATTATGTGTGCACATATACACATATGAACCATATGCACACACACACACACACACACATATATATATATATATATATATATTTATAATATATTGCTGTTATGGTTCAGGGGGTTAGTTGTTGCATTCATGCCCAAACTCAATAAGGTGTCTGGAAAGGTCTGGTTTCCATCTGCTTTTTTTCCCCAACTTTTTTTACCTGTTCTGCTTTTATCAGCATATATGTCTTCAAATTACTAGACATTCAGTGTTTATGTGGTCAGCCCCAGTATGTGATATGCTCTCTTTTGAATGGTTTATGAATGCCATATGTAGATTTTATTTGAAATGTATATAGCCTGAATTAAGTTTTCAGGAAGCAATTATTTATGTAAAACAAACAATAGAACTTCTTTTATTCTATCAGATATACAGTTATTTAGGTAGAAAAAAAATTGTGGTTTGAACCACACAATTTAATTTATGTTGTCTGGTTTTTCAAATTGCTAATTTAAAAAAAATTTTGTAAAGATAGATGATAATCTCTCTTAATTCTGTCTATGTCAGAAAGATAACTGATAAAACCAATTTTGTGCCTCTTCCTTAGGGGTTTTTTCCCTCATAAACCACCAAAGATGATCTTTCCTGTCTTTATTGTGGAAATTTGTGGTGGAAAAAAAACGTTCATGGAAATGTTTCTAAATGCAGAAAAAATGAGATTCCAGAGTGAAGGAGATCATGGGGACAAAACACATCTTTATTCCAGGACCATCAGCATAGCCTTCTACTTTTCTTTTCTTCTTAGCAATGAAAACCTAAATTTTTATGAAATGTGGAGCTAGTGAGATAAATTTAACTTCTAAATTTTCCTCTTGTATATTGAAATTTATTCATCTATCAAGCTTTTAAAAACTCTTCAGTCCAACTTTGCTTTCTAATTGCTGTGGTTTAAGTTATAGTCTTGTTACATTATAAAGCCTAATAAAAAAAGAAACATCAAGGAAGGAACAGTTTTGTTGAAAGTAAAGCACTGGTGCCATTAATTGTCCATATACAGAAGGCTTTTCACCCTTGCGCACACACTGTATGCTGGTCAGCTTTACCCTTTTGTATGAAGATTATTTCACTAACTGCTACAGTCAATAAGATCAAATCTTTGTATGAGAGAAAACAACTGAAATTTTATTTTTCTACTGACATTTCTAATGCTGGTGTCAAATTTTACCAATAAAAATTAATTACATTAAAAAAAGAAAGTACATCTACAATGCTCTGGAAATCAAAAGGAAGGAGGAGAAGGTCATCGCATCCTACAGCAGAATTCTCTAGTGAGCAAGGAGCTAGTGAAGCTGACATTGGTAGCAATAGTAGTTACTGCAACTAAAAGTAACAACAATCAGACTATAGTGTTGACTTCCAGAAATACTGATTTTGGTTTATTTAATCTCATGGAATCGTTATGTTTAGGTGGGGCAAGTAGGTCCAATGTAACTTCTCAGGCAACTCAGAAAGACACTTCGTATGGAAAAAAGTCAGCCAATTTCTAGAGATGGAAGGCAAATTGAGGAAAGAAATAATTCACAGGTTCCATTCAAATGCCATGGAAATAGCACATCTTCAGAAAGTAGAAAGTTTACAGAAGAGACAAGACAATAAACCATTAAGCAACCATTCTCGTAGAGAGAACATTCTCATAGAGAAACACGTTCTGACCCATTATATTTTGAGGAAGAAGATGGATTTACTAATTGAATGAGACTGGAAGTGCTAAAGATGAGAACACTCAACAAAAAATTTTCTGCAAAAGTACTGGCTAACTTATCTGAAAATTTGCCAATTAACCCAATTCCTATTACAACCTCTGTATATAAACATGCAAAATGTCAAAAGAAGGCTTTAGCTGCAGCACTTGCCCCAGCTCAGGAATATCCAGAAGTCAGTATAAAGAAAAAAAAAATCCAGGAAATTTTCTCAAAGGCACCAGGCAAAAAGAGTAAGACTACTGTGCAGCTTGATTTAGGGAATATGTTAGCAGCTCTGGAAAAGCAACAACAAGCAAAGAAAGCTCATCAAATCACCAATAATTAAGCATTATCAGTATTACACCTATATGTACCAAATATAGCATCCACATTTTAATAGGAAAAACTAAATTAGTTGTAGGTGGAAATTAATAACAAAGCAATAATGGTAGAAGACTTCAATTTCCCACTCTCACAAGTAGATAAATGGAACCAAAAAAAAAATGAAACAAGTCAAGGAAAGGAATAGAACTTAGATAAATTCAATTGTATAGAATTGAATATAGAAAGAATTGAATGGGCATAGAAAGGAATATTAAAAAAACATTATGGTTAAATGTAGAAAAGCAGAAATATCAAATTAATTCTTTTCAGACCACAATGAAATAAAGGTTATATCTAATAAGGACCATGAAAACACAAAGAAAAACTAATAGGAGACAAAAATAACTTAATCCTAAAGAATGAGTGGGTAAAAGAACAAGACATAGAAACAATAAATATATTTATTAAGGAGGATCACAATAATTATATAATCATAATAATGAGCCAATATACCAAAACCTATGAGATAAAGCAATGAATTAGATATGAAATTTTTTAAAAGCTAGAGAAAGAACAAAATAAAAATGCCTGGTACGATGCCTGCCAAAACCACCCCAGAAATTAAAAGATAAAGCCAGTTTTAAATAATCAGAGGAATATTCATTGTGTTTAAATAAAATAATAATCAAACCTAAACTAATCTCCTTATTCAATACCATCCTAATTAATTTACCAACAAAATTAGCTCACCTAGAAAAAAAATCATTTGGAAGAACAAAAGATCAAGAATTATCAAAGGAATTAATGGGAAAAAATAAACAAAGGAAGTGTAACAGTATCAGATTTTGAACTGTATTTTAAATCATTAATTATCAAAACTTTATTATACTGGTTAAGAAATAGAAAGATAGATCAATAGAAAAGAAGTGAAATATGACAAACAGTAATAAAAGATTATAAAATTTTAATATTTAACAAGTATATAGATTTGAGTTTTGTGGATAAGAACTCACTATATGGTAAAAATTGCTGGGACAATTAGAGAATAGTTTACCTGAGACTAATTACAGACCAATATTTTATACCATTCACTTATAGAAAATCAAAATAGAAATATGGCCTAGACATTAAAGGAGATATCATAAGCAAATTTAAAGTACAGGGAACATACAATCTATTGGATTTATGTATAGGAGAGAAATGTATGAGTAACAAGAGATGGAAAAGCATCGTGAAATATAAAAAGGACAATATTGATTACATCAAATTTAAAAGTTCCTGTACAAATAAAAATAATTTAGCCAAAATTAGAGGAAAAACAGAAAATTGGGATGGGATAATTTTATATACAGCTTTTCAGATAGAAGTTTTATATCTAATATATGTAAAGAACTTTGTTAAATTTATTAGAATAAGAGCCATTCTCAAATTGATAAATGGACAATCAGAACATATAACTTTTTGATGAAGAAATCAGTCATTTATAGGTATATGGAAAATGACCTAAATCACTATTGATTAGAGAAATGAAAATCAAAGTAACTGTGAAATATCATCTCACACCTATCAAATTGACTAGAGCAAAATGGTCAGTGTTGGAAGGAATGCAGAAAAATGGGAACGCTAATACAACTAATACTGTTGATAGAACTAAAAATTGATCCAACCATTTTTAAGATCAATTTCATATTAAACCCAAAAATTATGAAATATGTATACCCTTAAACCAAGTAATACCACTGTTGATTCTCTTTCCTAAGGAAATCAGGAAAAACGTAAAATGACCTATATGTTCCCACATGTTTACACCAACTTTATTTTGGTGGCAAAGAATTGCCAATTGGTGAATGGTGGTATATGATTGTGATGCTATATTACTACATGAACAGGTTAATTTTTAAAAAGAAACAAACTTAGAATGATATACATGGAGTAATGAAAAGTGAAATGAGTAGAAGCAAGAGAATTCTATAAGGTTCCAGAATTAATATTTAAAGAATAATTTGTGAATGTCCATCTCCAGAGAATGAATGGAAAAAAAGAAATGCAAAAGGGACTATATCTATATATATGTGTGTGTGTGTGTGTGTGTGTGTATGTGTGTGTGTGTGTGCATGTGTGTGTATGTGTATATATGTGTATATATATATATATATGTAAATGTGTGTATGTATCTTTTGGTTGGATTATGACTTTTAGGATGTTTGGGAAGGGAAGGAAAGACTGAGATAGCTGAAAAAATTCTATTAAATAAAGATAAATTTTAAAATAAAGGCAACTAAAATAAATACAACAAAAATAGGAATATGGGTTTTGTTAAAAACTTTTTCTCCATCTATTGATAAAACCATATTTTTTGCCTTGTTTTTGTTATGAAAATGGTCAATTGTGCTGATAATTTTCCTACATTTCTGGAATATCCCACCTAATCACAGTGTATGGTCTTTGTGATATACTGTATTTCCTCCTTTGACATTTTATTTTAAATGTTCACATTAAGATTCATTAAGGGAATTGGTCTACACATTTCTTTCTAAAAGCACTTATTTAATAAACTTATTTGCTTGGTAAGAAATCACTGAACCTCTCTGGGTCTTAGTTTTCTCTTATTTAAAGGGAATAATAATGAGAACTTAATTCTAGTTAGTACCACTACCACTACTACAACTACTACTACCACCACCACTACTACTACTACTATTACTACAGCTATGACTATAACTACTACACTTGCCCGCACTTTTAATACCCACTGCCTTGGGACAATATCACCTATTTTCAGTGAAAGAATATATAAAGATTTCCTGATACCCCAGGAGAATCTAAGTGATATCTCAGTCCTAGAAATTTTCCAATATACCAGATATCCTAGGTCAGTTATGATCCACAAACACAGAATATTCTCAATCTGTATCATTATTGGAAATGTGCCATTGCTGGAGAATAACATTTTACAATTGATTAAGAGAAAATATACTATTTTTAAAAAATCCTTTACCAATGTATTTGTAAAATATATTCATATGTATTTCATATATTTGTATGTGTAAAATAGACACTTTCCATGTAGTTCCTATTAAGAGAGTTTTAAATTAATTTCTCCTTTTTTCTATATAAAAGGAAAGGAGCAATAAAATTTCAGAGTAAGAGACCCTCTGCTGTGCTGCTTGGCAGTTGGTGACAGAAATATGTGGCTGAGTGTGGTTTGTAAGTTGCAGACCATTGGAAAGGCCTTTTTGTCTCTGGGTCCTCTGGAGAGAGGACTGTGTGTGGCTTGCTTTCTCTGGGACTGTGAAGAGACTGAGAAATGGATTTAAGGACTAAACAGCCTCATTGATTATTATTTAACTTGGGTACATAAGGTAGCTAGCCAGTGGTTATATTATTAGATAGAGAGAGTAGTGGAAGTAGGAGAGGGCTTTGACCTAGCAGAAGATACTGCCCTCTGAGGCAGATAGATGTAGGGTTTTCTAGGAAAAAAAAAATTAGTTAGGATTGGGATCTTGGGCATAGTTACTAGCTATTCTAATATTACTTTATTCCTTCCTAGTTTCTCTCTGTATTTCCTAATAATAAACTAAATGTTTTGCATTTAATAAACGGTGCACTGGCTTTTGATCAAACTCCTGCCTCCATCCCCATTAAACCTTTCACATTCCTTAAGTTTGTTTCATCACAAAACCACAGGAAAAAATTTTGATTCTTGAAATTATCTGGAACTCCAGTTTGAATATTTCCACTAATGATCCTCATTAGCAATTCTTCTATAACATGTTCTGAGAGGTTGCCTAGGGTACTTAAAGCTTAAATGATTTATCCACAGTTAGGGCAGTCTTATTCCAAATAAACATAGCTGCCTCTTTAAAGAACAGGTGTGCTCTATGAAATATTTTAGAACGTATTTCATTCCACAATGTATAAAGGACTTTTGAGCTTATGCCATTCATTTCCAAAATTATCTACTTTATCTGTTGCACATAATGCAATCTTCTATATTACCCTATTTGCAGTACTTCTAATTTAAGTGATTTGGTTAACATTCAGATTCATTGATAATAATATTTTTCATCCAAATTCAAATATACAGAGGAAGATTGAATTTTTTTGTCTACAAGTGTTACCATAACTAAGAAATGTGTTATTTAAAATTTAAATATAAATCACACAAATTTGTTTGTAAGTCACATTGGCAAGTACGATTTACTCATAAACTAGCATAAAATGCAGAGTATTAATTCACTTATGAAATCTCTCATTATTGAATTTCACCTCATAAAAATTGTATCTCCTCCACAAATTAAAAAAAGTAAAATAATAAATTTAATTGATTTTATATTTTTGTATTCCAAATGATAGGAGAAATATAGACATATATATTTCTCCTATCATATATATTATTTGTATATATGTATATACATATAATATAGATTTATATATACACATATAATATATATTTATATATGTATATATTTAAGATGAGACAGTGTACCTTCAAAATCATTGTCAATAAAGACCCTAAATAATTTCCCATAATAGATTATGGAGAACAAATCTGTTTTTTAAAATGATTGCTGGATTGGCTGAAACCCAAAGAGGAAGTCTCGAGTTGGGAGAGCATGAGGCATGAGGCTCCAGAGCAGCATGAAACACACAGGGGTGGAGGGGCAGGCATACAAACGGAAGCCCAGGCAGGACATGAGGTCAGGGGCAGGAAGTACAGACACCAGTTGGTGCCCAGAATGAAAAATGATAGGCTTATCTCCTTTGCACAAGGGTCGCCCTGTCCAGGAGGCCAGCTGTGGCATTGTTGTGGCTTTCCCAGTGGGGTCGAGGGATGAGGTAGCCATGGTGGAAAGACCTGAGGACCTGAAGCTTCCCAACACTGTCATCTTCATGATCAGCAAGGAGGCACTCCCTGATGGCATCAATATCTCCAAAGAGACTCAAAGTGCCATCTTCTAGGCTGCCAGAGTGTTCATGCTGTATGTCATGTCTTGTGCAAACAGCTTTGCAAAGAAATGAAAGCTAAAGATCCCAAATGCATAGAAGAGATGGAATTTCAGCAATTCATTTCTCCTTTGAAAGAAGCACTAGATACATATAGATATGAACAAAAGGTAAGAAGGAAGCTTCAGAACAAAAGAAGAAAGATAAAGACAAAAGGACAGATTTTGAAGAGCAAGACAAGAGCAGTGAAGATGATAATGATGAAAGAGGAGGAATAGAATGATGAAGTTGACAATTGGGTTTCCTGGAGACAATGGCATTTCAGAAGATCAGGAAACTTGGAGTTGTGACTGTTGGCTGTATTGTTTCTATGAACCTAGGTACCATTTCTAAGGACCTAAGAATACTTGAATAATTCCCAGAGTTTTTCTGAATGAGAGCTTTCCAATTTCATTTTATACAATCCACAAATTGGGAACTTATGACATGGTAAGGCTATGAACTGCTATTTCATCTGATTTTATACAGGGGGGGAAAGTGGGGAGGTTCCATTTATTTCACTTCCTTTTTTTATGACCCAAATTTCATACTATCTATTATTTAGGAGCTATAGTGCAGCTGGAAATTGGAGAGATCTGAACTTGAACATGAGTAGCCTGTGAAAGTGATTGCAGCACTGAATTTGGGGCACTGGCTAAAACATAGGAGGTAAGAAAAGAAATTTAATTCCTTGAAAGTAACTTTCAGCAAAGTTCTTCTTCCTTTGGTTTGTATCTTCTCTTTCTGAATCTTCCCCTAGTCTCTTGCAGAATTTGAGACTTGATCCCTTTTTTGCCATACTCTACTTAGCACTTTGTATCTGTTTTGAATTTTATATTGCATTATATTAGTGGAAGCTTGTGTCTGCTTTAAAGTAGGCATTTCACCTCAAAAGTCTCTTCCTCTGTCTACTGAACAAAAGTTTGCAAACAGATGTTTCTAGTATACATAATCCCTTCACTTTCTGTTTTGTAGGGAACCTCATAGGTTCATCGTTTTGGTTCTTAGCTTTTTACTTAATAAATGACCGGCTTGAAAATCCATTTCTTCTGTCTAGACACTACAGTCATTCTCTCCAAACTGTTCTTTGCTTTGCCAACATGTGACCTTTCATCTGGCTTAATTTAAAAAATGTAAAGTTTTCTTCCAGGTATAGTTCTGACTTTCATCTTTTAAAGTCAGCTTCATGGAATAACTTGTAATGAAATGAAATAATGTTTAGGAATATAATTCTAGTAAACTACCCTTCTAAAGTGATTTCTATGGGACCTTTCATCTTTTGCTGGCCTCCCTTTTCCATTCACTGCCAGGTACTTCAAGTTAAGTGGTAAGTTCTGAAGGTTGGGAGCTTCTAGAAAATTTTTATCTCCATGGCAAAAAAAAAAAATCTGTGTTTAGCAAGAGAAGAGGTCCCACAGTAACCACAGTCTGCCCTTTGTACATTGAAGTTCTTGCCAACTTCTCTCCCTAGCAGGTCTTTCCTTTTTTTGGTCTATAAAATTGTGATAGTAATTCTACTTTCAACTGGAGTATGTCAGGTGAACAAATGTAGCCTGTTGCCATTTACTCATTAATAGCTTATAGGGACAAGTTGTTTGATAAATGAGGGAAGAATCTCATTTCACTCACTTCATTTGGGGAAGAAAATTTAATGTTTTGTATAAATAAGGAATGTTATTAAAAAAAAGATTGCTGTATGTACTCATATTATTCATAAAACCTTTCCTCAAGTAGTAGAAAAAACTAAAAAGATTTGGTTGCTCATTTCATGTAATAAAGTTATATTTTTGTAAGCAGGTCTAAGTGTCTAGCTGGGATCATAAAAATAGCTAATGAAAACCTTTTAAAAAATTTTTTTAATATTGAAAAAAATCTGTCCAATCCCTCTGGTTATATATATTTAATCAAAAATATCATAAACAAGATGTCCCCCAAATGATTTTGTAGATAATTTAGATTTCTGGAGGTGATAGAAGAAATTTAAACCTCATGATGGTAATAGTAACAAGAGTAAAATTTTACTTCATTTGATATATTTCTTCTATGTGTCTCAAATAAATTTAATAAATATCTAATAGTCATTTAATTGTTTTCCTCCCAGAATTAATTGCTTAGTATTTGTGGTTAATGACTTTATTATCTGAATAGGATTTTGCTTAAACTTCTTTAGCATCAGGAGTATCTGGTAACATCAAGCATGATGGTGAGAAAAATGGAATTGATATTATACCAGGATACTTTGTAGGAAATGGGAATATTCATTCTTATGAAGAAAACCCTGAAGTGAGTGAGAGAGAGCTTGGGGGAGGAATATGGGCT
Source organism: Monodelphis domestica (assembly GCF_027887165.1). Taxonomy (NCBI): domain Eukaryota; kingdom Metazoa; phylum Chordata; class Mammalia; order Didelphimorphia; family Didelphidae; genus Monodelphis; species Monodelphis domestica. The sequence continues at coordinate 245,404,895 of NC_077234.1, forward strand.
GTATTTGAGCAGCAATAGATTAGATTTCCTTGTTAATATGAATTTAGACCTATTTCGATTAGTCATATTGAGCAGAATTAGTGGTAGTGAGTAGAAGTTTCAGAGCAGCATTAGGTCTTTATGTAAAGAAATAATAATAATAGAACTGGAAAAAAAAAGCAAACACTGAGTTGGTGGATTCCTATTCACTGGAGGTCCTAAAGCAGACACTAGATAGTCACTTCTGGACATTGTGGGAGGTAACCCATATTCTTATTCAGGCGGGACTACATGGCTTTCAAGGTCTCTTAAAATGCTAAGGCTATAAGAGCCATTTAAAATATGTCACATATACACACAAAATAGGCATGAATAAGTCATATCAAAAGCTATTATAAATTTAACTCTCTGCTACTTCCTTTGTATAAGTGGTAATTGTGTATCCTTTGGACTTCATCTCCCAGCATTCTTTCCTCATCCCTAAATACCCTTTTCCCTTTCTGTTTACATGTGCCCTTTTACATTATGGGTCTTAAGCTGTGGGTAAGGCCTCCCTTGTTCTCTCTTTTCCACGTGGGAGACTGGTGAGCTCTCGGTTTCTCTAGTCTTTTGCTTTCCCTTGGCTTCAAGCTAAATATTAACAAACATTAAATTTAATGCTTGGAGTCATGAATATTAAAATTTAAAATTATACCTTCTTTGGTTCGTTAGCTCCTGAAATTAACTTGGAAGTGTAGTCCTGATCTTGAATCCTCCCTATCTCTGATTTGGATTTAATAGAATAGGAAACAATTTGCCCATTCTTTTTTGGAGGGCAAGAAGAGTAGAGTAGCAGAGAAATTGTGTTGAACAGAAAAATAAGAACAACCAGTGAGCAATATGATGGGCACCCCCTATCCATGTGATGAGATGATAAGAAATATATTGTTATTTAAAGCTAGCTATGGGAATGCTTCCCTGTGTATACATATCCATTAATGTCTTCTAAGAACAGAGAACTCTAGATTGATGCCCAGTGACTGGGGCCCACTTCAAAAATAATTGCATTGCTGGAATTCAGGAGGAGAAACGTATCAGAAGAGTCAAACTTATCATTCCATAGTATGTAAAAGTGGTAAATAAACTTATTTTTGGTTATTTAGCTCTCTTAAAAATTGTTTGAACCTCCTATTGAAACACGTCATTAGATGGATTCAAATTGAAACAACTCTGAGGCATGACTTCACACCTATCAGATAAGACAATATAGGAGGAAAGGAAAATGATAAATATTGGAGAGGATGTGGGAAAATTGGAGCACCAGTGCATTATTACTGGAGGTTTTTTTTTTTTTATCTGATCCAACCATTTTGGAGAGAAATTTGGAGCTTTGCCCGTAGAGCTCCAAAATTTGCATAAACTTTTATCCAGCAATTAAATTGCTAGGTCTATATCCCAAAAAAATACCAATAAAAAGGAACAAGGACCTACTTGAACAAAATTATTCATAGTAGTTCTTTTTTACAAACAAAGAATTGGAAATTGAGTATATCCAACAATTGCAGAATGGCTGAACAAATTGTAGTATATGATTATAATGGAATATTATTGTACTATAAGAAATGACAAGCAAGATAAATTCAGAAAAATGTGGAAAGCCTCACATAAACTGATTTTAAGGTAAAATGAGCCCCCCTCCCCCACTTCCTGTCTCTTTCTCTCAGTTGGTCCTAATGGCTTTTCTCAATGTGGTGAGTTATCAGAAATTTCAAAAAGACTACTCTCACTCTGTGGCTCTTTCTGAAAGAGGTTTATTCTTAAAGAAGGGAAGTTAGGGAGGTGGGAGAAGGAAAGAGGGAATTTAGGGCCTTCCTAATCTTCTATGAGATTCAGAATGGGGAAGTAAAGTTAATTTGTCTCTGAGGGGACATTTTTTTTAAGTGATTTAAGGACAAGTGATTAACAGGGAAATATATGTTAATTTTATTGATAAGGAAACAATCATTAATTACATAATTATATTTTTGATAATAGTGCATAATAAAAGAATTTACTAAATAAATAAATTTCATTTCTTTATACCTATACCTTGTATATATACATATACAAGCACACATGTATAGACATAGAGAGGAGGGTATTGTCCTTACGTGTTTTCCCTCCCCCCCCCCCGAATATACCTGAGATTATAACTTTGCACTGTAGTGTTAATAACAAGAAATCAGATTCCTTGTAAAATAAATATTTCATCTCTTTCTCAGTCTTCAAACCCTAGATCAAGGACAATAATCATTTTTCTCTTCAAATAAATAATTTGTAAAAGTGAAAATAGCTTGAAAGAACTATTCTTCTCTTTTCTAAAATTCAAATTACAAGTGATTTAGGCAAAAATTTGGAGTAAGAGCTAGATGGAAGAGAATTTAAAAAGGGCAAAATTAGAGTTATTGCTTGTTTCCTTTTCTTTTCCTCAGTTTATCCATCCTCCCTCCCACTAATCCCTGCCTTTGGAAACTGAAAAATGAGATTAGATGTAAACTTCTTGAATGAAGATGATATTCTATTTGTGTGTGTGTGTGTGTGTGTGTGTTTTCAAGAAAATGTATAGTGCCTTGTACACATATATTGAGGAGGCAATTCACTCTGAGTAGGATTAAATGAAATAGTTATAAACAACTCATTCACAAATCTGTAGTTGCCTTTCTGTTTACTTTTATTATTGCCATTACTGAATTTTAGTTTTTCAGTTACTTATAGAAACAATTTTTTTAAACCCTTACCTTCCGTCTTGGAGTCAATACTGTGTATTGGCTCCAAGGCAGAAGAGTGGTAAGGGCTAGGCAATGGGGGTCAAGTGACTTGCCCAGGGTCACACAGCTGGGAAGTGGCTGAGGCCAGAATTGAACCTAGGACCTCCCATCTCTAGGACTGGGTCTCAATCCACTGAGCAACCCAGCTACCCCCTAGAAACAATTTTTAACTATTATTTTCTGACATTTTGCAATTCAGAATTTCTCTTTCCCTTCCCCCTCTTCTTGAGATGGCAAATAGTCTGATATAGGTTATAGCAGTACTTTCAAATAATGCATATTTCCATATTTTGCAAGTCATGACCAAAGACATATCACATATACAATAAAAAAGTCAAGGAGGAAATAAAGTGAAGGATAGCATGTTACAATCAAATTTCAATACTTTCTTTTTGGCTGTTGATAGCATTTTTTAAAATCATGAATTCCTTGAGATTATCTTGGGGTTTTACTAATAATAGGTTAGTTCTTCACAATTGATCATGAAATATTTCTGTTATTGTATGCACTGTTCTCTTGGTTTGGCTCATTTCACTTTGCATCACTTTATGTTTTTCCAGGTTGTTCTGAACTAATCCTGTTCATGGTTTCTTAAGGAACAATAGTTCTCCATTAAAGCCATATACTGCAGCTTGTTCATCCATTCCCCAAATGATGGGCACTCCTTCGGTTTTCAATTCTTTGCCATTACAAAAAGAACTGCTGAAAATATTATTATTCAGGTATGTCCTTTCCCCCTGTCTCTGATCCCTCCATGTTATTTTTCCCATTTCTCTTTCTCTTTCTCTCCTTTCAGCCTTTCCCCGTTCACAAATGCTTTTGATTTTGTTTACCTGCATCTCCAAATTACTATTCCCTTTTCTTTGTCCCCACTTTTTTCATCCCCCCTCCCTTTCTTCCCTGTTGGGTAGAATAGATTTCTATAATTAATTGACTGTGAATGTTATGTCCACTTTGTGCCAATTCTGATGTGAGTAAGGTTCAAGCATTGCCTGCCACCCCCTCATCCTTCTGTGGATTCTTTCATACCTCCTTATATGAGATAATTCATCCCTAACCTTCTCTCCATTTTACTTTTTGTTGGGTACTACTTAATTATATCTTGATTTTTTTAGAAAATATCCCATAATATTTAATTTACTCTCTGCTCTCTGTCTATACATTTTCTTATTCATTGCCCTAAGAGTGAGAAAGTTCTTAAGTGTCACTTGAGTTTTAAGCATCCTATTTAGTTTAGGCATTTAGATACTTCAAATATCAAGTTATCTTGAGCGTCTTATTTATCACTTTCTCACTAATAATATAATCAGCTTAACCTCAGAGTTTCATTGGATTATCTTAAACTATCTTAAGTATTTTAAATATTTCTTATTTCATAAGTATCTTAAGTATTCTAGTAAATTTCCAATAATACCTGAGCCTAGAGAGCGTCATCACAAGGAGGATGGGGGCAAGGGTGAGGCAATACTACCTGAGCCTAGATAGCATCATCACAAGGAGGATGGGGGCAAGGGTGAGGCAATAGTACCTGGGCATAGATAGCATCATCACAAGGAGGATGGGGGCAAGGGTGAGGCAATAGTACCTGGGCATAGATGGCGTCATCACAAGGAGGATGGGGGCAAGGGTGAGGCAATAGTACCTGGGCATAGATAGCTTCAGCACAAGGAGGATGGGGGCAAGTGTGAGGCAATAGTACCTGGGCATAGATGGCATCATCACAAGGAGGATGGGGGCAAGGGTAAGGCAATACTACCTGGGCATAGATGGCGTCATCACAAGGAGGATGGGGGCAAGGGTGAGGCAATACTACCTGGGCATAGATGGCGTCATCACAAGGAGGATGGGGGCAAGGGTGAGGCAATACTACCTGGGCATACATAGCGTCAACACAAGGAGGATGGGGGCAATGCTATCTGAGCCTAGATAGCGTCCTCACAAGGAGGATGGGGGCAAGGGTGAGGCAATACTACCTGGGCATAGAGAGCGTCATTACAAGGAGGATGGGGGCAAGGGTGAGGCAATACTACCTGAGCATAGATAGCGTCATCACAAGGAGGATGGGGGCAAGGGTGAGGCAATACTACCTGAGCATAGATAGCATCATCACAAGGAGGATGGGTGCAAGGGTGAGGCAATACTACCTGGGCATAGATAGCGTCATCACAAGGAGGATGGAGGCAAAGGTGAGGCAATGCTACCTGGGCATAGATAGCGTCATCACAAGGAGGATGGGTGCAAGGGTGAGGCAATACTACCTGAGCATAGAGAGCATCATCACAAGGAGGATGGGGGCAAGGGTGAGGCAATACTACCTGGGCATAGAGAGCGTCATTACAAGGAGGATGGGGGCAAGGGTGAGGCAATACTACCAGAGCATAGATAGCGTCATCACAAGGAGGATGGGGGCAAAAGTGAGGCAATACTACCTGGGCATAGATAGCGTCATCACAAGGAGGATGGGGGCAATACTACCTGGGCATAGATAGCGTCATCACAAGGAGGATGGGGGCAAGGGTGAGGCAATACTACCTGAGCATAGATAGCATCATCACAAGGAGGATGGGTGCAAGGGTGAGGCAATACTACCTGAGCATAGATAGCATCATCACAAGGAGGATGGGTGCAAGGGTGAGGCAATACTACCTGGGCATAGATAGCGTCATCACAAGGAGGATGGGGGCAAGGGTGAGGCAATACTACCTGGGCATAGATAGCATCATCACAAGGAGGATGGGGCCAATACTACCTGAGCCTAGATAGCGTCATCACAAGGAGGATGGGGGCAAGGGTGAGGCAATACTACCTGGGCATAGATAGCATCATCACAAGGAGGATGGGGGCAAGGGTGAGGCAATGCTACCTGAGCATAGAGAGCGTCATCACAAGGAGGATGGGGGCAAGGGTGAGGCAATACTACCTGAGCATAGATAGCGTCATCACAAGGAGGATGGGGGCAAGGGTGAGGCAATACTACCTGAGCATAGATAGCATCATCACAAGGAGGATGGGTGCAAGGGTGAGGCAATACTACCTGGGCATAGATAGCGTCATCACAAGGAGGATGGGGGCAAGGGTGAGGCAATACTACCTGGGCATAGATAGCATCAACACAAGGAGGATGGGGCCAATACTACCTGAGCCTAGATAGCGTCATCACAAGGAGGATGGGGGCAAGGGTGAGGCAATACTACCTGGGCATAGATAGCGTCATCACAAGGAGGATGGGGGCAATACTACCTGAGCCTAGATAGCGTCATCACAAGGAGGATGGGGGCAAGGATGAGGCAATACTACCTGAGCATAGATAGCATCATCACAAGGAGGATGGGGGCAAGGGTGAGGCAATACTACCTGAGCATAGATAGCATCATCACAAGGAGGATGGGGGCAAGGGTGAGGCAATACTACCTGAGCATACATAGCGTCATCACAAGGAGGATGGGGGCAAGGGTGAGGCAATACTACTTGAGCATAGATAGCGTCATCACAAGGAGGATGGGGGCAAGGGTGAGGCAATACTACCTGAGCATAGATAGCATCATCACAAGGAGGATGGGGGCAAGGGTGAGGCAAAACTACCTGAGCATAGATAGCATCATCACAAGGAGGATGGGGGCAAGGGTGAGGCAATACTACCTGGTCATAGATAGCGTCATCACAAGGAGGATGGGGGCAAGGGTGAGGCAATACTACCTGGTCATAGATAGCGTCATCACAAGGAGGATGGGGGCAAGGGTGAGGCAATACTACCTGAGCATAGATAGCGTCATCACAAGGAGGATGGGGGCAAGGGTGAGGCAATACTACCTGAGCATAGATAGCGTCATCACAAGGAGGATGGGGGCAAGGGTGAGGCAATGCTACCTGGGAATAGATAGCGTCATCACAAGGAGGATGGGGGCAAGGGTGAGGCAATGCTACCTGAGCATAGATAGCGACATCACAAGGAGGATGGGGGCAAGGGTGAGACAATGCTACCTGGGCATAGATAGCGTCATCACAAGGAGGATGGGGGCAAGGGTGAGGCTATACTACCTGAGCATAGATAGAATCATCACAAGGAGGATGGGGGCAAGGGTGAGGCAATACTACCTGGGCATAGAGAGCGTCATCACAAGGAGGATGGGGGCAAGGGTGAGGCAATACTACCTGGGCATAGATAGCATCATCACAAGGAGGATGGGGGCAAGGGTGAGGCAATACTACCTGAGCATAGATAGCGTCATCACAAGGAGGATGGGGGCAAGGGTGAGGCAATACTACCTGGGCATAGAGAGCGTCATCACAAGGAGGATGGGGGCAAGGGTGAGGCAATACTACCTGGGCATAGAGAGCGTCATCACAAGGAGGATGGGGGCAAGGGTGAGGCAATACTACCTGAGCATAGATAGCATCATCACAAGGAGGATGGGGGCAAGGGTGAGGCAATACTACCTGGGCATAGATAGCGTCATCACAAGGAGGATGGGGGCAAGGGTGAGGCAATACTACCTGGGCATAGATGGCGTCATCACAAGGAGGATGGGGGCAAGGGTGAGGCAATGCTACCTGGGCATAGATAGCGTCATCACAAGGAGGATGGGGGCAAGGGTGAGGCAATGCTACCTGAGCATAGATAGCATCATCACAAGGAGGATGGGGGCAAGGGTGAGGCAATACTACCTGGGCATAGATAGCGTCATCACAAGGAGGATGGGGGCAAGGGTGAGGCAATACTACCTGGGCATAGATAGCATCATCACAAGGAGGATGGGGGCAATACTACCTGAGCTTAGATAGCGTCATCACAAGTAGGATGGGGGCAATACTACCTGAGCCTAGATAGCGTCATCACAAGGAGGATGGAGGCAAGGATGAGGCAATACTACTTGAGCATAGATAGCGTCATCACAAGGAGGATGGGGGCAATACTACCTGGGCATAGATAGCGTCATCACAAGGAGGATGGGGGCAAGGGTGAGGCAATACTACCTGAGCATAGATAGCGTCATCACAAGGAGGATGGGGGCAATACTACCTGGGCATAGATAGCGTCATCACAAGGAGGATGGGGGCAAGGGTGAGGCAATACTACCTTAGCATAAATAGCATCATCACAAGGAGGATGGGGGCAAGGGTGAGGCAATGCTACCTGGGCATAGATAGCATCATCACAAGGAGGATGGGGGTAAGGGTGAGGCAATACTACCTGGGCATAAATAGCGTCATCACAAGGAGGATGGGGGCAAGGGTGAGGCAATACTACCTGGGCATAGATAGCATCATCACAAGGAGGATGGGGGCAAGGGTGAGGCAATGCTACCTGAGCATAGAGAGCGTCATCACAAGGAGGATGGGGGCAAGGGTGAGGCAATACTACCTGGGCATAGAGAGCGTCATTAAGAGGAGGATGGGGGCAAGGGTGAGGCAATACTACCTGAGCATAGATAGCGTCATCACAAGGAGGATGGGGGCAAGGGTGAGGCAATACTACCTGAGCATAGATAGCATCATCACAAGGAGGATGGGTGCAAGGGTGAGGCAATACTACCTGGGCATAGATAGCGTCATCACAAGGAGGATGGGGGCAAGGGTGAGGCAATACTACCTGGGCATAGATAGCATCATCACAAGGAGGATGGGGCCAATACTACCTGAGCCTAGATAGCGTCATCACAAGGAGGATGGGGGCAATACTACCTGAGCCTAGATAGCGTCATCACAAGGAGGATGGGGGCAAGGATGAGGCAATACTACCTGAGCATAGATAGCATCATCACAAGGAGGATGGGGGCAAGGGTGAGGCAATACTACCTGAGCATAGATAGCATAATCACAAGGGGGATGGGGGCAAGGGTGAGGCAATACTACCTGAGCATAGATAGCGTCATCACAAGGAGGATGGGGGCAAGGGTGAGGCAATACTACTTGAGCATAGATAGCGTCATCACAAGGAGGATGGGGGCAAGGGTGAGGCAATACTACCTGAGCATAGATAGCATCATCACAAGGAGGATGGGGGCAAGGGTGAGGCAATACTACCTGAGCATAGATAGCATCATCACAAGGAGGATGGGGGCAAGGGTGAGGCAATACTACCTGGGCATAGAGAGCTTCATTACAAGGAGGATGGGGGCAAGGGTGAGGCAATACTACCTGAGCATAGATAGCGTCATCACAAGGAGGATGGGGGCAAGGGTGAGGCAATACTACCTGAGCATAGATAGCATCATCACAAGGAGGATGGGTGCAAGGGTGAGGCAATACTACCTGGGCATAGATAGCGTCATCACAAGGAGGATGGAGGCAAAGGTGAGGCAATGCTACCTGGGCATAGATAGCGTCATCACAAGGAGGATGGGTGCAAGGGTGAGGCAATACTACCTGAGCATAGAGAGCATCATCACAAGGAGGATGGGGGCAAGGGTGAGGCAATACTACCTGGGCATAGAGAGCGTCATTACAAGGAGGATGGGGGCAAGGGTGAGGCAATACTACCTGAGCATAGATAGCGTCATCACAAGGAGGATGGGGGCAAAAGTGAGGCAATACTACCTGGGCATAGATAGCGTCATCACAAGGAGGATGGGGGCAATACTACCTGGGCATAGATAGCGTCATCACAAGGAGGATGGGGGCAAGGGTGAGGCAATACTACCTGAGCATAGATAGCATCATGACAAGGAGGATGGGTGCAAGGGTGAGGCAATACTACCTGAGCATAGATAGCATCATCACAAGGAGGATGGGTGCAAGGGTGAGGCAATACTACCTGGGCATAGATAGCGTCATCACAAGGAGGATGGGGGCAAGGGTGAGGCAATACTACCTGGGCATAGATAGCATCATCACAAGGAGGATGGGGCCAATACTACCTGAGCCTAGATAGCGTCATCACAAGGAGGATGGGGGCAAGGGTGAGGCAATACTACCTGGGCATAGATAGCATCATCACAAGGAGGATGGGGGCAAGGGTGAGGCAATACTACCTGAGCATACATAGCGTCATCACAAGGAGGATGGGGGCAAGGGTGAGGCAATACTACTTGAGCATAGATAGCGTCATCACAAGGAGGATGGGGGCAAGGGTGAGGCAATACTACCTGAGCATAGATAGCGTCATCACAAGGAGGATGGGGGCAAGGGTGAGGCAATACTACCTGAGCATAGATAGCATCATCACAAGGAGGATGGGTGCAAGGGTGAGGCAATACTACCTGGGCATAGATAGCGTCATCACAAGGAGGATGGGGGCAAGGGTGAGGCAATACTACCTGGGCATAGATAGCATCATCACAGGGAGGATGGGGCCAATACTACCTCAGCCTAGATAGCGTCATCACAAGGAGGATGGGGGCAATACTACCTGAGCCTAGATAGCGTCATCACAAGGAGGATGGGGGCAAGGATGGGGCAATGCTACCTGGGCATAGATGGCGTCATCACAAGGAGGATGGGGGCAAGGGTGAGGCAATGCTACCTGGGCATAGATAGCGTCATCACAAGGAGGATGGGGGCAAGGGTGAGGCAATGCTACCTGAGCATAGATAGCATCATCACAAGGAGGATGGGGGCAAGGGTGAGGCAATACTACCTGAGCATAGATAGCATCATCACAAGGAGGATGGGGGCAAGGGTGAGGCAATACTACCTGAGCATAGATAGCGTCATCACAAGGAGGATGGGGGCAAGGGTGAGGCAATGCTACCTGGGCATAGATAGCGTCATCACAAGGAGGATGGGTGCAAGGGTGAGGCAATACTACCTGGGCATAGATAGCGTCATCACAAGGAGGATGGGGGCAAGGGTGAGGCAATACTACCTGGGCATAGATAGCATCATCACAAGGAGGATGGGGCCAATACTACCTGAGCCTAGATAGCGTCATCACAAGGAGGATGGGGGCAATACTACCTGAGCCTAGATAGCGTCATCACAAGGAGGATGGGGGCAAGGATGGGGCAATGCTACCTGGGCATAGATGGCGTCATCACAAGGAGGATGGGGGCAAGGGTGAGGCAATGCTACCTGGGCATAGATAGCGTCATCACAAGGAGGATGGGGGCAAGGGTGAGGCAATGCTACCTGAGCATAGATAGCATCATCACAAGGAGGATGGGGGCAAGGGTGAGGCAATACTACCTGAGCATAGATAACATCATCACAAGGAGGATGGGGGCAAGGGTGAGGCAATACTACCTGAGCATAGATAGCATCATCACAAGGAGGATGGGGGCAAGGGTGAGGCAATACTACCTGAGCATACATAGCGTCATCACAAGGAGGATGGGGGCAAGGGTGAGGCAATACTACTTGAGCATAGATAGCGTCATCACAAGGAGGATGGGGGCAAGGGTGAGGCAATACTACCTGAGCATAGATAGCATCATCACAAGGAGGATGGGGGCAAGGGTGAGGCAATACTACCTGAGCATAGATAGCATCATCACAAGGAGGATGGGGGCAAGGGTGAGGCAATACTACCTGAGCATAGATAGCGTCATCACAAGGAGGATGGGGGCAAGGGTGAGGCAATACTACCTGGTCATAGATAGCGTCATCACAAGGAGGATGGGGGCAAGGGTGAGGCAATACTACCTGAGCATAGATAGCGTCATCACAAGGAGGATGGGGGCAAGGGTGAGGCAATACTACCTGAGCATAGATAGCGTCATCACAAGGAGGATGGGGGCAAGGGTGAGGCAATGCTACCTGGGCATAGATAGCGTCATCACAAGGAGGATGGGGGCAAGGGTGAGGCAATGCTACCTGAGCATAGATAGCGACATCACAAGGAGGATGGGGGCAAGGGTGAGACAATGCTACCTGGGCATAGATAGCGTCATCACAAGGAGGATGGGGGCAAGGGTGAGGCTATACTACCTGAGCATAGATAGAATCATCACAAGGAGGATGGGGGCAAGGGTGAGGCAATACTACCTGGGCATAGAGAGCGTCATCACAAGGAGGATGGGGGCAAGGGTGAGGCAATACTACCTGGGCATAGATAGCATCATCACAAGGAGGATGGGGGCAAGGGTGAGGCAATACTACCTGAGCATAGATAGCGTCATCACAAGGAGGATGGGGGCAAGGGTGAGGCAATACTACCTGGGCATAGAGAGCGTCATCACAAGGAGGATGGGGGCAAGGGTGAGGCAATACTACCTGGGCATAGAGAGCGTCATCACAAGGAGGATGGGGGCAAGGGTGAGGCAATACTACCTGAGCATAGATAGCGTCATCACAAGGAGGATGGGGGCAAGGGTGAGGCAATACTACCTGGGCATAGATAGCGTCATCACAAGGAGGATGGGGGCAAGGGTGAGGCAATACTACCTGGGCATAGAGAACGTCATCACAAGGAGGATGGGGGCAAGGGTGAGGCAATACTACCTGAGCATAGATAGCGTCATCACAAGGAGGATGGGGGCAAGGGTGAGGCAATACTACCTGGGCATAGAGAGCGTCATCACAAGGAGGATGGGGGCAAGGGTGAGGCAATACTACCTGGGCATAGAGAGCGTCATCACAAGGAGGATGGGGGCAAGGGTGAGGCAATACTACCTGAGCATAGATAGCGTCATCACAAGGAGGATGGGGGCAAGGGTGAGGCAATACTACCTGGGCATAGAGAGCGTCATCACAAGGAGGATGGGGGCAAGGGTGAGGCAATACTACCTGGGCATAGAGAGCGTCATCACAAGGAGGATGGGGGCAAGGGTGAGGCAATACTACCTGAGCATAGATAGCGTCATCACAAGGAGGATGGGGGCAAGGGTGAGGCAATGCTACCTGGGCATAGATAGCGTCATCACAAGGAGGATGGGGGCAAGGGTGAGGCAATGCTAAATGAGCATAGATAGCATCATCACAAGGAGGATGGGGGCAAGGGTGAGGCAATACTACCTGGGCATAGATAGCGTCATCACAAGGAGGATGGGGGCAAGGGTGAGGCAATACTACCTGGGCATAGATAGCATCATCACAAGGAGGATGGGGGCAATACTACCTGAGCTTAGATAGCGTCATCACAAGTAGGATGGGGGCAATACTACCTGAGCCTAGATAGCGTCATCACAAGGAGGATGGAGGCAAGGATGAGGCAATACTACTTGAGCATAGATAGCGTCATCACAAGGAGGATGGGGGCAAGGGTGAGGCAATACTACCTGAGCATAGATAGCGTCATCACAAGGAGGATGGGGGCAATACTACCTGGGCATAGATAGCGTCATTACAAGGAGGATGGGGGCAAGGGTGAGGCAATACTACCTAGCATAGATAGCATCATCACAAGGAGGATGGGGGCAAGGGTGAGGCAATGCTACCTGGGCATAGATAGCATCATCACAAGGAGGATGGGGGTAAGGGTGAGGCAATACTACCTGGGCATAAATAGCGTCATCACAAGGAGGATAAGGGGCAAGGGTGAGGCAATACTACCTGGGCATAGATAGCATCATCACAAGGAGGATGGGGGCAATACTACCTGAGCCTAGATAGCGTCATCACAAGGAGGATGGGGGCAATACTACCTGAGCCTAGATAGCGTCATCACAAGGAGGATGGGGGCAATACTACCTGAGCCTAGATAGCGTCATCACAAGGAGGATGGGGGCAAGGGTGAGGCAATACTACCTGGGCATAGATAGCATCATCACAAGGAGGATGGGGGCAAGGGTGAGGCAATGCTACCTGAGCATAGAGAGCGTCATCACAAGGAGGATGGGGGCAAGGGTGAGGCAATACTACCTGAGCATAAATAGCATCATCACAAGGAGGATGGGTGCAAGGGTGAGGCAATACTACCTGGGCATAGATAGCGTCATCACAAGGAGGATGGGGGCAAGGGTGAGGCAATACTACCTGGGCATAGATAGCATCATCACAAGGAGGATGGGGCCAATACTACCTGAGCCTAGATAGCGTCATCACAAGGAGGATGGGGGCAATACTACCTGAGCCTAGATAGCGTCATCACAAGGAGGATGGGGGCAAGGATGAGGCAATACTACCTGAGCATAGATAGCATCATCACAAGGAGGATGGGGGCAAGGGTGAGGCAATACTACCTGAGCATAGATAGCATAATCACAAGGAGGATGGGGGCAAGGGTGAGGCAATACTACCTGAGCATAGATAGCGTCATCACAAGGAGGATGGGGGCAAGGGTGAGGCAATACTACCTGAGCATAGATAGCATCATCACAAGGAGGATGGGGGCAAGGGTGAGGCAATACTACCTGAGCATAGATAGCGTCATCACAAGGAGGATGGGGGCAAGGGTGAGGCAATACTACCTGGTCATAGATAGCGTCATCACAAGGAGGATGGGGGCAAGGGTGAGGCAATACTACCTGAGCATAGATAGCGTCATCACAAGGAGCATGGGGGCAAGGGTGAGGCAATACTACCTGAGCATAGATAGCGTCATCACAAGGAGGATGGGGGCAAGGGTGAGGCAATGCTCCCTGGGCATAGATAGCGTCATCACAAGGAAGATGGGGGCAAGGGTGAGGCAATGCTACCTGAGCATAGATAGCGACATCACAAGGAGGATGGGGGCAAGGGTGAGGCAATGCTACCTGGGCATAGATAGCGTCATCACAAGGAGGATGGGGGCAAGGGTGAGGCTATACTACCTGAGCATAGATAGAATCATCACAAGGAGGATGGGGGCAATACTACCTGAGCCTAGATAGCGTCATCACAAGGAGGATGGGGGCAAGGATGAGGCAATACTACTTGAGCATAGATAGCGTCATCACAAGGAGGATGGGGGCAAGGATGAGGCAACTCTACCTGAGCATAGATAGCGTCATCACAAGGAGGATGGGTGCAAGGGTGAGGCAATGCTACCTGAGCATAGATAGCGTCATCACAAGGAGGATGGGGGCAAGGGTGAGGCAATACTACCTGAGCCTAGATAGCGTCATCACAAGGAGGATGGGGGCAAGGGTGAGGCAATACTACCTGAGCATAGATAGCGTCATCACAAGGAGGATGGGGGCAAGGGTGAGGCAATACTACCTGGTCATAGATAGCGTCATCACAAGGAGGATGGGCGCAAGGGTGAGGCAATACTACCTGAGCATAGATAGCGTCATCACAAGGAGGATGGGGGCAAGGGTGAGGCAATGCTACCTGAGCATAGATAGCGTCATCACAAGGAGGATGGGGGCAAGGGTGAGGCAATACTACCTGGGCATAGATAGCGTCATCACAAGCAGGATGGGGGCAAGGGTGAGCCAATACTACCTGGGCCTAGATAGATTCATCACAAGGTGGATGGGGGCAATACTACCTGGGCATAGATAGCGTCATCACAAGGAGGATGGGGGTAAGGGTGAGGCAATGCTACCTGAGCCTAGATAGCGTCATCACAAGGCGGATGTGGGCAAGGGTGAGGCAATACTACCTGAGCCTAGATAGCGTCATCACAAGGAGGGTGGGGTCAAGGGTGAGGCAATACTACCTGAGCATAGATAGCATCATCACAAGAAGGATGGGGGCAATACTACCTGAGCATAGATTGCGTCATCACAAGGAGGATGGGGCCAATACTACCTGGGCATAAATAGCGTCATCACAAGGAGGATGGGGGCAAGGGTGAGGCAATACTACCTGGGCATAAATGGCATCATCACAAGGAGGATGCGGGCAAGGGTGAGGCAATACTACCTGGGCATAAATAGCGTCATCACAAGGAGGATGGGGGCAAGGGTGAGGCAATACTACCTGGTCATAGATAGCATCATCACAAGGTGGATGGGGGCAAAGGTGAGGCAATGCTACCTTAGCCTAGATAGCGTCATCACAAGGAGGATGTGGGCAAGAGTGAGGCAATACTACCTGAGCAAAAATAGCATCATCACAAGGAGGATGGGTGCAAGGGTGAGGCAATACTACCTGAGCATAGATAGCATCATCACAAGGAGGATGGGGGCAAGGGTGAGGCAATACTACCTGGGCATAGATAGCGTCATCACAAGGAGGATGGGGGCAAGGGTGAGGCAATACTACCTGGGCATAGATAGCGTCATCACAAGGAGGATTGGGGCAAGGGTGAGGCAATACTACCTGAGCATAGATAGCGTCATCACAAGGAGGATGGGGGCAAGGGTGAGGCAATACTACCTGAGCATAGATAGCGTCATCACAAGGAGGATGGGGGCAAGGGTGAGGCAATGCTACCAGAGCATAGATAGCGTCATCACAAGGAGGATGGGGGCAAAAGTGAGGCAATACTACCTGGGCATAGATAGCGTCATCACAAGGAGGATGGGGGCAATACTACCTGGGCATAGATAGCGTCATCACAAGGAGGATGGGGGCAAGGGTGAGGCAATACTACCTGAGCATAGATAGCATCATCACAAGGAGGATGGGTGCAAGGGTGAGGCAATACTACCTGAGCATAGATAGCATCATCAAAAGGAGGATGGGTGCAAGGGTGAGGCAATACTACCTGGGCATAGATAGCGTCATCACAAGGAGGATGGGGGCAAGGGTGAGGCAATACTACCTGGGCATAGATAGCATCATCACAAGGAGGATGGGGCCAATACTACCTGAGCCTAGATAGCGTCATCACAAGGAGGATGGGGGCAAGGGTGAGGCAATACTACCTGGGCATAGATAGCATCATCACAAGGAGGATGGGGGCAAGGGTGAGGCAATGCTACCTGAGCATAGAGAGCGTCATCACAAGGAGGATGGGGGCAAGGGTGAGGCAATACTACCTGAGCATAGATAGCGTCATCACAAGGAGGATGGGGGCAAGGGTGAGGCAATACTACCTGAGCATAGATAGCATCATCACAAGGAGGATGGGTGCAAGGGTGAGGCAATACTACCTGGGCATAGATAGCGTCATCACAAGGAGGATGGGGGCAAGGGTGAGGCAATACTACCTGGGCATAGATAGCATCAACACAAGGAGGATGGGGCCAATACTACCTGAGCCTAGATAGCGTCATCACAAGGAGGATGGGGGCAAGGGTGAGGCAATACTACCTGGGCATAGATAGCGTCATCACAAGGAGGATGGGGGCAATACTACCTGAGCCTAGATAGCGTCATCACAAGGAGGATGGGGGCAAGGATGAGGCAATACTACCTGAGCATAGATAGCATCATCACAAGGAGGATGGGGGCAAGGGTGAGGCAATACTACCTGAGCATAGATAGCATCATCACAAGGAGGATGGGGGCAAGGGTGAGGCAATACTACCTGAGCATACATAGCGTCATCACAAGGAGGATGGGGGCAAGGGTGAGGCAATACTACTTGAGCATAGATAGCGTCATCACAAGGAGGATGGGGGCAAGGGTGAGGCAATACTACCTGAGCATAGATAGCATCATCACAAGGAGGATGGGGGCAAGGGTGAGGCAATACTACCTGAGCATAGATAGCATCATCACAAGGAGGATGGGGGCAAGGGTGAGGCAATACTACCTGGTCATAGATAGCGTCATCACAAGGAGGATGGGGGCAAGGGTGAGGCAATACTACCTGGTCATAGATAGCGTCATCACAAGGAGGATGGGGGCAAGGGTGAGGCAATACTACCTGAGCATAGATAGCGTCATCACAAGGAGGATGGGGGCAAGGGTGAGGCAATACTACCTGAGCATAGATAGCGTCATCACAAGGAGGATGGGGGCAAGGGTGAGGCAATGCTACCTGGGAATAGATAGCGTCATCACAAGGAGGATGGGGGCAAGGGTGAGGCAATGCTACCTGAGCATAGATAGCGACATCACAAGGAGGATGGGGGCAAGGGTGAGACAATGCTACCTGGGCATAGATAGCGTCATCACAAGGAGGATGGGGGCAAGGGTGAGGCTATACTACCTGAGCATAGATAGAATCATCACAAGGAGGATGGGGGCAAGGGTGAGGCAATACTACCTGGGCATAGAGAGCGTCATCACAAGGAGGATGGGGGCAAGGGTGAGGCAATACTACCTGGGCATAGATAGCATCATCACAAGGAGGATGGGGGCAAGGGTGAGGCAATACTACCTGAGCATAGATAGCGTCATCACAAGGAGGATGGGGGCAAGGGTGAGGCAATACTACCTGGGCATAGAGAGCGTCATCACAAGGAGGATGGGGGCAAGGGTGAGGCAATACTACCTGGGCATAGAGAGCGTCATCACAAGGAGGATGGGGGCAAGGGTGAGGCAATACTACCTGAGCATAGATAGCATCATCACAAGGAGGATGGGGGCAAGGGTGAGGCAATACTACCTGGGCATAGATAGCGTCATCACAAGGAGGATGGGGGCAAGGGTGAGGCAATACTACCTGGGCATAGATGGCGTCATCACAAGGAGGATGGGGGCAAGGGTGAGGCAATGCTACCTGGGCATAGATAGCGTCATCACAAGGAGGATGGGGGCAAGGGTGAGGCAATGCTACCTGAGCATAGATAGCATCATCACAAGGAGGATGGGGGCAAGGGTGAGGCAATACTACCTGGGCATAGATAGCGTCATCACAAGGAGGATGGGGGCAAGGGTGAGGCAATACTACCTGGGCATAGATAGCATCATCACAAGGAGGATGGGGGCAATACTACCTGAGCTTAGATAGCGTCATCACAAGTAGGATGGGGGCAATACTACCTGAGCCTAGATAGCGTCATCACAAGGAGGATGGAGGCAAGGATGAGGCAATACTACTTGAGCATAGATAGCGTCATCACAAGGAGGATGGGGGCAATACTACCTGGGCATAGATAGCGTCATCACAAGGAGGATGGGGGCAAGGGTGAGGCAATACTACCTGAGCATAGATAGCGTCATCACAAGGAGGATGGGGGCAATACTACCTGGGCATAGATAGCGTCATCACAAGGAGGATGGGGGCAAGGGTGAGGCAATACTACCTTAGCATAGATAGCATCATCACAAGGAGGATGGGGGCAAGGGTGAGGCAATGCTACCTGGGCATAGATAGCATCATCACAAGGAGGATGGGGGTAAGGGTGAGGCAATACTACCTGGGCATAAATAGCGTCATCACAAGGAGGATGGGGGCAAGGGTGAGGCAATACTACCTGGGCATAGATAGCATCATCACAAGGAGGATGGGGGCAAGGGTGAGGCAATGCTACCTGAGCATAGAGAGCGTCATCACAAGGAGGATGGGGGCAAGGGTGAGGCAATACTACCTGGGCATAGAGAGCGTCATTAAGAGGAGGATGGGGGCAAGGGTGAGGCAATACTACCTGAGCATAGATAGCGTCATCACAAGGAGGATGGGGGCAAGGGTGAGGCAATACTACCTGAGCATAGATAGCATCATCACAAGGAGGATGGGTGCAAGGGTGAGGCAATACTACCTGGGCATAGATAGCGTCATCACAAGGAGGATGGGGGCAAGGGTGAGGCAATACTACCTGGGCATAGATAGCATCATCACAAGGAGGATGGGGCCAATACTACCTGAGCCTAGATAGCGTCATCACAAGGAGGATGGGGGCAATACTACCTGAGCCTAGATAGCGTCATCACAAGGAGGATGGGGGCAAGGATGAGGCAATACTACCTGAGCATAGATAGCATCATCACAAGGAGGATGGGGGCAAGGGTGAGGCAATACTACCTGAGCATAGATAGCATAATCACAAGGGGGATGGGGGCAAGGGTGAGGCAATACTACCTGAGCATAGATAGCGTCATCACAAGGAGGATGGGGGCAAGGGTGAGGCAATACTACTTGAGCATAGATAGCGTCATCACAAGGAGGATGGGGGCAAGGGTGAGGCAATACTACCTGAGCATAGATAGCATCATCACAAGGAGGATGGGGGCAAGGGTGAGGCAATACTACCTGAGCATAGATAGCATCATCACAAGGAGGATGGGGGCAAGGGTGAGGCAATACTACCTGGGCATAGAGAGCTTCATTACAAGGAGGATGGGGGCAAGGGTGAGGCAATACTACCTGAGCATAGATAGCGTCATCACAAGGAGGATGGGGGCAAGGGTGAGGCAATACTACCTGAGCATAGATAGCATCATCACAAGGAGGATGGGTGCAAGGGTGAGGCAATACTACCTGGGCATAGATAGCGTCATCACAAGGAGGATGGAGGCAAAGGTGAGGCAATGCTACCTGGGCATAGATAGCGTCATCACAAGGAGGATGGGTGCAAGGGTGAGGCAATACTACCTGAGCATAGAGAGCATCATCACAAGGAGGATGGGGGCAAGGGTGAGGCAATACTACCTGGGCATAGAGAGCGTCATTACAAGGAGGATGGGGGCAAGGGTGAGGCAATACTACCTGAGCATAGATAGCGTCATCACAAGGAGGATGGGGGCAAAAGTGAGGCAATACTACCTGGGCATAGATAGCGTCATCACAAGGAGGATGGGGGCAATACTACCTGGGCATAGATAGCGTCATCACAAGGAGGATGGGGGCAAGGGTGAGGCAATACTACCTGAGCATAGATAGCATCATGACAAGGAGGATGGGTGCAAGGGTGAGGCAATACTACCTGAGCATAGATAGCATCATCACAAGGAGGATGGGTGCAAGGGTGAGGCAATACTACCTGGGCATAGATAGCGTCATCACAAGGAGGATGGGGGCAAGGGTGAGGCAATACTACCTGGGCATAGATAGCATCATCACAAGGAGGATGGGGCCAATACTACCTGAGCCTAGATAGCGTCATCACAAGGAGGATGGGGGCAAGGGTGAGGCAATACTACCTGGGCATAGATAGCATCATCACAAGGAGGATGGGGGCAAGGGTGAGGCAATACTACCTGAGCATACATAGCGTCATCACAAGGAGGATGGGGGCAAGGGTGAGGCAATACTACTTGAGCATAGATAGCGTCATCACAAGGAGGATGGGGGCAAGGGTGAGGCAATACTACCTGAGCATAGATAGCGTCATCACAAGGAGGATGGGGGCAAGGGTGAGGCAATACTACCTGAGCATAGATAGCATCATCACAAGGAGGATGGGTGCAAGGGTGAGGCAATACTACCTGGGCATAGATAGCGTCATCACAAGGAGGATGGGGGCAAGGGTGAGGCAATACTACCTGGGCATAGATAGCATCATCACAAGGAGGATGGGGCCAATACTACCTCAGCCTAGATAGCGTCATCACAAGGAGGATGGGGGCAATACTACCTGAGCCTAGATAGCGTCATCACAAGGAGGATGGGGGCAAGGATGGGGCAATGCTACCTGGGCATAGATGGCGTCATCACAAGGAGGATGGGGGCAAGGGTGAGGCAATGCTACCTGGGCATAGATAGCGTCATCACAAGGAGGATGGGGGCAAGGGTGAGGCAATGCTACCTGAGCATAGATAGCATCATCACAAGGAGGATGGGGGCAAGGGTGAGGCAATACTACCTGAGCATAGATAGCATCATCACAAGGAGGATGGGGGCAAGGGTGAGGCAATACTACCTGAGCATAGATAGCGTCATCACAAGGAGGATGGGGGCAAGGGTGAGGCAATGCTACCTGGGCATAGATAGCGTCATCACAAGGAGGATGGGTGCAAGGGTGAGGCAATACTACCTGGGCATAGATAGCGTCATCACAAGGAGGATGGGGGCAAGGGTGAGGCAATACTACCTGGGCATAGATAGCATCATCACAAGGAGGATGGGGCCAATACTACCTGAGCCTAGATAGCGTCATCACAAGGAGGATGGGGGCAATACTACCTGAGCCTAGATAGCGTCATCACAAGGAGGATGGGGGCAAGGATGGGGCAATGCTACCTGGGCATAGATGGCGTCATCACAAGGAGGATGGGGGCAAGGGTGAGGCAATGCTACCTGGGCATAGATAGCGTCATCACAAGGAGGATGGGGGCAAGGGTGAGGCAATGCTACCTGAGCATAGATAGCATCATCACAAGGAGGATGGGGGCAAGGGTGAGGCAATACTACCTGAGCATAGATAACATCATCACAAGGAGGATGGGGGCAAGGGTGAGGCAATACTACCTGAGCATAGATAGCATCATCACAAGGAGGATGGGGGCAAGGGTGAGGCAATACTACCTGAGCATACATAGCGTCATCACAAGGAGGATGGGGGCAAGGGTGAGGCAATACTACTTGAGCATAGATAGCGTCATCACAAGGAGGATGGGGGCAAGGGTGAGGCAATACTACCTGAGCATAGATAGCATCATCACAAGGAGGATGGGGGCAAGGGTGAGGCAATACTACCTGAGCATAGATAGCATCATCACAAGGAGGATGGGGGCAAGGGTGAGGCAATACTACCTGAGCATAGATAGCGTCATCACAAGGAGGATGGGGGCAAGGGTGAGGCAATACTACCTGGTCATAGATAGCGTCATCACAAGGAGGATGGGGGCAAGGGTGAGGCAATACTACCTGGTCATAGATAGCGTCATCACAAGGAGGATGGGGGCAAGGGTGAGGCAATACTACCTGGGCATAGATAGCGTCATCACAAGGAGGATGGGGGCAAGGGTGAGGCAATACTACCTGGGCATAGATGGCGTCATCACAAGGAGGATGGGGGCAAGGGTGAGGCAATGCTACCTGGGCATAGATAGCGTCATCACAAGGAGGATGGGGGCAAGGGTGAGGCAATGCTACCTGAGCATAGATAGCATCATCACAAGGAGGATGGGGGCAAGGGTGAGGCAATACTACCTGGGCATAGATAGCGTCATCACAAGGAGGATGGGGGCAAGGGTGAGGCAATACTACCTGGGCATAGATAGCATCATCACAAGGAGGATGGGGGCAATACTACCTGAGCTTAGATAGCGTCATCACAAGTAGGATGGGGGCAATACTACCTGAGCCTAGATAGCGTCATCACAAGGAGGATGGAGGCAAGGATGAGGCAATACTACTTGAGCATAGATAGCGTCATCACAAGGAGGATGGGGGCAATACTACCTGGGCATAGATAGCGTCATCACAAGGAGGATGGGGGCAAGGGTGAGGCAATACTACCTGAGCATAGATAGCGTCATCACAAGGAGGATGGGGGCAATACTACCTGGGCATAGATAGCGTCATCACAAGGAGGATGGGGGCAAGGGTGAGGCAATACTACCTTAGCATAGATAGCATCATCACAAGGAGGATGGGGGCAAGGGTGAGGCAATGCTACCTGGGCATAGATAGCATCATCACAAGGAGGATGGGGGTAAGGGTGAGGCAATACTACCTGGGCATAAATAGCGTCATCACAAGGAGGATGGGGGCAAGGGTGAGGCAATACTACCTGGGCATAGATAGCATCATCACAAGGAGGATGGGGGCAAGGGTGAGGCAATGCTACCTGAGCATAGAGAGCGTCATCACAAGGAGGATGGGGGCAAGGGTGAGGCAATACTACCTGGGCATAGAGAGCGTCATTAAGAGGAGGATGGGGGCAAGGGTGAGGCAATACTACCTGAGCATAGATAGCGTCATCACAAGGAGGATGGGGGCAAGGGTGAGGCAATACTACCTGAGCATAGATAGCATCATCACAAGGAGGATGGGTGCAAGGGTGAGGCAATACTACCTGGGCATAGATAGCGTCATCACAAGGAGGATGGGGGCAAGGGTGAGGCAATACTACCTGGGCATAGATAGCATCATCACAAGGAGGATGGGGCCAATACTACCTGAGCCTAGATAGCGTCATCACAAGGAGGATGGGGGCAATACTACCTGAGCCTAGATAGCGTCATCACAAGGAGGATGGGGGCAAGGATGAGGCAATACTACCTGAGCATAGATAGCATCATCACAAGGAGGATGGGGGCAAGGGTGAGGCAATACTACCTGAGCATAGATAGCATAATCACAAGGGGGATGGGGGCAAGGGTGAGGCAATACTACCTGAGCATAGATAGCGTCATCACAAGGAGGATGGGGGCAAGGGTGAGGCAATACTACTTGAGCATAGATAGCGTCATCACAAGGAGGATGGGGGCAAGGGTGAGGCAATACTACCTGAGCATAGATAGCATCATCACAAGGAGGATGGGGGCAAGGGTGAGGCAATACTACCTGAGCATAGATAGCATCATCACAAGGAGGATGGGGGCAAGGGTGAGGCAATACTACCTGGGCATAGAGAGCTTCATTACAAGGAGGATGGGGGCAAGGGTGAGGCAATACTACCTGAGCATAGATAGCGTCATCACAAGGAGGATGGGGGCAAGGGTGAGGCAATACTACCTGAGCATAGATAGCATCATCACAAGGAGGATGGGTGCAAGGGTGAGGCAATACTACCTGGGCATAGATAGCGTCATCACAAGGAGGATGGAGGCAAAGGTGAGGCAATGCTACCTGGGCATAGATAGCGTCATCACAAGGAGGATGGGTGCAAGGGTGAGGCAATACTACCTGAGCATAGAGAGCATCATCACAAGGAGGATGGGGGCAAGGGTGAGGCAATACTACCTGGGCATAGAGAGCGTCATTACAAGGAGGATGGGGGCAAGGGTGAGGCAATACTACCTGAGCATAGATAGCGTCATCACAAGGAGGATGGGGGCAAAAGTGAGGCAATACTACCTGGGCATAGATAGCGTCATCACAAGGAGGATGGGGGCAATACTACCTGGGCATAGATAGCGTCATCACAAGGAGGATGGGGGCAAGGGTGAGGCAATACTACCTGAGCATAGATAGCATCATGACAAGGAGGATGGGTGCAAGGGTGAGGCAATACTACCTGAGCATAGATAGCATCATCACAAGGAGGATGGGTGCAAGGGTGAGGCAATACTACCTGGGCATAGATAGCGTCATCACAAGGAGGATGGGGGCAAGGGTGAGGCAATACTACCTGGGCATAGATAGCATCATCACAAGGAGGATGGGGCCAATACTACCTGAGCCTAGATAGCGTCATCACAAGGAGGATGGGGGCAAGGGTGAGGCAATACTACCTGGGCATAGATAGCATCATCACAAGGAGGATGGGGGCAAGGGTGAGGCAATACTACCTGAGCATACATAGCGTCATCACAAGGAGGATGGGGGCAAGGGTGAGGCAATACTACTTGAGCATAGATAGCGTCATCACAAGGAGGATGGGGGCAAGGGTGAGGCAATACTACCTGAGCATAGATAGCGTCATCACAAGGAGGATGGGGGCAAGGGTGAGGCAATACTACCTGAGCATAGATAGCATCATCACAAGGAGGATGGGTGCAAGGGTGAGGCAATACTACCTGGGCATAGATAGCGTCATCACAAGGAGGATGGGGGCAAGGGTGAGGCAATACTACCTGGGCATAGATAGCATCATCACAGGGAGGATGGGGCCAATACTACCTCAGCCTAGATAGCGTCATCACAAGGAGGATGGGGGCAATACTACCTGAGCCTAGATAGCGTCATCACAAGGAGGATGGGGGCAAGGATGGGGCAATGCTACCTGGGCATAGATGGCGTCATCACAAGGAGGATGGGGGCAAGGGTGAGGCAATGCTACCTGGGCATAGATAGCGTCATCACAAGGAGGATGGGGGCAAGGGTGAGGCAATGCTACCTGAGCATAGATAGCATCATCACAAGGAGGATGGGGGCAAGGGTGAGGCAATACTACCTGAGCATAGATAGCATCATCACAAGGAGGATGGGGGCAAGGGTGAGGCAATACTACCTGAGCATAGATAGCGTCATCACAAGGAGGATGGGGGCAAGGGTGAGGCAATGCTACTTGGGCATAGATAGCGTCATCACAAGGAGGATGGGTGCAAGGGTGAGGCAATACTACCTGGGCATAGATAGCGTCATCACAAGGAGGATGGGGGCAAGGGTGAGGCAATACTACCTGGGCATAGATAGCATCATCACAAGGAGGATGGGGCCAATACTACCTGAGCCTAGATAGCGTCATCACAAGGAGGATGGGGGCAATACTACCTGAGCCTAGATAGCGTCATCACAAGGAGGATGGGGGCAAGGATGGGGCAATGCTACCTGGGCATAGATGGCGTCATCACAAGGAGGATGGGGGCAAGGGTGAGGCAATGCTACCTGGGCATAGATAGCGTCATCACAAGGAGGATGGGGGCAAGGGTGAGGCAATGCTACCTGAGCATAGATAGCATCATCACAAGGAGGATGGGGGCAAGGGTGAGGCAATACTACCTGAGCATAGATAACATCATCACAAGGAGGATGGGGGCAAGGGTGAGGCAATACTACCTGAGCATAGATAGCATCATCACAAGGAGGATGGGGGCAAGGGTGAGGCAATACTACCTGAGCATACATAGCGTCATCACAAGGAGGATGGGGGCAAGGGTGAGGCAATACTACTTGAGCATAGATAGCGTCATCACAAGGAGGATGGGGGCAAGGGTGAGGCAATACTACCTGAGCATAGATAGCATCATCACAAGGAGGATGGGGGCAAGGGTGAGGCAATACTACCTGAGCATAGATAGCATCATCACAAGGAGGATGGGGGCAAGGGTGAGGCAATACTACCTGAGCATAGATAGCGTCATCACAAGGAGGATGGGGGCAAGGGTGAGGCAATACTACCTGGTCATAGATAGCGTCATCACAAGGAGGATGGGGGCAAGGGTGAGGCAATACTACCTGAGCATAGATAGCGTCATCACAAGGAGGATGGGGGCAAGGGTGAGGCAATACTACCTGAGCATAGATAGCGTCATCACAAGGAGGATGGGGGCAAGGGTGAGGCAATGCTACCTGGGCATAGATAGCGTCATCACAAGGAGGATGGGGGCAAGGGTGAGGCAATGCTACCTGAGCATAGATAGCGACATCACAAGGAGGAT
The DNA here is from genome assembly GCF_027887165.1 of Monodelphis domestica. Lineage (NCBI taxonomy): Eukaryota > Metazoa > Chordata > Mammalia > Didelphimorphia > Didelphidae > Monodelphis > Monodelphis domestica. Next base: position 245,431,450 of record NC_077234.1, read on the forward strand.
GGGGGCAAGGGTGAGACAATGCTACCTGGGCATAGATAGCGTCATCACAAGGAGGATGGGGGCAAGGGTGAGGCTATACTACCTGAGCATAGATAGAATCATCACAAGGAGGATGGGGGCAAGGGTGAGGCAATACTACCTGGGCATAGAGAGCGTCATCACAAGGAGGATGGGGGCAAGGGTGAGGCAATACTACCTGGGCATAGATAGCATCATCACAAGGAGGATGGGGGCAAGGGTGAGGCAATACTACCTGAGCATAGATAGCGTCATCACAAGGAGGATGGGGGCAAGGGTGAGGCAATACTACCTGGGCATAGAGAGCGTCATCACAAGGAGGATGGGGGCAAGGGTGAGGCAATACTACCTGGGCATAGAGAGCGTCATCACAAGGAGGATGGGGGCAAGGGTGAGGCAATACTACCTGAGCATAGATAGCGTCATCACAAGGAGGATGGGGGCAAGGGTGAGGCAATACTACCTGGGCATAGATAGCGTCATCACAAGGAGGATGGGGGCAAGGGTGAGGCAATACTACCTGGGCATAGAGAACGTCATCACAAGGAGGATGGGGGCAAGGGTGAGGCAATACTACCTGAGCATAGATAGCGTCATCACAAGGAGGATGGGGGCAAGGGTGAGGCAATACTACCTGGGCATAGAGAGCGTCATCACAAGGAGGATGGGGGCAAGGGTGAGGCAATACTACCTGGGCATAGAGAGCGTCATCACAAGGAGGATGGGGGCAAGGGTGAGGCAATACTACCTGAGCATAGATAGCGTCATCACAAGGAGGATGGGGGCAAGGGTGAGGCAATACTACCTGGGCATAGAGAGCGTCATCACAAGGAGGATGGGGGCAAGGGTGAGGCAATACTACCTGGGCATAGAGAGCGTCATCACAAGGAGGATGGGGGCAAGGGTGAGGCAATACTACCTGAGCATAGATAGCGTCATCACAAGGAGGATGGGGGCAAGGGTGAGGCAATGCTACCTGGGCATAGATAGCGTCATCACAAGGAGGATGGGGGCAAGGGTGAGGCAATGCTAAATGAGCATAGATAGCATCATCACAAGGAGGATGGGGGCAAGGGTGAGGCAATACTACCTGGGCATAGATAGCGTCATCACAAGGAGGATGGGGGCAAGGGTGAGGCAATACTACCTGGGCATAGATAGCATCATCACAAGGAGGATGGGGGCAATACTACCTGAGCTTAGATAGCGTCATCACAAGTAGGATGGGGGCAATACTACCTGAGCCTAGATAGCGTCATCACAAGGAGGATGGAGGCAAGGATGAGGCAATACTACTTGAGCATAGATAGCGTCATCACAAGGAGGATGGGGGCAAGGGTGAGGCAATACTACCTGAGCATAGATAGCGTCATCACAAGGAGGATGGGGGCAATACTACCTGGGCATAGATAGCGTCATCACAAGGAGGATGGGGGCAAGGGTGAGGCAATACTACCTTAGCATAGATAGCATCATCACAAGGAGGATGGGGGCAAGGGTGAGGCAATGCTACCTGGGCATAGATAGCATCATCACAAGGAGGATGGGGGTAAGGGTGAGGCAATACTACCTGGGCATAAATAGCGTCATCACAAGGAGGATAAGGGGCAAGGGTGAGGCAATACTACCTGGGCATAGATAGCATCATCACAAGGAGGATGGGGGCAATACTACCTGAGCCTAGATAGCGTCATCACAAGGAGGATGGGGGCAATACTACCTGAGCCTAGATAGCGTCATCACAAGGAGGATGGGGGCAATACTACCTGAGCCTAGATAGCGTCATCACAAGGAGGATGGGGGCAAGGGTGAGGCAATACTACCTGGGCATAGATAGCATCATCACAAGGAGGATGGGGGCAAGGGTGAGGCAATGCTACCTGAGCATAGAGAGCGTCATCACAAGGAGGATGGGGGCAAGGGTGAGGCAATACTACCTGAGCATAAATAGCATCATCACAAGGAGGATGGGTGCAAGGGTGAGGCAATACTACCTGGGCATAGATAGCGTCATCACAAGGAGGATGGGGGCAAGGGTGAGGCAATACTACCTGGGCATAGATAGCATCATCACAAGGAGGATGGGGCCAATACTACCTGAGCCTAGATAGCGTCATCACAAGGAGGATGGGGGCAATACTACCTGAGCCTAGATAGCGTCATCACAAGGAGGATGGGGGCAAGGATGAGGCAATACTACCTGAGCATAGATAGCATCATCACAAGGAGGATGGGGGCAAGGGTGAGGCAATACTACCTGAGCATAGATAGCATAATCACAAGGAGGATGGGGGCAAGGGTGAGGCAATACTACCTGAGCATAGATAGCGTCATCACAAGGAGGATGGGGGCAAGGGTGAGGCAATACTACCTGAGCATAGATAGCATCATCACAAGGAGGATGGGGGCAAGGGTGAGGCAATACTACCTGAGCATAGATAGCGTCATCACAAGGAGGATGGGGGCAAGGGTGAGGCAATACTACCTGGTCATAGATAGCGTCATCACAAGGAGGATGGGGGCAAGGGTGAGGCAATACTACCTGAGCATAGATAGCGTCATCACAAGGAGCATGGGGGCAAGGGTGAGGCAATACTACCTGAGCATAGATAGCGTCATCACAAGGAGGATGGGGGCAAGGGTGAGGCAATGCTCCCTGGGCATAGATAGCGTCATCACAAGGAAGATGGGGGCAAGGGTGAGGCAATGCTACCTGAGCATAGATAGCGACATCACAAGGAGGATGGGGGCAAGGGTGAGGCAATGCTACCTGGGCATAGATAGCGTCATCACAAGGAGGATGGGGGCAAGGGTGAGGCTATACTACCTGAGCATAGATAGAATCATCACAAGGAGGATGGGGGCAATACTACCTGAGCCTAGATAGCGTCATCACAAGGAGGATGGGGGCAAGGATGAGGCAATACTACTTGAGCATAGATAGCGTCATCACAAGGAGGATGGGGGCAAGGATGAGGCAACTCTACCTGAGCATAGATAGCGTCATCACAAGGAGGATGGGTGCAAGGGTGAGGCAATGCTACCTGAGCATAGATAGCGTCATCACAAGGAGGATGGGGGCAAGGGTGAGGCAATACTACCTGAGCCTAGATAGCGTCATCACAAGGAGGATGGGGGCAAGGGTGAGGCAATACTACCTGAGCATAGATAGCGTCATCACAAGGAGGATGGGGGCAAGGGTGAGGCAATACTACCTGGTCATAGATAGCGTCATCACAAGGAGGATGGGCGCAAGGGTGAGGCAATACTACCTGAGCATAGATAGCGTCATCACAAGGAGGATGGGGGCAAGGGTGAGGCAATGCTACCTGAGCATAGATAGCGTCATCACAAGGAGGATGGGGGCAAGGGTGAGGCAATACTACCTGGGCATAGATAGCGTCATCACAAGCAGGATGGGGGCAAGGGTGAGCCAATACTACCTGGGCCTAGATAGATTCATCACAAGGTGGATGGGGGCAATACTACCTGGGCATAGATAGCGTCATCACAAGGAGGATGGGGGTAAGGGTGAGGCAATGCTACCTGAGCCTAGATAGCGTCATCACAAGGCGGATGTGGGCAAGGGTGAGGCAATACTACCTGAGCCTAGATAGCGTCATCACAAGGAGGGTGGGGTCAAGGGTGAGGCAATACTACCTGAGCATAGATAGCATCATCACAAGAAGGATGGGGGCAATACTACCTGAGCATAGATTGCGTCATCACAAGGAGGATGGGGCCAATACTACCTGGGCATAAATAGCGTCATCACAAGGAGGATGGGGGCAAGGGTGAGGCAATACTACCTGGGCATAAATGGCATCATCACAAGGAGGATGCGGGCAAGGGTGAGGCAATACTACCTGGGCATAAATAGCGTCATCACAAGGAGGATGGGGGCAAGGGTGAGGCAATACTACCTGGTCATAGATAGCATCATCACAAGGTGGATGGGGGCAAAGGTGAGGCAATGCTACCTTAGCCTAGATAGCGTCATCACAAGGAGGATGTGGGCAAGAGTGAGGCAATACTACCTGAGCAAAAATAGCATCATCACAAGGAGGATGGGTGCAAGGGTGAGGCAATACTACCTGAGCATAGATAGCATCATCACAAGGAGGATGGGGGCAAGGGTGAGGCAATACTACCTGGGCATAGATAGCGTCATCACAAGGAGGATGGGGGCAAGGGTGAGGCAATACTACCTGGGCATAGATAGCGTCATCACAAGGAGGATTGGGGCAAGGGTGAGGCAATACTACCTGAGCATAGATAGCGTCATCACAAGGAGGATGGGGGCAAGGGTGAGGCAATACTACCTGAGCATAGATAGCGTCATCACAAGGAGGATGGGGGCAAGGGTGAGGCAATGCTACCAGAGCATAGATAGCGTCATCACAAGGAGGATGGGGGCAAAAGTGAGGCAATACTACCTGGGCATAGATAGCGTCATCACAAGGAGGATGGGGGCAATACTACCTGGGCATAGATAGCGTCATCACAAGGAGGATGGGGGCAAGGGTGAGGCAATACTACCTGAGCATAGATAGCATCATCACAAGGAGGATGGGTGCAAGGGTGAGGCAATACTACCTGAGCATAGATAGCATCATCAAAAGGAGGATGGGTGCAAGGGTGAGGCAATACTACCTGGGCATAGATAGCGTCATCACAAGGAGGATGGGGGCAAGGGTGAGGCAATACTACCTGGGCATAGATAGCATCATCACAAGGAGGATGGGGCCAATACTACCTGAGCCTAGATAGCGTCATCACAAGGAGGATGGGGGCAAGGGTGAGGCAATACTACCTGGGCATAGATAGCATCATCACAAGGAGGATGGGGGCAAGGGTGAGGCAATGCTACCTGAGCATAGAGAGCGTCATCACAAGGAGGATGGGGGCAAGGGTGAGGCAATACTACCTGAGCATAGATAGCGTCATCACAAGGAGGATGGGGGCAAGGGTGAGGCAATACTACCTGAGCATAGATAGCATCATCACAAGGAGGATGGGTGCAAGGGTGAGGCAATACTACCTGGGCATAGATAGCGTCATCACAAGGAGGATGGGGGCAAGGGTGAGGCAATACTACCTGGGCATAGATAGCATCAACACAAGGAGGATGGGGCCAATACTACCTGAGCCTAGATAGCGTCATCACAAGGAGGATGGGGGCAAGGGTGAGGCAATACTACCTGGGCATAGATAGCGTCATCACAAGGAGGATGGGGGCAATACTACCTGAGCCTAGATAGCGTCATCACAAGGAGGATGGGGGCAAGGATGAGGCAATACTACCTGAGCATAGATAGCATCATCACAAGGAGGATGGGGGCAAGGGTGAGGCAATACTACCTGAGCATAGATAGCATCATCACAAGGAGGATGGGGGCAAGGGTGAGGCAATACTACCTGAGCATACATAGCGTCATCACAAGGAGGATGGGGGCAAGGGTGAGGCAATACTACTTGAGCATAGATAGCGTCATCACAAGGAGGATGGGGGCAAGGGTGAGGCAATACTACCTGAGCATAGATAGCATCATCACAAGGAGGATGGGGGCAAGGGTGAGGCAATACTACCTGAGCATAGATAGCATCATCACAAGGAGGATGGGGGCAAGGGTGAGGCAATACTACCTGGTCATAGATAGCGTCATCACAAGGAGGATGGGGGCAAGGGTGAGGCAATACTACCTGGTCATAGATAGCGTCATCACAAGGAGGATGGGGGCAAGGGTGAGGCAATACTACCTGAGCATAGATAGCGTCATCACAAGGAGGATGGGGGCAAGGGTGAGGCAATACTACCTGAGCATAGATAGCGTCATCACAAGGAGGATGGGGGCAAGGGTGAGGCAATGCTACCTGGGAATAGATAGCGTCATCACAAGGAGGATGGGGGCAAGGGTGAGGCAATGCTACCTGAGCATAGATAGCGACATCACAAGGAGGATGGGGGCAAGGGTGAGACAATGCTACCTGGGCATAGATAGCATCATCACAAGGAGGATGGGGGCAAGGGTGAGGCTATACTACCTGAGCATAGATAGAATCATCACAAGGAGGATGGGGGCAAGGGTGAGGCAATACTACCTGGGCATAGAGAGCGTCATCACAAGGAGGATGGGGGCAAGGGTGAGGCAATACTACCTGGGCATAGATAGCATCATCACAAGGAGGATGGGGGCAAGGGTGAGGCAATACTACCTGAGCATAGATAGCGTCATCACAAGGAGGATGGGGGCAAGGGTGAGGCAATACTACCTGGGCATAGAGAGCGTCATCACAAGGAGGATGGGGGCAAGGGTGAGGCAATACTACCTGGGCATAGAGAGCGTCATCACAAGGAGGATGGGGGCAAGGGTGAGGCAATACTACCTGAGCATAGATAGCATCATCACAAGGAGGATGGGGGCAAGGGTGAGGCAATACTACCTGGGCATAGATAGCGTCATCACAAGGAGGATGGGGGCAAGGGTGAGGCAATACTACCTGGGCATAGATGGCGTCATCACAAGGAGGATGGGGGCAAGGGTGAGGCAATGCTACCTGGGCATAGATAGCGTCATCACAAGGAGGATGGGGGCAAGGGTGAGGCAATGCTACCTGAGCATAGATAGCATCATCACAAGGAGGATGGGGGCAAGGGTGAGGCAATACTACCTGGGCATAGATAGCGTCATCACAAGGAGGATGGGGGCAAGGGTGAGGCAATACTACCTGGGCATAGATAGCATCATCACAAGGAGGATGGGGGCAATACTACCTGAGCTTAGATAGCGTCATCACAAGTAGGATGGGGGCAATACTACCTGAGCCTAGATAGCGTCATCACAAGGAGGATGGAGGCAAGGATGAGGCAATACTACTTGAGCATAGATAGCGTCATCACAAGGAGGATGGGGGCAATACTACCTGGGCATAGATAGCGTCATCACAAGGAGGATGGGGGCAAGGGTGAGGCAATACTACCTGAGCATAGATAGCGTCATCACAAGGAGGATGGGGGCAATACTACCTGGGCATAGATAGCGTCATCACAAGGAGGATGGGGGCAAGGGTGAGGCAATACTACCTTAGCATAGATAGCATCATCACAAGGAGGATGGGGGCAAGGGTGAGGCAATGCTACCTGGGCATAGATAGCATCATCACAAGGAGGATGGGGGTAAGGGTGAGGCAATACTACCTGGGCATAAATAGCGTCATCACAAGGAGGATGGGGGCAAGGGTGAGGCAATACTACCTGGGCATAGATAGCATCATCACAAGGAGGATGGGGGCAAGGGTGAGGCAATGCTACCTGAGCATAGAGAGCGTCATCACAAGGAGGATGGGGGCAAGGGTGAGGCAATACTACCTGGGCATAGAGAGCGTCATTAAGAGGAGGATGGGGGCAAGGGTGAGGCAATACTACCTGAGCATAGATAGCGTCATCACAAGGAGGATGGGGGCAAGGGTGAGGCAATACTACCTGAGCATAGATAGCATCATCACAAGGAGGATGGGTGCAAGGGTGAGGCAATACTACCTGGGCATAGATAGCGTCATCACAAGGAGGATGGGGGCAAGGGTGAGGCAATACTACCTGGGCATAGATAGCATCATCACAAGGAGGATGGGGCCAATACTACCTGAGCCTAGATAGCGTCATCACAAGGAGGATGGGGGCAATACTACCTGAGCCTAGATAGCGTCATCACAAGGAGGATGGGGGCAAGGATGAGGCAATACTACCTGAGCATAGATAGCATCATCACAAGGAGGATGGGGGCAAGGGTGAGGCAATACTACCTGAGCATAGATAGCATAATCACAAGGGGGATGGGGGCAAGGGTGAGGCAATACTACCTGAGCATAGATAGCGTCATCACAAGGAGGATGGGGGCAAGGGTGAGGCAATACTACTTGAGCATAGATAGCGTCATCACAAGGAGGATGGGGGCAAGGGTGAGGCAATACTACCTGAGCATAGATAGCATCATCACAAGGAGGATGGGGGCAAGGGTGAGGCAATACTACCTGAGCATAGATAGCATCATCACAAGGAGGATGGGGGCAAGGGTGAGGCAATACTACCTGGGCATAGAGAGCTTCATTACAAGGAGGATGGGGGCAAGGGTGAGGCAATACTACCTGAGCATAGATAGCGTCATCACAAGGAGGATGGGGGCAAGGGTGAGGCAATACTACCTGAGCATAGATAGCATCATCACAAGGAGGATGGGTGCAAGGGTGAGGCAATACTACCTGGGCATAGATAGCGTCATCACAAGGAGGATGGAGGCAAAGGTGAGGCAATGCTACCTGGGCATAGATAGCGTCATCACAAGGAGGATGGGTGCAAGGGTGAGGCAATACTACCTGAGCATAGAGAGCATCATCACAAGGAGGATGGGGGCAAGGGTGAGGCAATACTACCTGGGCATAGAGAGCGTCATTACAAGGAGGATGGGGGCAAGGGTGAGGCAATACTACCTGAGCATAGATAGCGTCATCACAAGGAGGATGGGGGCAAAAGTGAGGCAATACTACCTGGGCATAGATAGCGTCATCACAAGGAGGATGGGGGCAATACTACCTGGGCATAGATAGCGTCATCACAAGGAGGATGGGGGCAAGGGTGAGGCAATACTACCTGAGCATAGATAGCATCATGACAAGGAGGATGGGTGCAAGGGTGAGGCAATACTACCTGAGCATAGATAGCATCATCACAAGGAGGATGGGTGCAAGGGTGAGGCAATACTACCTGGGCATAGATAGCGTCATCACAAGGAGGATGGGGGCAAGGGTGAGGCAATACTACCTGGGCATAGATAGCATCATCACAAGGAGGATGGGGCCAATACTACCTGAGCCTAGATAGCGTCATCACAAGGAGGATGGGGGCAAGGGTGAGGCAATACTACCTGGGCATAGATAGCATCATCACAAGGAGGATGGGGGCAAGGGTGAGGCAATACTACCTGAGCATACATAGCGTCATCACAAGGAGGATGGGGGCAAGGGTGAGGCAATACTACTTGAGCATAGATAGCGTCATCACAAGGAGGATGGGGGCAAGGGTGAGGCAATACTACCTGAGCATAGATAGCGTCATCACAAGGAGGATGGGGGCAAGGGTGAGGCAATACTACCTGAGCATAGATAGCATCATCACAAGGAGGATGGGTGCAAGGGTGAGGCAATACTACCTGGGCATAGATAGCGTCATCACAAGGAGGATGGGGGCAAGGGTGAGGCAATACTACCTGGGCATAGATAGCATCATCACAAGGAGGATGGGGCCAATACTACCTCAGCCTAGATAGCGTCATCACAAGGAGGATGGGGGCAATACTACCTGAGCCTAGATAGCGTCATCACAAGGAGGATGGGGGCAAGGATGGGGCAATGCTACCTGGGCATAGATGGCGTCATCACAAGGAGGATGGGGGCAAGGGTGAGGCAATGCTACCTGGGCATAGATAGCGTCATCACAAGGAGGATGGGGGCAAGGGTGAGGCAATGCTACCTGAGCATAGATAGCATCATCACAAGGAGGATGGGGGCAAGGGTGAGGCAATACTACCTGAGCATAGATAGCATCATCACAAGGAGGATGGGGGCAAGGGTGAGGCAATACTACCTGAGCATAGATAGCGTCATCACAAGGAGGATGGGGGCAAGGGTGAGGCAATGCTACCTGGGCATAGATAGCGTCATCACAAGGAGGATGGGGGCAAGGGTGAGGCAATACTACCTGGGCATAGATAGCGTCATCACAAGGAGGATGGGGGCAAGGGTGAGGCAATACTACCTGGGCATAGATAGCATCATCACAAGGAGGATGGGGCCAATACTACCTGAGCCTAGATAGCGTCATCACAAGGAGGATGGGGGCAATACTACCTGAGCCTAGATAGCGTCATCACAAGGAGGATGGGGGCAAGGATGGGGCAATGCTACCTGGGCATAGATGGCGTCATCACAAGGAGGATGGGGGCAAGGGTGAGGCAATGCTACCTGGGCATAGATAGCGTCATCACAAGGAGGATGGGGGCAAGGGTGAGGCAATGCTACCTGAGCATAGATAGCATCATCACAAGGAGGATGGGGGCAAGGGTGAGGCAATACTACCTGAGCATAGATAACATCATCACAAGGAGGATGGGGGCAAGGGTGAGGCAATACTACCTGAGCATAGATAGCATCATCACAAGGAGGATGGGGGCAAGGGTGAGGCAATACTACCTGAGCATACATAGCGTCATCACAAGGAGGATGGGGGCAAGGGTGAGGCAATACTACTTGAGCATAGATAGCGTCATCACAAGGAGGATGGGGGCAAGGGTGAGGCAATACTACCTGAGCATAGATAGCATCATCACAAGGAGGATGGGGGCAAGGGTGAGGCAATACTACCTGAGCATAGATAGCATCATCACAAGGAGGATGGGGGCAAGGGTGAGGCAATACTACCTGAGCATAGATAGCGTCATCACAAGGAGGATGGGGGCAAGGGTGAGGCAATACTACCTGGTCATAGATAGCGTCATCACAAGGAGGATGGGGGCAAGGGTGAGGCAATACTACCTGAGCATAGATAGCGTCATCACAAGGAGGATGGGGGCAAGGGTGAGGCAATACTACCTGAGCATAGATAGCGTCATCACAAGGAGGATGGGGGCAAGGGTGAGGCAATGCTACCTGGGCATAGATAGCGTCATCACAAGGAGGATGGGGGCAAGGGTGAGGCAATGCTACCTGAGCATAGATAGCGACATCACAAGGAGGATGGGGGCAAGGGTGAGACAATGCTACCTGGGCATAGATAGCGTCATCACAAGGAGGATGGGGGCAAGGGTGAGGCTATACTACCTGAGCATAGATAGAATCATCACAAGGAGGATGGGGGCAAGGGTGAGGCAATACTACCTGGGCATAGAGAGCGTCATCACAAGGAGGATGGGGGCAAGGGTGAGGCAATACTACCTGGGCATAGATAGCATCATCACAAGGAGGATGGGGGCAAGGGTGAGGCAATACTACCTGAGCATAGATAGCGTCATCACAAGGAGGATGGGGGCAAGGGTGAGGCAATACTACCTGGGCATAGAGAGCGTCATCACAAGGAGGATGGGGGCAAGGGTGAGGCAATACTACCTGGGCATAGAGAGCGTCATCACAAGGAGGATGGGGGCAAGGGTGAGGCAATACTACCTGAGCATAGATAGCGTCATCACAAGGAGGATGGGGGCAAGGGTGAGGCAATACTACCTGGGCATAGATAGCGTCATCACAAGGAGGATGGGGGCAAGGGTGAGGCAATACTACCTGGGCATAGAGAACGTCATCACAAGGAGGATGGGGGCAAGGGTGAGGCAATACTACCTGAGCATAGATAGCGTCATCACAAGGAGGATGGGGGCAAGGGTGAGGCAATACTACCTGGGCATAGAGAGCGTCATCACAAGGAGGATGGGGGCAAGGGTGAGGCAATACTACCTGGGCATAGAGAGCGTCATCACAAGGAGGATGGGGGCAAGGGTGAGGCAATACTACCTGAGCATAGATAGCGTCATCACAAGGAGGATGGGGGCAAGGGTGAGGCAATACTACCTGGGCATAGAGAGCGTCATCACAAGGAGGATGGGGGCAAGGGTGAGGCAATACTACCTGGGCATAGAGAGCGTCATCACAAGGAGGATGGGGGCAAGGGTGAGGCAATACTACCTGAGCATAGATAGCGTCATCACAAGGAGGATGGGGGCAAGGGTGAGGCAATGCTACCTGGGCATAGATAGCGTCATCACAAGGAGGATGGGGGCAAGGGTGAGGCAATGCTAAATGAGCATAGATAGCATCATCACAAGGAGGATGGGGGCAAGGGTGAGGCAATACTACCTGGGCATAGATAGCGTCATCACAAGGAGGATGGGGGCAAGGGTGAGGCAATACTACCTGGGCATAGATAGCATCATCACAAGGAGGATGGGGGCAATACTACCTGAGCTTAGATAGCGTCATCACAAGTAGGATGGGGGCAATACTACCTGAGCCTAGATAGCGTCATCACAAGGAGGATGGAGGCAAGGATGAGGCAATACTACTTGAGCATAGATAGCGTCATCACAAGGAGGATGGGGGCAAGGGTGAGGCAATACTACCTGAGCATAGATAGCGTCATCACAAGGAGGATGGGGGCAATACTACCTGGGCATAGATAGCGTCATCACAAGGAGGATGGGGGCAAGGGTGAGGCAATACTACCTTAGCATAGATAGCATCATCACAAGGAGGATGGGGGCAAGGGTGAGGCAATGCTACCTGGGCATAGATAGCATCATCACAAGGAGGATGGGGGTAAGGGTGAGGCAATACTACCTGGGCATAAATAGCGTCATCACAAGGAGGATAAGGGGCAAGGGTGAGGCAATACTACCTGGGCATAGATAGCATCATCACAAGGAGGATGGGGGCAATACTACCTGAGCCTAGATAGCGTCATCACAAGGAGGATGGGGGCAATACTACCTGAGCCTAGATAGCGTCATCACAAGGAGGATGGGGGCAATACTACCTGAGCCTAGATAGCGTCATCACAAGGAGGATGGGGGCAAGGGTGAGGCAATACTACCTGGGCATAGATAGCATCATCACAAGGAGGATGGGGGCAAGGGTGAGGCAATGCTACCTGAGCATAGAGAGCGTCATCACAAGGAGGATGGGGGCAAGGGTGAGGCAATACTACCTGAGCATAAATAGCATCATCACAAGGAGGATGGGTGCAAGGGTGAGGCAATACTACCTGGGCATAGATAGCGTCATCACAAGGAGGATGGGGGCAAGGGTGAGGCAATACTACCTGGGCATAGATAGCATCATCACAAGGAGGATGGGGCCAATACTACCTGAGCCTAGATAGCGTCATCACAAGGAGGATGGGGGCAATACTACCTGAGCCTAGATAGCGTCATCACAAGGAGGATGGGGGCAAGGATGAGGCAATACTACCTGAGCATAGATAGCATCATCACAAGGAGGATGGGGGCAAGGGTGAGGCAATACTACCTGAGCATAGATAGCATAATCACAAGGAGGATGGGGGCAAGGGTGAGGCAATACTACCTGAGCATAGATAGCGTCATCACAAGGAGGATGGGGGCAAGGGTGAGGCAATACTACCTGAGCATAGATAGCACCATCACAAGGAGGATGGGGGCAAGGGTGAGGCAATACTACCTGAGCATAGATAGCATCATCACAAGGAGGATGGGGGCAAGGGTGAGGCAATACTACCTGAGCATAGATAGCGTCATCACAAGGAGGATGGGGGCAAGGGTGAGGCAATACTACCTGGTCATAGATAGCGTCATCACAAGGAGGATGGGGGCAAGGGTGAGGCAATACTACCTGAGCATAGATAGCGTCATCACAAGGAGCATGGGGGCAAGGGTGAGGCAATACTACCTGAGCATAGATAGCGTCATCACAAGGAGGATGGGGGCAAGGGTGAGGCAATGCTCCCTGGGCATAGATAGCGTCATCACAAGGAAGATGGGGGCAAGGGTGAGGCAATGCTACCTGAGCATAGATAGCGTCATCACAAGGAGGATGGGGGCAAGGGTGAGGCAATACTACCTGGGCATAGATAGCGTCATCACAAGCAGGATGGGGGCAAGGGTGAGCCAATACTACCTGGGCCTAGATAGATTCATCACAAGGTGGATGGGGGCAATACTACCTGGGCATAGATAGCGTCATCACAAGGAGGATGGGGGTAAGGGTGAGGCAATGCTACCTGAGCCTAGATAGCGTCATCACAAGGCGGATGTGGGCAAGGGTGAGGCAATACTACCTGAGCCTAGATAGCGTCATCACAAGGAGGGTGGGGTCAAGGGTGAGGCAATACTACCTGAGCATAGATAGCATCATCACAAGAAGGATGGGGGCAATACTACCTGAGCATAGATTGCGTCATCACAAGGAGGATGGGGCCAATACTACCTGGGCATAAATAGCGTCATCACAAGGAGGATGGGGGCAAGGGTGAGGCAATACTACCTGGGCATAAATGGCATCATCACAAGGAGGATGCGGGCAAGGGTGAGGCAATACTACCTGGGCATAAATAGCGTCATCACAAGGAGGATGGGGGCAAGGGTGAGGCAATACTACCTGGTCATAGATAGCATCATCACAAGGTGGATGGGGGCAAAGGTGAGGCAATGCTACCTTAGCCTAGATAGCGTCATCACAAGGAGGATGTGGGCAAGAGTGAGGCAATACTACCTGAGCAAAAATAGCATCATCACAAGGAGGATGGGTGCAAGGGTGAGGCAATACTACCTGAGCATAGATAGCATCATCACAAGGAGGATGGGGGCAAGGGTGAGGCAATACTACCTGGGCATAGATAGCGTCATCACAAGGAGGATGGGGGCAAGGGTGAGGCAATACTACCTGGGCATAGATAGCGTCATCACAAGGAGGATTGGGGCAAGGGTGAGGCAATACTACCTGAGCATAGATAGCGTCATCACAAGGAGGATGGGGGCAAGGGTGAGGCAATACTACCTGAGCATAGATAGCGTCATCACAAGGAGGATGGGGGCAAGGGTGAGGCAATGCTACCTGGGCATAGATAGCGTCATCACAAGGAGGATGGGGGCAAGGGTGAGGCAATGCTACCTGAGCATAGATAGCGACATCACAAGGAGGATGGGGGCAAGGGTGAGACAATGCTACCTGGGCATAGATAGCGTCATCACAAGGAGGATGGGGGCAAGGGTGAGGCTATACTACCTGAGCATAGATAGAATCATCACAAGGAGGATGGGGGCAAGGGTGAGGCAATACTACCTGGGCATAGAGAGCGTCATCACAAGGAGGATGGGGGCAAGGGTGAGGCAATACTACCTGGGAATAGATAGCATCATCACAAGGAGGATGGGGGCAAGGGTGAGGCAATACTACCTGAGCATAGATAGCGTCATCACAAGGAGGATGGGGGCAAGGGTGAGGCAATACTACCTGGGCATAGAGAGCGTCATCACAAGGAGGATGGGGGCAAGGGTGAGGCAATACTACCTGGGCATAGAGAGCGTCATCACAAGGAGGATGGGGGCAAGGGTGAGGCAATACTACCTGCGCATAGATAGCGTCATCACAAGGAGGATGGGGGCAAGGGTGAGGCAATACTACCTGGGCATAGATAGCGTCATCACAAGGAGGATGGGGGCAAGGGTGAGGCAATACTACCTGGGCATAGATGGCGTCATCACAAGGAGGATGGGGGCAAGGGTGAGGCAATGCTACCTGGGCATAGATAGCGTCATCACAAGGAGGATGGGGGCAAGGGTGAGGCAATGCTACATGAGCATAGATAGCATCATCACAAGGAGGATGGGGGCAAGGGTGAGGCAATACTACCTGGGCATAGATAGCGTCATCACAAGGAGGATGGGGGCAAGGGTGAGGCAATACTACCTGGGCATAGATAGCATCATCACAAGGAGGATGGGGGCAATACTACCTGAGCTTAGATAGCGTCATCACAAGTAGGATGGGGGCAATACTACCTGAGCCTAGATAGCGTCATCACAAGGAGGATGGAGGCAAGGATGAGGCAATACTACTTGAGCATAGATAGCGTCATCACAAGGAGGATGGGGGCAAGGGTGAGGCAATACTACCTGAGCATAGATAGCGTCATCACAAGGAGGATGGGGGCAATACTACCTGGGCATAGATAGCGTCATCACAAGGAGGATGGGGGCAAGGGTGAGGCAATACTACCTGGGCATAGATAGCATCATCACAAGGAGGATGGGGGCAATACTACCTGAGCCTAGATAGCGTCATCACAAGGAGGATGGGGGCAATACTACCTGAGCCTAGATAGCGTCATCACAAGGAGGATGGGGGCAATACTACCTGAGCCTAGATAGCGTCATCACAAGGAGGATGGGGGCAAGGGTGAGGCAATACTACCTGGGCATAGATAGCATCATCACAAGGAGGATGGGGGCAAGGGTGAGGCAATGCTACCTGAGCATAGAGAGCGTCATCACAAGGAGGATGGGGGCAAGGGTGAGGCAATACTACCTGGGCATAGAGAGCGTCCTTAAGAGGAGGATGGGGGCAAGGGTGAGGCAATACTACCTGAGCATAGATAGCGTCATCACAAGGAGGATGGGGGCAAGGGTGAGGCAATACTACCTGAGCATAAATAGCATCATCACAAGGAGGATGGTTGCAAGGGTGAGGCAATACTACCTGGGCATAGATAGCGTCATCACAAGGAGGATGGGGGCAAGGGTGAGGCAATACTACCTGGGCATAGATAGCATCATCACAAGGAGGATGGGGCCAATACTACCTGAGCCTAGATAGCGTCATCACAAGGAGGATGGGGGCAATACTACCTGAGAATAGATAGCATCATCACAAGGAGGATGGGGGCAAGGGTGAGGCAATACTACCTGAGCATAGATAGCATAATCACAAGGAGGATGGGGGCAAGGGTGAGGCAATACTACCTGAGCATAGATAGCGTCATCACAAGGAGGATGGGGGCAAGGGTGAGGCAATACTACCTGAGCATAGATAGCATCATCACAAGGAGGATGGGGGCAAGGGTGAGGCAATACTACCTGAGCATAGATAGCATCATCACAAGGAGGATGGGGGCAAGGGTGAAGCAATACTACCTGAGCATAGATAGCATCATCACAAGGAGGATGGGGGCAAGGGTGAGGCAATACTACCTGAGCATAGATAGCGTCATCACAAGGAGGATGGGGGCAAGGGTGAGGCAATACTACCTGGTCATAGATAGCGTCATCACAAGGAGGATGGGGGCAAGGGTGACGCAATACTAACTGAGCATAGATAGCGTCATCACAAGGAGCATGGGGGCAAGGGTGAGGCAATACTACCTGAGCATAGATAGCGTCATCACAAGGAGGATGGGGGCAAGGGTGAGGCAATGCTCCCTGGGCATAGATAGCGTCATCACAAGGAAGATGGGGGCAAGGGTGAGGCAATGCTACCTGAGCATAGATAGCGACATCACAAGGAGGATGGGGGCAAGGGTGAGGCAATGCTACCTGGGCATAGATAGCGTCATCACAAGGAGGATGGGGGCAAGGGTGAGGCTATACTACCTGAGCATAGATAGAATCATCACAAGGAGGATGGGGGCAATACTACCTGAGCCTAGATAGCGTCATCACAAGGAGGATGGGGGCAAGGATGAGGCAATACTACTTGAGCATAGATAGCGTCATCACAAGGAGGATGGGGGCAAGGATGAGGCAACTCTACCTGAGCATAGATAGCGTCATCACAAGGAGGATGGGTGCAAGGGTGAGGCAATGCTACCTGAGCATAGATAGCGTCATCACAAGGAGGATGGGGGCAAGGGTGAGGCAATACTACCTGAGCCTAGATAGCGTCATCACAAGGAGGATGGGGGCAAGGGTGAGGCAATACTACCTGAGCATAGATAGCGTCATCACAAGGAGGATGGGGGCAAGGGTGAGGCAATACTACCTGGTCATAGATAGCGTCATCACAAGGAGGATGGGCGCAAGGGTGAGGCAATACTACCTGAGCATAGATAGCGTCATCACAAGGAGGATGGGGGCAAGGGTGAGGCAATGCTACCTGAGCATAGATAGCGTCATCACAAGGAGGATGGGGGCAAGGGTGAGGCAATACTACCTGGGCATAGATAGCGTCATCACAAGCAGGATGGGGGCAAGGGTGAGCCAATACTACCTGGGCCTAGATAGATTCATCACAAGGTGGATGGGGGCAATACTACCTGGGCATAGATAGCGTCATCACAAGGAGGATGGGGGTAAGGGTGAGGCAATACTACCTGAGCATAGATAGCATCATCACAAGGAGGATGGGGGCAAGGGTGAGGCAATACTACCTGGACATAGATAGCATCATCACAAGGAGGATGGGGGCAAGGGTGAGGCAATACTACCTGGGCATAAATAGCGTCATCACAAGGAGGATGGGGGCAAGGGTGAGGCAATACTACCTGGGCATAGATAGCATCATCACAAGGTGGATGGGGGCAAGGGTGAGGCAATGCTACCTGAGCCTAGATAGCGTCATCACAAGGCGGATGTGGGCAAGGGTGAGGCAATACTACCTGAGCCTAGATAGCGTCATCACAAGGAGGGTGGGGTCAAGGGTGAGGCAATACTACCTGAGCATAGATAGCATCATCACAAGAAGGATGGGGGCAATACTACCTGAGCATAGATAACGTCATCACAAGGAGGATGGGGCCAATACTACCTGGGCATAAATAGCGTCATCACAAGGAGGATGGGGGCAAGGGTGAGGCAATACTACCTGGGCATAAATGGCATCATCACAAGGAGGATGCGGGCAAGGGTGAGGCAATACTACCTGGGCATAAATAGCGTCATCACAAGGAGGATGGGGGCAAGGGTGAGGCAATACTACCTGGACATAGATAGCATCATCACAAGGAGGATGGGGGCAAGGGTGAGGCAATACTACCTGGGCATAAATAGCGTCATCACAAGGAGGATGGGGGCAAGGGTGAGGCAATACTACCTGGGCATAGATAGCATCATCACAAGGTGGATGGGGGCAAGGGTGAGGCAATGCTACCTGAGCCTAGATAGCGTCATCACAAGGCGGATGTGGGCAAGGGTGAGGCAATACTACCTGAGCCTAGATAGCGTCATCACAAGGAGGGTGGGGTCAAGGGTGAGGCAATACTACCTGAGCATAGATAGCATCATCACAAGAAGGATGGGGGCAATACTACCTGAGCATAGATAGCGTCATCACAAGGAGGATGGGGCCAATACTACCTGGGCATAAATAGCGTCATCACAAGGAGGATGGGGGCAAGGGTGAGGCAATACTACCTGGGCATAAATGGCATCATCACAAGGAGGATGCGGGCAAGGGTGAGGCAATACTACCTGGGCATAAATAGCGTCATCACAAGGAGGATGGGGGCAAGGGTGAGGCAATACTACCTGGTCATAGATAGCATCATCACAAGGTGGATGGGGGCAAAGGTGAGGCAATGCTACCTGAGCCTAGATAGCGTCATCACAAGGAGGATGTGGGCAAGAGTGAGGCAATACTACCTGAGCAAAAATAGCATCATCACAAGGAGGATGGGTGCAAGGGTGAGGCAATACTACCTGAGCATAGATAGCATCATCACAAGGAGGATGGGGGCAAGGGTGAGGCAATACTACCTGGGCATAGATAGCGTCATCACAAGGAGGATGGGGGCAAGGGTGAGGCAATGCTACCTGGGCATAGATAGCGTCATCACAAGGAGGATGGGGGCAAGGGTGAGGCAATTCTACCTGAGCATAGATAGCGTCATCACAACGAGTATTGGGGCAAGGGTGAGGCAATACTACCTGGGCATAGAGAGCGTCATCACAAGGAGGATGTGGGCAAGGGTGAGGCAATACTACCTGGGCATAGATAGCGTCATCACACGGTGGATGGGAGCAAGGGTGAGGCAATACTACCTGGGCCAAGATAGCATCATCACAAGCAGGATGGGGACAATACTACCTGAGCCTAGATAACGTCATCACAAGGAGGATGGGGGCAATACTACCTGAGCATAGATAGCGTCATCACAAGGAGGATGGGGGCAAGGGTGAGCCAATACTACCTGGGCCTAGATAGCATCATCACAAGGTGGATGGGGGCAATACTACCTGGGCATAGATAGCGTCATCACAAGGAGGATGGGGGCAAGGGTGAGGCAATACTACCTGGGCCTAGATAGCGTCATCACAAGGAGGATGGGGGCAAGGGTGAGGCAATATTACCTGAGCATAGGTAGCATCATCACAAGGAGGATGGGGGCAAGGGTGAGGCAATACTACCTGGGCATGGATAGCATCATCACAAGGAGGATGGGGGCAATACTACCTGGGCCTAGATAGCGTCATCACAAGGAGGATGGGGGCAATACTACCTGAGCATAGATAGCGTCATCACAAGGAGGATGGGGGCAAGGGTGAGCCAATACTACCTGGGCCTAGATAGCATCATCACAAGGTGGATGGGGGCAATACTACCTGGGCATAGATAGCGTCATCACAAGGAGGATGGGGGCAAGGGTGAGGCAATATTACCTGAGCATAGATAACATCATCACAAGGAGGATGGGGGCAAGGGTGAGGCAATACTACCTGGGCATAGATAGCATCATAACAAGGAGGATGGGGGCAAGGATGAGGCAATACTACCTGGTCATAAATAGCGTCATCACAAGGAGGATGGGGGCAAGGGTGAGGCAATACTACCTGGGCATAGATAGCATCATCACAAGGAGGATGGGGGCAAGGGTGAGGCAATACTACCTGGGCATAAATAGCATCATCACAAGGAGGATGGGGGCAAAGGTGAGGCAATACTACCTGGGCATAAATAGCGTCATCACAAGGAGGATGGGGGCAACGGTGAGGCAATACTACCTGGGCATAGATAGCATCATCACAAGGTGGATGGGGGCAAGGGTGAGGCAATGCTACCTGAGCCTAGATAGCGTCATCACAAGGAGGATATGGGCAAGGGTGAGGCAATACTACCTGAGCCTAGATAGCGTCATCACAAGGAGGATGGGGTCAAGGGTGAGGCAATACTACCTGAGCATAGATAGCATCATCACAAGGAGGATGGGGGCAAGGGTGAGGCAATACTACCTTAGCATAGATAGCATCATCACAAGGAGGATGGGGACAAGGGTGAGGCAATACTACCTGGGCATAGATAGCGTCATCACAAGTAGGATGGTGGCAAGGGTGAGGCAATACTACCTGAGCATAGATAGCGACATCACAAGGAGGATGGGGGCAAGGGTGAGGCAATACTACCTGAGCATAGATAGCATCATCACAAGGAGGATGGGGGCAAGGGTGAGGCAATACTACCTGGGCATAGATAGCGTCATCACAAGGAGGATGGGGGCAAGGATGAGGCAATACTACCTGGGCATAGATAGCGTCATCACAAGGAGGATGGGGGCAAGGGTGAGGCAATGCTACCTGGGCATAGATAACGTCATCACAAGGAGGATGGGGGCAAGGGTGAGGCAATGCTACCTGAGCATAGATAGCGTCATCACAAGGAGTATTGGGGCAAGGGTGAGGCAATACTACCTGGGCATAGAGAGCGTCATCACAAGGAGGATGGGGGCAAAGGTGAGGCAATACTACCTGGGCATAGATAGCGTCATGACAAGGAGGATGGGGGCAAGGGTGAGGCAATACTAACTGGGCCTAGATAACATCATCACAAGGTGGATGGGGGCAATACTACCTGGGCATAGATAGTGTCATCACAAGGAGGATGGGGGCAAGGGTGAGGCAATACTACCTGGGCATAGATAGCATCATCACAAGGTGGATGGGGGCAATACTACCTGGGCATAGATAGCGTCATCACAAGGAGGATGGGGGCAATACTACCTGAGCATAGATAGCGTCATCACAAGGAGGAATGGGGCAATACTACCTGAGCATAGATAGCATCATCACAAGGAGGATGGGGGCAAGGGTGAGGCAATACTACCTGAGCATAGATAGCGTCATCACAAGGAGGATGGGGTAAGGGTGAGGCAATACTAACTCAGCATAGATAGCATCATCACAAGGAAGATGGGGGCAAGGGTGAGGCAATACTACCTGAGCATAGATAGCATCATCACAAGGAGGATGGGGGCAAGGGTGAGGCAATACTACCTGGGCATAGATAGCGTCATCACAAGGAGGATGGGGGCAAGGGTGAGGCAATACTACCTGAGCATAGATAGCATCATCACAAGGAGGATGGGGGCAAGGGAGAGGCAATACTACCTGGGCATAGATAGCGTCATCACAAGGAGGATGGGGGCAAGGGTGAGGCAATACTACCTTGGCATAGATAGCGTCATCACAAGGAGGGTGGAGGCAAGGGTTAGGCAATGCTACCTGGGCATAGATAGCGTCATCACAAGGAGGATGGGGGCAAGGGTGAGGCAATACTACCTGGGCATAGATAGCGTCATCACAAGGAGGATGGGGGCAAGGGTGAGGCAATACTACCTGGGCATAGATAGCGTCATCACAAGGAGGATGGGGGCAAGGGTGAGGCAATACTACCTGGGCATAGATAGAGTCATCACAAGGAGGATGGGGGCAAGGGTGAGGCAATAATACCTGGGCCTAGATAGAATCATAACAAGGTGGATGGGGGCAATACTACCTGGGCATAGATAGCCTCATCACAAGGAGGATGGGGGCAAGGGTGAGGCAATACTACCTGAGCATAGGTAGCATCATCACAAGGAGGATGGGGCCAAGGGTGAGGCAATACTACCTGGGCATAGATAGCATCATCACAAGGTGGATGGGGGCAATACTACCTGGGCATAGATAGCGTCATCACAAGGAGGATGGGGGCAATACTACCTGAGCATAGATAGCATCATCACAAGGACGATGGGGGCAAGGGTGACGCAATACTACCTGAGCATAGATAGCGTCATCACAAGGAGGATGGGGGCAAGGGTGAGGCAATACTACCTGGGCATAGATAGAGTCATCACAAGGAGGATGGGGGCAAGGGTGAGGGAATACTACCTGAGCATACATAGCATCATCACAAGGAGGATGGGGGCAAGGGTGAGGCAATACTACCTGGGCATAGATAGCGTCATCACAAGGAGGATGGGGGCAAGGGTGAGGCAATACTACCTTGGCATAGATAGCGTCATCACAAGGAGGATGGAGGCAAGGGTGAGGCAATGCTACTTGGGCATAGATAGCGTCATCACAAGGAGGATGGGGGCAAGGTTGAGGTAATGCTACCTGAGCATAGATAGCATCATCACAAGGAGGATTGGGGCAAGGGTGAGGCAATACTACTTGAGCATAGATAGCGTCATCACAAGGAGGATGGGGGCAAGGATGAGGCAATACTACCTGAGCATAGATAGCGTCATCACAAGGAGGATGGGGGCAAGGGTGAGGCAATGCTACCTGAGCATAGATAGCGTCATCACAAGGAGAATGGGGGCAAGGGTGAGGCAATACTACCTGAGCATAGATAGCGTCATCACAAGGAGGATGGGGGCAAGGGTGAGGCAATGCTACCTGGGCATAGATAGCGTCATCACAAGGAGGATGGGGGCAAGGGTGAGGCAATGCTACCTGAGCATAGATAGCGTCATCACAAGGAGGATGGGGGCAAGGGTGAGGCAATACTACCTGGGCATAGATAGCGTCATCACAAGGAGGATGGGGGCAAGGGTGAGCCAATACTACCTGGGCCTAGATAGATTCATCACAAGGTGGATGGGGGCAATACTACCTGGGCATAGATAGCGTCATCACAAGGAGGATGCGGGTAAGGGTGAGGCAATACTACCTGAGCATAGATAGCATCATCACAAGGAGGATGGGGGCAAGGGTGACGCAATACTACCTGGGCATAGATAGCATCATCACAAGGAGGATGGGGGCAAGGGTGAGGCAATACTACCTGGCCATAAATAGCGTCATCACAAGGAGGATGGGGGCAAGGGTGAGGCAATACTACCTGGGCATAGATAGCATCATCACAAGGTGGATGGGGGCAAGGGTGAGGCAATGCTACCTGAGCCTAGATAGCGTCATCACAAGGCGGATGTGGGCAAGGGTGAGGCAATACTACCTGAGCCTAGATAGCGTCATCACAAGGAGGATGGGGTCAAGGGTGAGGCAATACTACCTGAGCATAGATAGCATCATCACAAGAAGGATGGGGGCAATACTACCTGAGCATAGATAGCGTCATCACAAGGAGGATGGGGGCAAGGGTGAGGCAATACTACCTGGGCATAGATAGCGTCATCACAAGGAGGATGGGGGCAAGGGTGAGGCAATAATACCTGGGCCTAGATAGAATCATCACAAGGTGGATGAGGGCAATACTACCTGGGCATAGATAGCCTCATCACAAGGAGGATGGGGGCAAGGGTGAGGCAATACTACCTGAGCATAGGTAGCATCATCACAAGGAGGATGGGGCAAAGGTGAGGCAATGCTACCTGAGACTAGATAGCGTCATCACAAGGAGGATGTGGGCAAGAGTGAGGCAATACTACCTGAGCAAAAATAGCATCATCACAAGGAGGATGGGTGCAAGGGTGAGGCAATACTACCTGAGCATAGATAGCATCATCACAAGGAGGATGGGGGCAAGGGTGAGGCAATACTACCTGGGCATAGATAGCGTCATCACAAGGAGGATGGGGGCAAGGGTGAGGCAATACTACCTGGGCATAGATAGCGTCATCACAAGGAGGATGGGGGCAAGGGTGAGGCAATGCTACCTGGGCATAGATAGCGTCATCACAAGGAGGATGGGGGCAAGGGTGAGGCAATGCTACCTGAGCATAGATAGCGTCATCACAAGGAGTATTGGGGCAAGGGTGAGGCAATACTACCTGGCCATAGAGAGCGTCATCACAAGGAGGATGTGGGCAAGGGTGAGGCAATACTACCTGGGCATAGATAGCGTCATCACAAGGTGGATGGGGGCAAGGGTGAGGCAATACTACCTGGGCCAAGATAGCATCATCACAAGGTGGATGGGGGCAATACTACCTGGGCCTAGATAGCGTCATCACAAGGAGGATGGGGGCAAGGGTGAGGCAATACTACCTGGACATGGATAGCATCATCACAAGGAGGATGGGGGCAATACTACCTGAGCCTAGATAGCGTCATCACAAGGAGGATGGGGGCAATACTACCTGAGCATAGATAGCGTCATCACAAGGAGGATGGGGGCAAGGGTGAGCCAATACTACCTGGGCCTAGATAGCATCATCACAAGGTGGATGGGGGCAATACTACCTGGGCATAGATAGCGTAATCACAAGGAGGATGGGGGCAAGGGTGAGGCAATATTACCTGAGCATAGATAACATCATCACAAGGAGGATGGGGGCAAGGGTGAGGCAATACTACCTGGGCATAGATAGCATCATCACATGGAGGATGGGGGCAAGGGTGAGGCAATATTACCTGAGCATAGATAACATCATCACAAGGAGGATGGGGGCAAAGGTGAGGCAATACTACCTGGGCATAAATAGCGTCATCACAAGGAGGATGGGGGCAACGGTGAGGCAATACTACCTGGGCATAGATAGCATCATCACAAGGTGGATGGGGGCAAGGGTGAGGCAATGCTACCTGAGCCTAGATAGCGTCATCACAAGGAGGATGTGGGCAAGGGTGAGGCAATACTACCTGAGCCTAGATAGCGTCATCACAAGGAGGATGGGGTCAAGGGTGAGGCAATACTACCTGAGCATAGATAGCATCATCACAAGGAGGATGGGGGCAAGGGTGAGGCAATACTACCTGAGCATAGATAGCATCATCACAAGGAGGATGGGGGCAAGGGTGAGGCAATACTACCTGGGCATAGATAGCGTCATCACAAGTAGGATGGTGGCAAGGGTGAGGCAATACTACCTGAGCATAGATAGCGACATCACAAGGAGGATGGGGGCAAGGGTGAGGCAATACTACCTGAGCATAGATAGCATCATCACAAGGAGGATGGGGGCAAGGGTGAGGCAATACTACCTGGGCATAGATAGCGTCATCACAAGGAGGATGGGGGCAAGGATGAGGCAATACTACCTGGGCATAGATAGCGTCATCACAAGGAGGATGGGGGCAAGGGTGAGGCAATGCTACCTGGGCATAGATAGCGTCATCACAAGGAGGATGGGGGCAAGGGTGAGGCAATGCTACCTGAGCATAGATAGCGTCATCACAAGGAGTATTGGGGCAAGGGTGAGGCAATACTACCTCGGCATAGAGAGCGTCATCACAAGGAGGATGGGGGCAAAGGTGAGGCAATACTACCTGGGCATAGATAGCGTCATGACAATGAGGATGGGGGCAAGGGTGAGGCAATAATACCTGGGCCTAGATAGAATCATCACAAGGTGGATGGGGGCAATACTACCTGGGCATAGATAGCCTCATCACAAGGAGGATGGGGGCAAGGGTGAGGCAATACTACCTGAGCATAGGTAGCATCATCACAAGGAGGATGGGGCAAAGGTGAGGCAATGCTACCTGAGCCTAGATAGCGTCATCACAAGGAGGATGTGGGCAAGAGTGAGGCAATACTACCTGAGCAAAAATAGCATCATCACAAGGAGGATGGGTGCAAGGGTGAGGCAATACTACCTGAGCATAGATAGCATCATCACAAGGAGGATGGGGGCAAGGGTGAGGCAATACTACCTGGGCATAGATAGCGTCATCACAAGGAGGATGGGGGCAAGGGTGAGGCAATACTACCTGGGCATAGATAGCGTCATCACAAGGAGGATGGGGGCAAGGGTGAGGCAATGCTACCTGGGCATAGATAGCGTCATCACAAGGAGGATGGGGGCAAGGGTGAGGCAATGCTACCTGAGCATAGATAGCGTCATCACAAGGAGTATTGGGGCAAGGGTGAGGCAATACTACCTGGCCATAGAGAGCGTCATCACAAGGAGGATGTGGGCAAGGGTGAGGCAATACTACCTGGGCATAGATAGCGTCATCACAAGGTGGATGGGGGCAAGGGTGAGGCAATACTACCTGGGCCAAGATAGCATCATCACAAGGTGGATGGGGGCAATACTACCTGGGCCTAGATAGCGTCATCACAAGGAGGATGGGGGCAAGGGTGAGGCAATACTACCTGGACATGGATAGCATCATCACAAGGAGGATGGGGGCAATACTACCTGAGCATAGATAGCGTCATCACAAGGAGGATGGGGGCAAGGGTGAGCCAATACTACCTGGGCCTAGATAGCATCATCACAAGGTGGATGGGGGCAATACAACCTGGGCATAGATAGCGTAATCACAAGGAGGATGGGGGCAAGGGTGAGGCAATATTACCTGAGCATAGATAACATCATCACAAGGAGGATGGGGGCAAGGGTGAGGCAATACTACCTGGGCATAGATAGCATCATCACATGGAGGATGGGGGCAAGGATGAGGCAATACTACCTGGTCATAAATAGCGTCATCACAAGGAGGATGGGGGCAAGGGTGAGGCAATACTACCTGGGCATAGATAGCATCATCACAAGGAGGATGGGGGCAAGGCTGAGGCAATACTACCTGGGCATAAATAGCATCATCACAAGGAGGATGGGGGCAAAGGTGAGGCAATACTACCTGGGCATAAATAGCGTCATCACAAGGAGGATGGGGGCAACGGTGAGGCAATACTACCTGGGCATAGATAGCATCATCACAAGGTGGATGGGGGCAAGGGTGAGGCAATGCTACCTGAGCCTAGATAGCGTCATCACAAGGAGGATGTGGGCAAGGGTGAGGCAATACTACCTGAGCCTAGATAGCGTCATCACAAGGAGGATGGGGTCAAGGGTGAGGCAATACTACCTGAGCATAGATAGCATCATCACAAGGAGGATGGGGGCAAGGGTGAGGCAATACTACCTGAGCATAGATAGCATCATCACAAGGAGGATGGGGGCAATGGTGAGGCAATACTACCTGGGCATAGATAGCGTCATCACAAGTAGGATGGTGGCAAGGGTGAGGCAATACTACCTGAGCATAGATAGCGACATCACAAGGAGGATGGGGGCAAGGGTGAGGCAATACTACCTGAGCATAGATAGCATCATCACAAGGAGGATGGGGGCAAGGGTGAGGCAATACTACCTGGGCATAGATAGCGTCATCACAAGGAGGATGGGGGCAAGGATGAGGCAATACTACCTGGGCATAGATAGCGTCATCACAAGGAGGATGGGGGCAAGGGTGAGGCAATGCTACCTGGGCATAGATAGCGTCATCACAAGGAGGATGGGGGCAAGGGTGAGGCAATGCTACCTGAGCATAGATAGCGTCATCACAAGGAGTATTGGGGCAAGGGTGAGGCAATACTACCTGGGCATAGAGAGCGTCATCACAAGGAGGATGGGGGCAAAGGTGAGGCAATACTACCTGGGCATAGATAGCGTCATGACAAGGAGGATGGGGGCAAGGGTGAGGCAATACTAACTGGGCCTAGATAGCATCATCAGAAGGTGGATGGGGTCAATACTACCTGGGCATAGATAGTGTCATCACAAGGAGGATGGGGGCAAGGGTGAGGCAATACTACCTGAGCATAGGTAGCATCATCACAAGGAGGATGGGGGCAAGGGTGAGGCAATACTACCTGGGCATAGATAGCATCATCACAAGGTGGATGGGGGCAATACTACCTGGGCATAGATAGCGTCATCACAAGGAGGATGGGGGCAATACTACCTGAGCATAGATAGCGTCATCACAAGGAGGAATGGGGCAATACTACCTGAGCATAGATAGCATCATCACAAGGAGGATGGGGGCAAGGGTGAGGCGATACTACCTGAGCATAGATAGCGTCATCACAAGGAGGATGGGGCCAATACTACCTGGGCATAAATAGCGTCATCACAAGGAGGATGGGGGCAAGGGTGAGGCAATACTACCTGGGCATAAATGGCATCATCACAAGGAGGATGCGGGCAAGGGTGAGGCAATACTACCTGGGCATAAATAGCGTCATCACAAGGAGGATGGGGGCAAGGGTGAGGCAATACTACCTGGTCATAGATAGCATCATCACAAGGTGGATGGGGGCAAAGGTGAGGCAATGCTACCTGAGCCTAGATAGCGTCATCACAAGGAGGATGTGGGCAAGAGTGAGGCAATACTACCTGAGCAAAAATAGCATCATCACAAGGAGGATGGGTGCAAGGGTGAGGCAATACTACCTGAGCATAGATAGCATCATCACAAGGAGGATGGGGGCAAGGGTGAGGCAATACTACCTGGGCATAGATAGCGTCATCACAAGGAGGATGGGGGCAAGGGTGAGGCAATGCTACCTGGGCATAGATAGCGTCATCACAAGGAGGATGGGGGCAAGGGTGAGGCAATTCTACCTGAGCATAGATAGCGTCATCACAACGAGTATTGGGGCAAGGGTGAGGCAATACTACCTGGGCATAGAGAGCGTCATCACAAGGAGGATGTGGGCAAGGGTGAGGCAATACTACCTGGGCATAGATAGCGTCATCACACGGTGGATGGGAGCAAGGGTGAGGCAATACTACCTGGGCCAAGATAGCATCATCACAAGCAGGATGGGGACAATACTACCTGAGCCTAGATAACGTCATCACAAGGAGGATGGGGGCAATACTACCTGAGCATAGATAGCGTCATCACAAGGAGGATGGGGGCAAGGGTGAGCCAATACTACCTGGGCCTAGATAGCATCATCACAAGGTGGATGGGGGCAATACTACCTGGGCATAGATAGCGTCATCACAAGGAGGATGGGGGCAAGGGTGAGGCAATACTACCTGGGCCTAGATAGCGTCATCACAAGGAGGATGGGGGCAAGGGTGAGGCAATATTACCTGAGCATAGGTAGCATCATCACAAGGAGGATGGGGGCAAGGGTGAGGCAATACTACCTGGGCATGGATAGCATCATCACAAGGAGGATGGGGGCAATACTACCTGGGCCTAGATAGCGTCATCACAAGGAGGATGGGGGCAATACTACCTGAGCATAGATAGCGTCATCACAAGGAGGATGGGGGCAAGGGTGAGCCAATACTACCTGGGCCTAGATAGCATCATCACAAGGTGGATGGGGGCAATACTACCTGGGCATAGATAGCGTCATCACAAGGAGGATGGGGGCAAGGGTGAGGCAATATTACCTGAGCATAGATAACATCATCACAAGGAGGATGGGGGCAAGGGTGAGGCAATACTACCTGGGCATAGATAGCATCATAACAAGGAGGATGGGGGCAAGGATGAGGCAATACTACCTGGTCATAAATAGCGTCATCACAAGGAGGATGGGGGCAAGGGTGAGGCAATACTACCTGGGCATAGATAGCATCATCACAAGGAGGATGGGGGCAAGGGTGAGGCAATACTACCTGGGCATAAATAGCATCATCACAAGGAGGATGGGGGCAAAGGTGAGGCAATACTACCTGGGCATAAATAGCGTCATCACAAGGAGGATGGGGGCAACGGTGAGGCAATACTACCTGGGCATAGATAGCATCATCACAAGGTGGATGGGGGCAAGGGTGAGGCAATGCTACCTGAGCCTAGATAGCGTCATCACAAGGAGGATATGGGCAAGGGTGAGGCAATACTACCTGAGCCTAGATAGCGTCATCACAAGGAGGATGGGGTCAAGGGTGAGGCAATACTACCTGAGCATAGATAGCATCATCACAAGGAGGATGGGGGCAAGGGTGAGGCAATACTACCTTAGCATAGATAGCATCATCACAAGGAGGATGGGGACAAGGGTGAGGCAATACTACCTGGGCATAGATAGCGTCATCACAAGTAGGATGGTGGCAAGGGTGAGGCAATACTACCTGAGCATAGATAGCGACATCACAAGGAGGATGGGGGCAAGGGTGAGGCAATACTACCTGAGCATAGATAGCATCATCACAAGGAGGATGGGGGCAAGGGTGAGGCAATACTACCTGGGCATAGATAGCGTCATCACAAGGAGGATGGGGGCAAGGATGAGGCAATACTACCTGGGCATAGATAGCGTCATCACAAGGAGGATGGGGGCAAGGGTGAGGCAATGCTACCTGGGCATAGATAACGTCATCACAAGGAGGATGGGGGCAAGGGTGAGGCAATGCTACCTGAGCATAGATAGCGTCATCACAAGGAGTATTGGGGCAAGGGTGAGGCAATACTACCTGGGCATAGAGAGCGTCATCACAAGGAGGATGGGGGCAAAGGTGAGGCAATACTACCTGGGCATAGATAGCGTCATGACAAGGAGGATGGGGGCAAGGGTGAGGCAATACTAACTGGGCCTAGATAACATCATCACAAGGTGGATGGGGGCAATACTACCTGGGCATAGATAGTGTCATCACAAGGAGGATGGGGGCAAGGGTGAGGCAATACTACCTGGGCATAGATAGCATCATCACAAGGTGGATGGGGGCAATACTACCTGGGCATAGATAGCGTCATCACAAGGAGGATGGGGGCAATACTACCTGAGCATAGATAGCGTCATCACAAGGAGGAATGGGGCAATACTACCTGAGCATAGATAGCATCATCACAAGGAGGATGGGGGCAAGGGTGAGGCAATACTACCTGAGCATAGATAGCGTCATCACAAGGAGGATGGGGTAAGGGTGAGGCAATACTAACTCAGCATAGATAGCATCATCACAAGGAAGATGGGGGCAAGGGTGAGGCAATACTACCTGAGCATAGATAGCATCATCACAAGGAGGATGGGGGCAAGGGTGAGGCAATACTACCTGGGCATAGATAGCGTCATCACAAGGAGGATGGGGGCAAGGGTGAGGCAATACTACCTGAGCATAGATAGCATCATCACAAGGAGGATGGGGGCAAGGGAGAGGCAATACTACCTGGGCATAGATAGCGTCATCACAAGGAGGATGGGGGCAAGGGTGAGGCAATACTACCTTGGCATAGATAGCGTCATCACAAGGAGGGTGGAGGCAAGGGTTAGGCAATGCTACCTGGGCATAGATAGCGTCATCACAAGGAGGATGGGGGCAAGGGTGAGGCAATACTACCTGGGCATAGATAGCGTCATCACAAGGAGGATGGGGGCAAGGGTGAGGCAATACTACCTGGGCATAGATAGCGTCATCACAAGGAGGATGGGGGCAAGGGTGAGGCAATACTACCTGGGCATAGATAGAGTCATCACAAGGAGGATGGGGGCAAGGGTGAGGCAATAATACCTGGGCCTAGATAGAATCATAACAAGGTGGATGGGGGCAATACTACCTGGGCATAGATAGCCTCATCACAAGGAGGATGGGGGCAAGGGTGAGGCAATACTACCTGAGCATAGGTAGCATCATCACAAGGAGGATGGGGCCAAGGGTGAGGCAATACTACCTGGGCATAGATAGCATCATCACAAGGTGGATGGGGGCAATACTACCTGGGCATAGATAGCGTCATCACAAGGAGGATGGGGGCAATACTACCTGAGCATAGATAGCATCATCACAAGGATGATGGGGGCAAGGGTGACGCAATACTACCTGAGCATAGATAGCGTCATCACAAGGAGGATGGGGGCAAGGGTGAGGCAATACTACCTGGGCATAGATAGAGTCATCACAAGGAGGATGGGGGCAAGGGTGAGGGAATACTACCTGAGCATACATAGCATCATCAGAAGGAGGATGGGGGCAAGGGTGAGGCAATACTACCTGGGCATAGATAGCGTCATCACAAGGAGGATGGGGGCAAGGGTGAGGCAATACTACCTTGGCATAGATAGCGTCATCACAAGGAGGATGGAGGCAAGGGTGAGGCAATGCTACTTGGGCATAGATAGCGTCATCACAAGGAGGATGGGGGCAAGGTTGAGGTAATGCTACCTGAGCATAGATAGCATCATCACAAGGAGGATTGGGGCAAGGGTGAGGCAATACTACTTGAGCATAGATAGCGTCATCACAAGGAGGATGGGGGCAAGGATGAGGCAATACTACCTGAGCATAGATAGCGTCATCACAAGGAGGATGGGGGCAAGGGTGAGGCAATGCTACCTGAGCATAGATAGCGTCATCACAAGGAGGATGGGGGCAAGGGTGAGGCAATACTACCTGAGCATAGATAGCGTCATCACAAGGAGGATGGGGGCAAGGGTGAGGCAATGCTACCTGGGCATAGATAGCGTCATCACAAGGAGGATGGGGGCAAGGGTGAGGCAATGCTACCTGAGCATAGATAGCGTCATCACAAGGAGGATGGGGGCAAGGGTGAGGCAATACTACCTGGGCATAGATAGCGTCATCACAAGGAGGATGGGGGCAAGGGTGAGCCAATACTACCTGGGCCTAGATAGATTCATCACAAGGTGGATGGGGGCAATACTACCTGGGCATAGATAGCGTCATCACAAGGAGGATGCGGGTAAGGGTGAGGCAATACTACCTGAGCATAGATAGCATCATCACAAGGAGGATGGGGGCAAGGGTGAGGCAATACTACCTGGGCATAGATAGCATCATCACAAGGAGGATGGGGGCAAGGGTGAGGCAATACTACCTGGCCATAAATAGCGTCATCACAAGGAGGATGGGGGCAAGGGTGAGGCAATACTACCTGGGCATAGATAGCATCATCACAAGGTGGATGGGGGCAAGGGTGAGGCAATGCTACCTGAGCCTAGATAGCGTCATCACAAGGCGGATGTGGGCAAGGGTGAGGCAATACTACCTGAGCCTAGATAGCGTCATCACAAGGAGGATGGGGTCAAGGGTGAGGCAATACTACCTGAGCATAGATAGCATCATCACAAGAAGGATGGGGGCAATACTACCTGAGCATAGATAGCGTCATCACAAGGAGGATGGGGGCAAGGGTGAGGCAATACTACCTGGGCATAGATAGCGTCATCACAAGGAGGATGGGGGCAAGGGTGAGGCAATAATACCTGGGCCTAGATAGAATCATCACAAGGTGGATGAGGGCAATACTACCTGGGCATAGATAGCCTCATCACAAGGAGGATGGGGGCAAGGGTGAGGCAATACTACCTGAGCATAGGTAGCATCATCACAAGGAGGATGGGGCAAAGGTGAGGCAATGCTACCTGAGACTAGATAGCGTCATCACAAGGAGGATGTGGGCAAGAGTGAGGCAATACTACCTGAGCAAAAATAGCATCATCACAAGGAGGATGGGTGCAAGGGTGAGGCAATACTACCTGAGCATAGATAGCATCATCACAAGGAGGATGGGGGCAAGGGTGAGGCAATACTACCTGGGCATAGATAGCGTCATCACAAGGAGGATGGGGGCAAGGGTGAGGCAATACTACCTGGGCATAGATAGCGTCATCACAAGGAGGATGGGGGCAAGGGTGAGGCAATGCTACCTGGGCATAGATAGCGTCATCACAAGGAGGATGGGGGCAAGGGTGAGGCAATGCTACCTGAGCATAGATAGCGTCATCACAAGGAGTATTGGGGCAAGGGTGAGGCAATACTACCTGGCCATAGAGAGCGTCATCACAAGGAGGATGTGGGCAAGGGTGAGGCAATACTACCTGGGCATAGATAGCGTCATCACAAGGTGGATGGGGGCAAGGGTGAGGCAATACTACCTGGGCCAAGATAGCATCATCACAAGGTGGATGGGGGCAATACTACCTGGGCCTAGATAGCGTCATCACAAGGAGGATGGGGGCAAGGGTGAGGCAATACTACCTGGACATGGATAG
Organism: Monodelphis domestica; assembly: GCF_027887165.1. NCBI lineage: Eukaryota > Metazoa > Chordata > Mammalia > Didelphimorphia > Didelphidae > Monodelphis > Monodelphis domestica. The sequence goes on from NC_077234.1 coordinate 245,465,851, forward strand.
CATCATCACAAGGAGGATGGGGGCAATACTACCTGAGCCTAGATAGCGTCATCACAAGGAGGATGGGGGCAATACTACCTGAGCATAGATAGCGTCATCACAAGGAGGATGGGGGCAAGGGTGAGCCAATACTACCTGGGCCTAGATAGCATCATCACAAGGTGGATGGGGGCAATACTACCTGGGCATAGATAGCGTAATCACAAGGAGGATGGGGGCAAGGGTGAGGCAATATTACCTGAGCATAGATAACATCATCACAAGGAGGATGGGGGCAAGGGTGAGGCAATACTACCTGGGCATAGATAGCATCATCACATGGAGGATGGGGGCAAGGGTGAGGCAATATTACCTGAGCATAGATAACATCATCACAAGGAGGATGGGGGCAAAGGTGAGGCAATACTACCTGGGCATAAATAGCGTCATCACAAGGAGGATGGGGGCAACGGTGAGGCAATACTACCTGGGCATAGATAGCATCATCACAAGGTGGATGGGGGCAAGGGTGAGGCAATGCTACCTGAGCCTAGATAGCGTCATCACAAGGAGGATGTGGGCAAGGGTGAGGCAATACTACCTGAGCCTAGATAGCGTCATCACAAGGAGGATGGGGTCAAGGGTGAGGCAATACTACCTGAGCATAGATAGCATCATCACAAGGAGGATGGGGGCAAGGGTGAGGCAATACTACCTGAGCATAGATAGCATCATCACAAGGAGGATGGGGGCAAGGGTGAGGCAATACTACCTGGGCATAGATAGCGTCATCACAAGTAGGATGGTGGCAAGGGTGAGGCAATACTACCTGAGCATAGATAGCGACATCACAAGGAGGATGGGGGCAAGGGTGAGGCAATACTACCTGAGCATAGATAGCATCATCACAAGGAGGATGGGGGCAAGGGTGAGGCAATACTACCTGGGCATAGATAGCGTCATCACAAGGAGGATGGGGGCAAGGATGAGGCAATACTACCTGGGCATAGATAGCGTCATCACAAGGAGGATGGGGGCAAGGGTGAGGCAATGCTACCTGGGCATAGATAGCGTCATCACAAGGAGGATGGGGGCAAGGGTGAGGCAATGCTACCTGAGCATAGATAGCGTCATCACAAGGAGTATTGGGGCAAGGGTGAGGCAATACTACCTGGGCATAGATAGCGTCATCACAAGGAGTATTGGGGCAAGGGTGAGGCAATACTACCTGGCCATAGAGAGCGTCATCACAAGGAGGATGTGGGCAAGGGTGAGGCAATACTACCTGGGCATAGATAGCGTCATCACAAGGTGGATGGGGGCAAGGGTGAGGCAATACTACCTGGGCCAAGATAGCATCATCACAAGGTGGATGGGGGCAATACTACCTGGGCCTAGATAGCGTCATCACAAGGAGGATGGGGGCAAGGGTGAGGCAATACTACCTGGACATGGATAGCATCATCACAAGGAGGATGGGGGCAATACTACCTGAGCATAGATAGCGTCATCACAAGGAGGATGGGGGCAAGGGTGAGCCAATACTACCTGGGCCTAGATAGCATCATCACAAGGTGGATGGGGGCAATACTACCTGGGCATAGATAGCGTAATCACAAGGAGGATGGGGGCAAGGGTGAGGCAATATTACCTGAGCATAGATAACATCATCACAAGGAGGATGGGGGCAAGGGTGAGGCAATACTACCTGGGCATAGATAGCATCATCACATGGAGGATGGGGGCAAGGATGAGGCAATACTACCTGGTCATAAATAGCGTCATCACAAGGAGGATGGGGGCAAGGGTGAGGCAATACTACCTGGGCATAGATAGCATCATCACAAGGAGGATGGGGGCAAGGCTGAGGCAATACTACCTGGGCATAAATAGCATCATCACAAGGAGGATGGGGGCAAAGGTGAGGCAATACTACCTGGGCATAAATAGCGTCATCACAAGGAGGATGGGGGCAACGGTGAGGCAATACTACCTGGGCATAGATAGCATCATCACAAGGTGGATGGGGGCAAGGGTGAGGCAATGCTACCTGAGCCTAGATAGCGTCATCACAAGGAGGATGTGGGCAAGGGTGAGGCAATACTACCTGAGCCTAGATAGCGTCATCACAAGGAGGATGGGGTCAAGGGTGAGGCAATACTACCTGAGCATAGATAGCATCATCACAAGGAGGATGGGGGCAAGGGTGAGGCAATACTACCTGAGCATAGATAGCATCATCACAAGGAGGATGGGGGCAAGGGTGAGGCAATACTACCTGGGCATAGATAGCGTCATCACAAGTAGGATGGTGGCAAGGGTGAGGCAATGCTACCTGAGCATAGATAGCGTCATCACAAGGAGTATTGGGGCAAGGGTGAGGCAATACTACCTGGGCATAGAGAGCGTCATCACAAGGAGGATGGGGGCAAAGGTGAGGCAATACTACCTGGGCATAGATAGCGTCATGACAAGGAGGATGGGGGCAAGGGTGAGGCAATACTAACTGGGCCTAGATAGCATCATCAGAAGGTGGATGGGGTCAATACTACCTGGGCATAGATAGTGTCATCACAAGGAGGATGGGGGCAAGGGTGAGGCAATACTACCTGAGCATAGGTAGCATCATCACAAGGAGGATGGGGGCAAGGGTGAGGCAATACTACCTGGGCATAGATAGCATCATCACAAGGTGGATGGGGGCAATACTACCTGGGCATAGATAGCGTCATCACAAGGAGGATGGGGGCAATACTACCTGAGCATAGATAGCGTCATCACAAGGAGGAATGGGGCAATACTACCTGAGCATAGATAGCATCATCACAAGGAGGATGGGGGCAAGGGTGAGGCGATACTACCTGAGCATAGATAGCGTCATCACAAGGAGGATGGGGGCAAGGGTGAGGCAATACTACCTGAGCATAGATAGCATCATCACAAGGAAGATGGGGGCAAGGGTGAGGCAATACTACCTGAGCATAGATAGCATCATCACAAGGAGGATGGGGGCAAGGGTGAGGCAATACTACCTGGGCATAGATAGCGTCATCACAAGGAGGATGGGGGCAAGGGTGAGGCAATACTACCTTGGCATAGATAACGTCATCACAAGGAGGATGGAGGCAAGGGTGAGGCAATGCTACTTGGGCATAGATAGCGTCATCACAAGGAGGATGGGGGCAAGGTTGAGGTAATGCTACCTGAGCATAGATAGCATCATCACAAGGAGGATTGGGGCAAGGGTGAGGCAATACTACTTGAGCATAGATAGCGTCATCACAAGGAGGATGGGGGCAAGGATGAGGCAATACTACCTGAGCATAGATAGCGTCATCACAAGGAGGATGGGGGCAAGGGTGAGGCAATGCTACCTGAGCATAGATAGCGTCATCACAAGGAGGATGGGGGCAAGGGTGAGGCAATACTACCTGAGCCTAGATAGCGTCATCACAAGGAGGATGGGGGCAAGGGTGAGGCAATACTACCTGGTCATAGATAGCGTCATCACAAGGAGGATGGGGGCAAGGGTGAGGCAATACTACCTGAGCATAGATAGCGTCATCACAAGGAGGATGGGGGCAAGGGTGAGGCAATGCTACCTGGGCATAGATAGCGTCATCACAAGGAGGACGGGGGCAAGGGTGAGGCAATGCTACCTGAGCATAGATAGCGTCATTACAAGGAGGATGGGGGCAAGGGTGAGGCAATACTACCTGGGCATAGATAGCGTCATCACAAGGAGGATGGGGGCAAGGGTGAGCCAATACTACCTGGGCCTAGATAGATTCATCACAAGGTGGATGGGGGCAATACTACCTGGGCATAGATAGCGTCATCACAAGGAGGATGGGGGTAAGGGTGAGGCAATACTACCTGAGCATAGATAGCATCATCACAAGGAGGATGGGGGCAAGGGTGAGGCAATACTACCTGGGCATAGATAGCATCACCACAAGGAGGATGGGGGCAAGGGTGAGGCAATACTACCTGGCCATAAATAGCGTCATCACAAGGAGGATGGGGGCAAGGGTGAGGCAATACTTCCTGGGCATAGATAGCATCATCACAAGGTGGATGGGGGCAAGGGTGAGGCAATGCTACCTGAGCCTAGATAGCGTCATCACAAGGCGGATGTGGGCAAGGGTGAGGCAATACTACCTGAGCCTAGATAGCGTCATCACAAGGAGGATGGGGTCAAGGGTGAGGCAATACTACCTGAGCATAGATAGCATCATCACAAGAAGGATGGGGGCAATACTACCTGAGCATAGATAGCGTCATCACAAGGAGGATGGGGGCAATACTACCTGGGCATAAATAGCGTCATCACAAGGAGGATGGGGGCAAGGGTGAGGCAATACTACCTGGGCATAAATAGCATCATCACAAGGAGGATGCGGGCAAGGGTGAGGCAATACTACCTGGGCATAAATAGCGTCATCACAAGGAGGATGGGGGCAAGGGTGAGGCAATACTACCTGGTCATAGATAGCATCATCACAAGGTGGATGGGGGCAAAGGTGAGGCAATGCTACCTGAGCCTAGATAGCGTCATCACAAGGAGGATGTGGGCAAGAGTGAGGCAATACTACCTGAGCAAAAATAGCATCATCACAAGGAGGATGGGTGCAAGGGTGAGGCAATACTACCTGAGCATAGATAGCATCATCAAAAGGAGGATGGGGGCAAGGGTGAGGCAATACTACCTGGGCATAGATAGCGTCATCACAAGGAGGATGGGGGCAAGGGTGAGGCAATACTACCTGGGCATAGATAGCGTCATCACAAGGAGGATGGGGGCAAGGGTGAGGCAATGCTACCTGGGCATAGATAGCGTCATCACAAGGAGGATGGGGGCAAGGGTGAGGCAATGCTACCTGAGCATAGATAGCGTCATCACAAGGAGTATTGGGGCAAGGGTGAGGCAATACTACCTGGGCATAGAGAGCGTCATCACAAGGAGGATGTGGGCAAGGGTGAGGCAATACTACCTGGGCATAGATAGCCTCATCACAAGGTGGATGGGGGCATGGGTGAGGCATTACTACCTGGGCCAAGATAGCATCATCACAAGGTGGATGGGGGCAATATTACCTGGGCCTAGATAGCGTCATCACAAGGAGGATGGGGGCAAGGGTGAGGCAATACTACCTGGGCATGGATAGCATCATCACAAGGAGGATGGGGGCAATACTACCTGAGCCTAGATAGCGTCATCACAAGGAGGATGGGGGCAAGGGTGAGCCAATACTACCTGGGCCTAGATAGCATCATCACAAGGTGGATGGGGGCAATACTACCTGGGCATAGATAGCGTAATCACAAGGAGGATGGGGGCAAGGGTGAGGCAATATTACCTGAGCATAGATAACATCATCACAAGGAGGATGGGGGCAAGGGTGAGGCAATACTACCTGGGCATAGATAGCATCATCACAAGGAGGATGGGGGCAAGGATGAGGCAATACTACCTGGTCATAAATAGCGTCATCACAAGGAGGATGGGGGCAAGGGTGAGGCAATACTACCTAGGCATAGATAGCATCATCACAAGGAGGATGGGGGCAAGGCTGAGGCAATACTACCTGGGCATAAATAGCATCATCACAAGGAGGATGGGGGCAAAGGTGAGGCAATACTACCTGGGCATAAATAGCGTCATCACAAGGAGGATGGGGGCAATACTACCTGAGCCTAGATAGCGTCATCACAAGGAGGATGGGGGCAATACTACCTGAGCATAGATAGCGTCATCACAAGGAGGATGGGGGCAAGGGTGAGCCAATACTACCTGGGCCTAGATAGCATCATCACAAGGTGGATGGGGGCAATACTACCTGGGCATAGATAGCGTAATCACAAGGAGGATGGGGGCAAGGGTGAGGCAATATTACCTGAGCATAGATAACATCATCACAAGGAGGATGGGGGCAAGGGTGAGGCAATACTACCTGGGCATAGATAGCATCATCACAAGGAGGATGGGGGCAAGGATGAGGCAATACTACCTGGTCATAAATAGCGTCATCACAAGGAGGATGGGGGCAAGGGTGAGGCAATACTACCTGGGCATAGATAGCATCATCACAAGGAGGATGGGGGCAAGGCTGAGGCAATACTACCTGGGCATAAATAGCATCATCACAAGGAGGATGGGGGCAAAGGTGAGGCAATACTACCTGGGCATAAATAGCGTCATCACAAGGAGGATGGGGGCAACGGTGAGGCAATACTACCTGGGCATAGATAGCATCATCACAAGGTGGATGGGGGCAAGGGTGAGGCAATGCTACCTGAGCCTAGATAGCGTCATCACAAGGAGGATGTGGGCAAGGGTGAGGCAATACTACCTGAGCCTAGATAGCGTCATCACAAGGAGGATAGGGTCAAGGGTGAGGCAATACTACCTGAGCATAGATAGCATCATCACAAGGAGGATGGGGGCAAGGGTGAGGCAATACTACCTGAGCATAGATAGCATCATCACAAGGAGGATGGGGGCAAGGGTGAGGCAATACTACCTGGGCATAGATAGCGTCATCACAAGTAGGATGGTGGCAAGGGTGAGGCAATACTACCTGAGCATAGATAGCGACATCACAAGGAGGATGGGGGCAAGGGTGAGGCAATACTACCTGAGCATAGATAGCATCATCACAAGGAGGATGGGGGCAAGGGTGAGGCAATACTACCTGGGCATAGATAGCGTCATCACAAGGAGGATGGGGGCAAGGATGAGGCAATACTACCTGGGCATAGATAGCGTCATCACAAGGAGGATGGGGGAAAGGGTGAGGCAATGCTACCTGGGCATAGATAGCGTCATCACAAGCAGGATGGGGGCAAGGGTGAGGCAATGCTACCTGAGCATAGATAGCGTCATCACAAGGAGTATTGGGGCAAGGGTGAGGCAATACTACCTGAGCATAGATAGCATCATCACAAGGAGGATGGGGGCAAGGGTGAGGCAATACTACCTGGGCATAGATAGCATCATCACAAGGAGGATGGGGGCAAGGATGAGGCAATACTACCTGGTCATAAATAGCGTCATCACAAGGAGGATGGGGGCAAGGGTGAGGCAATGCTACCTGAGCATAGATAGCGTCATGACAAGGAGGATGGGGGCAAGGGTGAGGCAATACTAACTGGGCCTAGATAGCATCATCAGAAGGTGGATGGGGTCAATACTACCTGGGCATAGATAGTGTCATCACAAGGAGGATGGGGGCAAGGGTGAGGCAATACTACCTGAGCATAGGTAGCATCATCACAAGGAGGATGTGGGCAAGGGTGAGGCAATACTACCTGGGCATAGATAGCATCATCACAAGGTGGATGGGGGCAATACTACCTGGGCATAGATAGCGTCATCACAAGGAGGATGGGGGCAATACTACCTGAGCATAGATAGCGTCATCACAAGGAGGAATGGGGCAATACTACCTGAGCATAGATAGCATCATCACAAGGAGGATGGGGGCAAGGGTGAGGCGATACTACCTGAGCATAGATAGCGTCATCACAAGGAGGATGGGGGCAAGGGTGAGGCAATACTACCTGAGCATAGATAGCATCATCACAAGGAAGATGGGGGCAAGGGTGAGGCAATACTACCTGAGCATAGATAGCATCATCACAAGGAGGATGGGGGCAAGGGTGAGGCAATACTACCTGGGCATAGATAGCGTCATCACAAGGAGGATGGGGGCAAGGATGAGGCAATACTACCTGAGCATAGATAGCATCATCACAAGGAGGATGGGGGCAAGGGAGAGGCAATACTACCTGGGCATAGATAGCGTCATCACAAGGAGGATGGGGGCAAGGGTGAGGCAATACTACCTTGGCATAGATAGCGTCATCACAAGGAGGATGGAGGCAAGGGTTAGGCAATGCTACCTGGGCATAGATAGCGTCATCACAAGGAGGATGGGGACAAGGGTGAGGTAATGCTACCTGAGCATAGATAGCATCATCACAAGGAGGATTGGGGCAAGGGTGAGGCAATACTACCTGGGCATAGATAGCGTCATCACAAGGAGGATGGGGGCAAGGGTGAGGCAATACTACCTGGGCACAGATAGCGTCATCACAAGGAGGATGGGGGCAAGGGTGAGGCAATAATACCTGGGCCTAGATAGAATCATCACAAGGTGGATGGGGGCAATACTACCTGGGCATAGATAGCATCATCACAAGGAGGATGGGGGCAAGGGTGAGGCAATACTACCTGAGCATAGGTAGCATCATCAAAAGGAGGATGGGGCCAAGGGTTAGGCAATACTACCTGGGCATAGATAGCATCATCACAAGGTGGATGGGGGCAATACTACCTGGGCATAGATAGCGTCATCACAAGGAGGATGGGGGCAATACTACCTGAGCATAGATAGCATCATCACAAGGAGGATGGGGGCAAGGGTGACGCAATACTACCTGAGCATAGATAGCGTGATCACAAGGAGGATGGGGGCAAGGGTGAGGCAATACTACCTGGGCATAGATAGCGTCATCACAAGGAGGATGGGGGCAAGGGTGAGGGAATACTACCTGAGCATAGATAGCATCAGCACAAGGAGGATGGGGGCAAGGGTGAGGCAATACTACCTGGGCATAGATAGCGTCATCACAAGGAGGATGGGGGCAAGGGTGAGGCAATACTACCTTGGCATAGATAGCGTCATCACAAGGAGGATGGAGTCAAGGGTGAGGCAATGCTACTTGGGCATAGATAGCGTCATCACAAGGAGGATGGGGGCAAGGTTGAGGTAATGCTACCTGAGCATAGATAGCATCATCACAAGGAGGATTGGGGCAAGGGTGAGGCAATACTACCTGGGCATAGATAGCGTCATCACAAGGAGGATGGGGGCAAGGGTGAGGCAATACTACCTGAGCATAGATAGCGTCATCACAAGGAGGATGGGGGCAAGGGTGAGGCAATACTACCTGGGCATAGAGAGCGTCATCACAAGGAGAATAGGGGCAAGGGTGAGGCAATACTACCTGGGCATAGAGAGCGTCATCACAAGGAGGATGGGGGCAAGGGTGAGGAAATTCTACCTGAGCATAGATAGCATCATCACAAGGAGGATGGGGGCAATTGTGAGGCAATACTACCTGGGCATAGATAGCGTCATCACAAGGAGGATGGGGGCAAGGGTGAGGCAATACTACCTGGGCATAGATAGCGTCATCACAAGGAGGATGGGGGCAAGGGTGAGGCAATGCTACCTGGGCATAGATAGCGACATCACAAGGAGGATGGGGGCAAGGGTGAGGCAATGCTACCTGAGCATAGATAGCATCTTCACAAGGAGGATGGGGGCAAGGGTGAGGCAATACTACCTGGGCATAGATAGCGTCATCACAAGGAGGATGGGGGCAAGGGTGAGGCAATACTACCTGGGCATGGATAGCATCATCACAAGGAGAATGAGGGCAATACTACCTGAGCCTAGATAGCGTCATCACAAGGAGGATGGGTGCAAGGATGAGGCAATACTACCTGGGCATAGATAGGATCATCACAAGGAGGATGTGGGCAATACTACCTGAGCATAGATAGCGTCATCACAAGGAGGATGGGGGCAATACTACCTGGGCATAAATAGCGTCATCACAATGAGGATGGGGGCAAGGGTGAGGCAATACTACCTGGGCATAGATAGCATCATCACAAGGAGGATGGGGGCAAGGGTGAGGCAATACTACCTGGGCATAAATAGCATCATCACAAGGAGGATGGGGGCAAGGGTGAGGCAATACTACCTGGGCATAAATAGCGTCATCACAAGGAGGATGGGGGCAAGGGTGAGGCAATACTACCTGGGCATAGATACCATCATCACAAGGTGGATGGGGGCAAGGGTGAGGCAATGCTACCTGAGCCTAGATAGCGTCATCACAAGGAGGATGTGGGCAAGGGTGAGGCAATACTACCTGAGCAAAAATAGCATCATCACAAGGAGGATGGGTGCAAGGGTGAGGCAATACTACCTGAGCATAGATAGCATAATCACAAGGAGGATGGGGGCAAGGGTGAGGCAATACTACCTGGGCATAGATAGCGTCATCACAAGGAGGATGGGGGAAAGGGTGACGCAATACTACCTGGGCATAGATAGCGTCATCACAAGGAGGATGTGGGCAAGGGTGAGGCAATGCTACCTGGGCATAGATAGCGTCATCACAAGGAGGATGGGGGCAAGGGTGAGGCAATGCTACCTGAGCATAGATAGCGTCATCACAAGGAGTATTGGGGCAAGGGTGAAGCAATACTACCTGGGCATAGAGAGCGTCATCACAAGGAGGATCGGGGCAAGGGTGAGGCAATACTACCTGGGCATAGATAGCGTCATCACAAGGTGGATGGGGGCAAGGGTGAGGCAATACTACCTGGGCCTAGATAGCATCATCACAAGGTGGATGGGGGCAATACTACCTGCGCCTAGATAGCGTCATCACAAGGAGGATGGGTGCAAGGGTGAGGCAATATTACCTGAGCATAGGTAGCATCATCACAAGGAGGATGGGGGCAAGGGTGAGGCAATACTAACTGGGCATGGATAGCATCATCACAAGGAGGATGGGGGCAATACTACCTGAGCCTAGATAGCGTCATCACAAGGAGGATGGGGGCAATACTACCTGAGCTTAGATAGCGTCATCACAAGGAGGATGGGGGCAATACTACCTGAGCATAGATAGCATCATCACAAGGAGGATGGGGGCAAGGGTGAGGCAATACTACCTGGGCATAGATAGCGTCATCACAAGGAGGATGGGGGCAAGGGTGAGGCAATACTACCTGAGCATAGATAGCATCATCACAAGGAGGATGGGGCAAGGGTGAGGCAATAGTACCTGGGCATAGATAGCGTCATCACAAGGAGGATGGAGGCAAGGGTGAGGCAATACTACCTTGGCATAGATAGCGTCATCACAAGGAGGATGGAGGCAAGGGTGAGGCAATGCTACCTGGGCATAGATAGCATCATCACAAGGAGGATGGGGTCAATACTACCTGAGCCTAGATAGCGTCATCACAAGGAGGATGGGGGCAATACTACCTGAGCCTAGATAGCGTCATCACAAGGAGGATGGGGGCAAGGATGAGGCAACACTACTTGAGCATAGATAGCGTTATCACAAGGAGGATGGGGGCACGGGTGAGGCAATAGTACATGGGCATAAATAGCATCATCACAAGGAGGATGGGGGCAAGGGTGAGGCAATACTACCTGGGCATAAATAGCGTCATCACAAGGAGGATGGGGGCAAGGGTGAGGCAATACTACCTGGGCATAGATAGCATCATCACAAGGTGGTTGGGGCAAGGGTGAGGCAATGCTACCTGAGCCTAGATAGCGTCATCACAAGGTTGATGTGGGAAAGGGTGAGGCAATACTACCTGAGCCTAGATAGCGTCATCACAAGGAGGATGGGGTCAAAGGTGAGGCAATACTACCTGAGCATAGATAGCATCATCACAAGGAGGATGGGGGCAAGGGTGAGGCAATACTACCTGAGCATAGATAGAATCATCACAAGGAGGATGGGGGCAAGGGTGAGGGAATACTACCTGGGCATAGATAGCGTCACCACAATGAGGATGGTGGCAAGGGTGAGGCAATACTACCTGAGCATAGATAGAGACATCACAAGGAGGATGGGGGCAAGGGTAAGGCAATACTACCTGGGCATAGATAGCATCATCACAAGGAGGATGGGGGCAAGGGTGAGGCAATACTACCTGGGCATAGATAGCGTCATCACAAGGAGGATGGGGGCAAGGATGAGGCAATACTACCTGGGAATAGATATCGTCATCACAAGGAGGATGGGGGCAAGGGTGAGGCAATGCTACCTGGGCATAGATAGCGTAATCACAAGGAGGATGGGGGCAAGGGTGAGGCAATGCTACCTGAGCATAGATAGCGTCATCACAAGGAGTTTTGGGGCAAGGGTGAGGCAATACTACCTGGGCATAGAGAGCGTCATCACAAGGAGGATGGGGGCAAGGGTGAGGCAATACTACCTGGGCATAGATAGCGTCATCACAAGGAGGATGGGGGCAAGGGTGAGGCAATACTAACTGGGCCTAGATAGCATCATTACAAGGTGGATGGGGGCAATACTACCTGGGCATAGATAGCGTCATCACAAGGAGGATGGGGGCAAGGGTGAGGCAATACTACCTGAGCATAGGTAGCATCATCACAAGGAGGATGGGGGCAAGGGTGAGGCAATACTACCTGGGCATAGATAGCATCATCACAAGGTGGATCGGGGCAATACTACCTGGGCATAGATAGCGTCATCACAAGGAGGATGGGGGCAATACTACCTGAGCATAGATAGCGTCATCACAAGGAGGAATGGGGCAATACTACCTGAGCATAGATAGCATCATCACAAGGAGGATGGGGGCAATGGTGAGGCAATACTACCTGAGCATAGATAGCCTCATCACAAGGAGGATGGGGGCAAGGGTGAGGCAATACTACCTGAGCATAGATAGCATCATCACAAGGAGGATGGGGGCAAGGGTGAGGCAATACTACCTGGGCATAGATAGCGTCATCACAAGGAGGATGGGGGCAAGGGTGAGGCAATACTACGTTGGCATAGATAGCGTCATCACAAGGAGGATGGCGGCAAGGGTGAGGCAATGCTACCTGGGCATAGATAGCGTCATCACAAGGAGGATGGGGACAAGGGTGAGGTAATGCTACCTGAGCATAGATAGCATCATCACAAGGAGGATTGGGGCAAGGGTGAGGCAATACTACCTGGGCATAGATAGCGTCATCACAAGGAGGATGGGGGCAAGGGTGAGGCAATACTACCTGGGCATAGATAGCATCATCACAAGGAGGATGGGGGCAAGGGTGAGGCAATAATACATGGGCCTAGATAGAATCATCACAAGGTGGATGGGGGCAATACTACCTGGGCATAGATAGCCTCATCACAAGGAGGATGGGGGCAAGGGTGAGGCAATACTACCTGAGCATAGGTAGCATCATCACAAGGAGGATGGGGGCAAGGGTGAGGCAATACTACCTGGGCATAGATAGCATCATCACAAGGTGGATGGGGGCAATACAACCTGGGCATAGATAGCGTCATCACAAGGAGGATGGGGGCAAGGGTGACGCAATACTACCTGAGCATAGATAGCGTCATCACAAGGAGGATGGGGGCAAGGGTGAGGCAATACTACCTGAGCATAGATAGCATCACCACAAGGAGGATGGGGGCAAGGGTGAGGCAATACTACCTGAGCATAGATAGCATCATCACAAGGAGGATGGGGGCAAGGGTGAGGCAATACTACCTGGGCATAGATAGCGTAATCACAAGGAGGATGGGGGCAAGGGTGAGGCAATACTACCTGGGCATAAATAGCGTCATCACAAGGAGTATTGGGCAAGGGTGAGGCAATACTACCTGGGCATAGAGAGCGTCATCACAAGGAGGATGGGGGCAAGGGTGAGGCAATACTACCTGGGCATAGATAGCGTCATCACAAGGAGGATGGGGGCAAGGGTGAGGCAATACTAACTGGGCCTAGATAGCATCATCACAAGGTGGATGGGGGCAATACTACCTGGGCATAGATAGCGTCATCACAAGGAGGATGGGGGCAAGGGTGAGGCAATACTACCTGAGCATAGGTAGCATCATCACAAGGAGGATGGGGGAAGGGTGAGGCAATACTACCTGGGCATAGATAGCATCATCACAAGGTGGATCGGGGCAATACTACCTGGGCATAGATAGCGTCATCACAAAGAGGATGGGGGCAATACTACCTGAGCATAGATAGCGTCATCAAAAGGAGGAATGGGGTAATACTACCTGAGCATAGATAGCATCATCACAAGGAGGATGGGGGCAAGGGTGAGGCAATACTACCTGAGCATAGATAGCGTCATCACAAGGAGGATGGGGGCAAGGGTGAGGCAATACTACCTGAGCATAGATAGCATCATCACAAGGAGGATGGGAGCAAGGGTGAGGCAATACTACCTGAGCATAGATAGCATCATCACAAGGAGGATGGGGGCAAGGGTGAGGCAATACTACCTGGGCATAGATAGCGTCATCACAAGGAGGATGGGGGCAAGGGTGAGGCAATAATACCTGGGCATAGATAGCGTCATCACAAGGAGGATGGGGGCAAGGGTGAGGCAATACTACCTTGGCATAGATAGCGTCATCACAAGGAGGATGGAGGCAAGGGTGAGGCAATGCTACCTGGGCATAGATAGCGTCATCACAAGGAGGATGGGGGCAAGGGTGAGGCAATGCTACCTGGGCATAGATAGCATCATCACAAGGAGGATGGGGGCAAGGGTGAGGCAATACTACCTGGGCATAGATAGCGTCATCACAAGGAGGATGGGGGCAAGGGTGAGGCAATACTACCTGGGAATGGATAGCATCATCACAAGGAGGATGGGGGCAATACTACCTGAGCCTAGATAGCGTCATCACAAGGAGGATGGGGGCAAGGATGAGGCAATACTACCTGGGCATAGATAGCATCATCACAAGGAAGATGGGGTCAATACTACCTGAGCCTAGATAGCGTCATCACAAGGAGGATGGGGGCAATACTACCTGAGCCTAGATAGCGTCATCACAAGGAGGATTGGGGCAAGGATGAGGCAATACTACTTGAGCATAGATAGCGTTATCACAAGGAGGATGGGGGCAAGGGTGAGGCAATACTACCTGGGCATAAATAGCATCATCACAAGGAGGATGGGGGCAAAGGTGAGGCAATACTACCTGGGCATAAATAGCATCATCACAAGGAGGATGGGGGCAAGGGTGAGGCAATACTACCTGAGCATAGATAGCATCATCACAAGGAGGATGGGGGCAAGGGTGAGGCAATACTACCTGGGCATAGATAGCGTCATCACAAGGAGGATGGGGGCAAGGGTGAGGCAATACTACCTGAGCATAGATAGCATCATCACAAGGAGGATGGGTGCATGGGTGAGGCAATACTACCTGAGCATAGATAGCATCATCACAAGGAGGATGGGGGCAAGGGTGAGGCAATACTACCTGGGCATAGATAGCGTCATCACAAGGAGGATGGGGGCAAGGGTGAGGCAATGCTACCTGGGCATAGATAACGTCATCACAAGGAGGATGGGGGCAAGGGTGAGGCAATGCTACCTGAGCATAGATAGCGTCATCACAAGGAGTATTGGGGCAAGGGTGAGGCAATACTACCTGGGCATAGAGAGCGTCATCACAAGGAGGATGGGGGCAAAGGTGAGGCAATACTACCTGGGCATAGATAGCGTCATGACAAGGAGGATGGGGGCAAGGGTGAGGCAATACTAACTGGGCCTAGATAACATCATCACAAGGTGGATGGGGGCAATACTACCTGGGCATAGATAGTGTCATCACAAGGAGGATGGGGGCAAGGGTGAGGCAATACTACCTGAGCATAGGTAGCATCATCACAAGGAGGATGGGGGCAAGGGTGAGGCAATACTACCTGGGCATAGATAGCATCATCACAAGGTGGATGGGGGCAATACTACCTGGGCATAGATAGCGTCATCACAAGGAGGATGGGGGCAATACTACCTGAGCATAGATAGCGTCATCACAAGGAGGAATGGGGCAATACTACCTGAGCATAGATAGCATCATCACAAGGAGGATGGGGGCAAGGGTGAGGCAATACTACCTGAGCATAGATAGCGTCATCACAAGGAGGATGGGGGCAAGGGTGAGGCAATACTAACTCAGCATAGATAGCATCATCACAAGGAAGATGGGGGCAAGGGTGAGGCAATACTACCTGAGCATAGATAGCATCATCACAAGGAGGATGGGGGCAAGGGTGAGGCAATACTACCTGGGCATAGATAGCGTCATCACAAGGAGGATGGGGGCAAGGGTGAGGCAATACTACCTGAGCATAGATAGCATCATCACAAGGAGGATGGGGGCAAGGGAGAGGCAATACTACCTGGGCATAGATAGCGTCATCACAAGGAGGATGGGGGCAAGGGTGAGGCAATACTACCTTGGCATAGATAGCGTCATCACAAGGAGGATGGGGGCAAGGGTGAGGCAATAATACCTGGGCCTAGATAGAATCATCACAAGGTGGATGGGGGCAATACTACCTGGGCATAGATAGCCTCATCACAAGGAGGATGGGGGCAAGGGTGAGGCAAACTACCTGAGCATAGGTAGCATCATCACAAGGAGGATGGGGCCAAGGGTGAGGCAATACTACCTGGGCATAGATAGCATCATCACAAGGTGGATGGGGGCAATACTACCTGGGCATAGATAGCGTCATCACAAGGAGGATGGGGGCAATACTACCTGAGCATAGATAGCATCATCACAAGGATGATGGGGGCAAGGGTGACGCAATACTACCTGAGCATAGATAGCGTCATCACAAGGAGGATGGGGGCAAGGGTGAGGCAATACTACCTGGGCATAGATAGAGTCATCACAAGGAGGATGGGGGCAAGGGTGAGGGAATACTACCTGAGCATAGATAGCATCATCACAAGGAGGATGGGGGCAAGGGTGAGGCAATACTACCTGGGCATAGATAGCGTCATCACAAGGAGGATGGGGGCAAGGGTGAGGCAATACTACCTTGGCATAGATAGCGTCATCACAAGGAGGATGGAGGCAAGGGTGAGGCAATGCTACTTGGGCATAGATAGCGTCATCACAAGGAGGATGGGGGCAAGGTTGAGGTAATGCTACCTGAGCATAGATAGCATCATCACAAGGAGGATTGGGGCAAGGGTGAGGCAATACTACTTGAGCATAGATAGCGTCATCACAAGGAGGATGGGGGCAAGGATGAGGCAATACTACCTGAGCATAGATAGCGTCATCACAAGGAGGATGGGGGCAAGGGTGAGGCAATACTACCTGGTCATAAATAGCGTCATCACAAGGAGGATGGGGGCAAGGGTGAGGCAATACTACCTGGTCATAAATAGCGTCATCACAAGGAGGATGGGGGCAAGGATGAGGCAATACTACCTGGTCATAAATAGCGTCATCACAAGGAGGATGGGGGCAAGGGTGAGGCAATACTACCTGGGCATAGATAGCATCATCACAAGGAGGATGGGGGCAAGGCTGAGGCAATACTACCTGGGCATAAATAGCATCATCACAAGGAGGATGGGGGCAAAGGTGAGGCAATACTACCTGGGCATAAATAGCGTCATCACAAGGAGGATGGGGGCAAGGGTGAGGCAATACTACCTGGGCATAGATAGCATCATCACAAGGTGGATGGGGGCAAGGGTGAGGCAATGCTACCTGAGCCTAGATAGCGTCATCACAAGGCGGATGTGGGCAAGGGTGAGGCAATACTACCTGAGCCTAGATAGCGTCATCACAAGGAGGATGCGGTCAAGGGTGAGGCAATACTACCTGAGCATAGATAGCATCATCACAAGAAGGATGGGGGCAATACTACCTGAGCATAGATAGCGTCATCACAAGGAGGATGGGGGCAATACTACCTGGGCATAAATAGCGTCATCACAAGGAGGATGGGGGCAAGGGTGAGGCAATACTACCTGGGCATAAATAGCATCATCACAAGGAGGATGCGGGCAAGGGTGAGGCAATACTACCTGGGCATAAATAGCGTCATCACAAGGAGGATGGGGGCAAGGGTGAGGCAATACTACCTGGTCATAGATAGCATCATCACAAGGTGGATGGGGGCAAAGGTGAGGCAATGCTACCTGAGCCTAGATAGCGTCATCACAAGGAGGATGTGGGCAAGAGTGAGGCAATACTACCTGAGCAAAAATAGCATCATCACAAGGAGGATGGGTGCAAGGGTGAGGCAATACTACCTGAGCATAGATAGCATCATCAAAAGGAGGATGGGGGCAAGGGTGAGGCAATACTACCTGGGCATAGATAGCGTCATCACAAGGAGGATGGGGGCAAGGGTGAGGCAATACTACCTGGGCATAGATAGCGTCATCACAAGGAGGATGGGGGCAAGGGTGAGGCAATGCTACCTGGGCATAGATAGCGTCATCACAAGGAGGATGGGGGCAAGGGTGAGGCAATGCTACCTGAGCATAGATAGCGTCATCACAAGGAGTATTGGGGCAAGGGTGAGGCAATACTACCTGGGCATAGAGAGCGTCATCACAAGGAGGATGTGGGCAAGGGTGAGGCAATACTACCTGGGCATAGATAGCGTCATCACAAGGTGGATGGGGGCAAGGGTGAGGCAATACTACCTGGGCCAAGATAGCATCATCACAAGGTGGATGGGGGCAATACTACCTGGGCCTAGATAGCGTCATCACAAGGAGGATGGGGGCAAGGGTGAGGCAATACTACCTGGGCATGGATAGCATCATCACAAGGAGGATGGGGGCAATACTACCTGAGCCTAGATAGCGTCATCACAAGGAGGATGGGGGCAATACTACCTGAGCATAGATAGCGTCATCACAAGGAGGATGGGGGCAAGGGTGAGCCAATACTACCTGGGCCTAGATAGCATCATCACAAGGTGGATGGGGGCAATACTACCTGGGCATAGATAGCGTAATCACAAGGAGGATGGGGGCAAGGGTGAGGCAATATTACCTGAGCATAGATAACATCATCACAAGGAGGATGGGGGCAAGGGTGAGGCAATGCTACCTGGGCATAAATAGCGTCATCACAAGGAGGATGGGGGCAACGGTGAGGCAATACTACCTGGGCATAGATAGCATCATCACAAGGTGGATGGGGGCAAGGGTGAGGCAATGCTACCTGAGCCTAGATAGCGTCATCACAAGGAGGATGGGGTCAAGGGTGAGGCAATACTACCTGAGCATAGATAGCATCATCACAAGGAGGATGGGGGCAAGGGTGAGGCAATACTACCTGAGCATAGATAGCATCATCACAAGGAGGATGGGGGCAAGGGTGAGGCAATACTACCTGGGCATAGATAGCGTCATCACAAGTAGGATGGTGGCAAGGGTGAGGCAATACTACCTGAGCATAGATAGCGACATCACAAGGAGGATGGGGGCAAGGGTGAGGCAATACTACCTGAGCATAGATAGCATCCTCACAAGGAGGATGGGGGCAAGGGTGAGGCAATACTACCTGGGCATAGATAGCGTCATCACAAGGAGGATGGGGGCAAGGATGAGGCAATACTACCTGGGCATAGATAGCGTCATCACAAGGAGGATGGGGGCAAGGGTGAGGCAATGCTACCTGGGCATAGATAGCGTCATCACAAGGAGGATGGGGGCAAGGGTGAGGCAATGCTACCTGAGCATAGATAGCGTCATCACAAGGAGTATTGGGGCAAGGGTGAGGCAATACTACCTGGGCATAGAGAGCGTCATCACAAGGAGGATGGGGGCAAAGGTGAGGCAATACTACCTGGGCATAGATAGCGTCATGACAAGGAGGATGGGGGCAAGGGTGAGGCAATACTAACTGGGCCTAGATAGCATCATCAGAAGGTGGATGGGGTCAATACTACCTGGGCATAGATAGTGTCATCACAAGGAGGATGGCGGCATGGGTGAGGCAATACTACCTGAGCATAGGTAGCATCATCACAAGGAGGATGTGGGCAAGGGTGAGGCAATACTACCTGGGCATAGATAGCATCTTCACAAGGTGGATGGGGGCAATACTACCTGGGCATAGATAGCGTCATCACAAGGAGGATGGGGGCAATACTACCTGAGCATAGATAGCGTCATCACAAGGAGGAATGGGGCAATACTACCTGAGCATAGATAGCATCATCACAAGGAGGATGGGGGCAAGGGTGAGGCGATACTACCTGAGCATAGATAGCGTCATCACAAGGAGGATGGGGGCAAGGGTGAGGCAATACTACCTGAGCATAGATAGCATCATCACAAGGAAGATGGGGGCAAGGGTGAGGCAATACTACCTGAGCATAGATAGCATCATCACAAGGAGGATGGGGGCAAGGGTGAGGCAATACTACCTGGGCATAGATAGCGTCATCACAAGGAGGATGGGGGCAAGGATGAGGCAATACTACCTGAGCATAGATAGCATCATCACAAGGAGGATGGGGGCAAGGGAGAGGCAATACTACCTGGGCATAGATAGCGTCATCACAAGGAGGATGGGGGCAAGGGTGAGGCAATACTACCTTGGCATAGATAGCGTCATCACAAGGAGGATGGAGGCAAGGGTGAGGCAATACTACCTGGGCACAGATAGCGTCATCACAAGGAGGATGGGGGCAAGGGTGAGGCAATACTACCTGGGCATAGATAGCGTCATCACAAGGAGGATGGGGGCAAGGGTGAGGCAATACTACCTGGGCACAGATAGCGTCATCACAAGGAGGATGGGGGCAAGGGTGAGGCAATAATACCTGGGCCTAGATACAATCATCACAAGGTGGATGGGGGCAATACTACCTGGGCATAGATAGCCTCATCACAAGGAGGATGGGGGCAAGGGTGAGGCAATACTACCTGAGCATAGGTAGCATCATCACAAGGAGGATGGGGCCAAGGGTGAGGCAATACTACCTGGGCATAGATAGCATCATCACAAGGTGGATGGGGGCAATACTACCTGGGCATAGATAGCGTCATCACAAGGAGGATGGTGGCAATACTACCAGAGCATAGATAGCATCATCACAAGGAGGATGGGGGCAAGGGTGACGCAATACTACCTGAGCATAGATAGCGTCATCACAAGGAGGATGGGGGCAAGGGTGAGGCAATACTACCTGGGCATAGATAGCGTCATCACAAGGAGGATGGGGGCAAGGGTGAGGGAATACTACCTGAGCATAGATAGCATCAGCACAAGGAGGATGGGGGCAAGGGTGAGGCAATACTACCTGGGCATAGATAGCGTCATCACAAGGAGGATGGGGGCAAGGGTGAGGCAATACTACCTTGGCATAGATAGCGTCATCACAAGGAGGATGGAGTCAAGGGTGAGGCAATGCTACTTGGGCATAGATAGCGTCATCACAAGGAGGATGGGGGCAAGGTTGAGGTAATGCTACCTGAGCATAGATAGCATCATCACAAGGAGGATTGGGGCAAGGGTGAGGCAATACTACCTGGGCATAGATAGCGTCATCACAAGGAGGATGGGGGCAAGGGTGAGGCAATACTACCTGAGCATAGATAGCGTCATCAGAAGGAGGATGGGGGCAAGGGTGAGGCAATACTACCTGGGCATAGAGAGCGTCATCACAAGGAGAATAGGGGCAAGGGTGAGGCAATACTACCTGGGCATAGAGAGCGTCATCACAAGGAGGTGGGGGCAAGGGTGAGGAAATTCTACCTGAGCATAGATAGCATCATCACAAGGAGGATGGGGGCAATTGTGAGGCAATACTACCTGGGCATAGATAGCGTCATCACAAGGAGGATGGGGGCAAGGGTGAGGCAATACTACCTGGGCATAGATAGCGTCATCACAAGGAGGAGGGGGGCAAGGGTGAGGCAATGCTACCTGGGCATAGATAGCGACATCACAAGGAGGATGGGGGCAAGGGTGAGGCAATGCTACCTGAGCATAGATAGCATCTTCACAAGGAGGATGGGGGCAAGGGTGAGGCAATACTACCTGGGCATAGATAGCGTCATCACAAGGAGGATGGGGGCAAGGGTGAGGCAATACTACCTGGGCATGGATAGCATCATCACAAGGAGAATGAGGACAATACTACCTGAGCCTAGATAGCGTCATCACAAGGAGGATGGGTGCAAGGATGAGGCAATACTACCTGGGCATAGATAGGATCATCACAAGGAGGATGTGGGCAATACTACCTGAGCATAGATAGCGTCATCACAAGGAGGATGGGGGCAATACTACCTGGGCATAAATAGCGTCATCACAAGGAGGATGGGGGCAAGGGTGAGGCAATACTACCTGGGCATAGATAGCATCATCACAAGGAGGATGGGGGCAAGGGTGAGGCAATACTACCTGGGCATAAATAGCATCATCACAAGGAGGATGGGGGCAAGGGTGAGGCAATACTACCTGGGCATAGATAGCATCATCACAAGGTGGATGGGGGCAATACTACCTGGGCATAGATAGCGTCATCACAAGGAGGATGGGGGCAATACTACCTGAGCATAGATAGCGTCATCACAAGGAGGAATGGGGCAATACTACCTGAGCATAGATAGCATCATCACAAGGAGGATGGGGGCAAGGGTGAGGCGATACTACCTGAGCATAGATAGCATCAGCACAAGGAGGATGGGGGCAAGGGTGAGGCAATACTACCTGGGCATAGATAGCGTCATCACAAGGAGGATGGGGGCAAGGGTGAGGCAATACTACCTTGGCATAGATAGCGTCATCACAAGGAGGATGGAGTCAAGGGTGAGGCAATGCTACTTGGGCATAGATAGCGTCATCACAAGGAGGATGGGGGCAAGGTTGAGGTAATGCTACCTGAGCATAGATAGCATCATCACAAGGAGGATTGGGGCAAGGGTGAGGCAATACTACCTGGGCATAGATAGCGTCATCACAAGGAGGATGGGGGCAAGGGTGAGGCAATACTACCTGAGCATAGATAGCGTCATCAGAAGGAGGATGGGGGCAAGGGTGAGGCAATACTACCTGGGCATAGAGAGCGTCATCACAAGGAGAATAGGGGCAAGGGTGAGGCAATACTACCTGGGCATAGAGAGCGTCATCACAAGGAGGTGGGGGCAAGGGTGAGGAAATTCTACCTGAGCATAGATAGCATCATCACAAGGAGGATGGGGGCAATTGTGAGGCAATACTACCTGGGCATAGATAGCGTCATCACAAGGAGGATGGGGGCAAGGGTGAGGCAATACTACCTGGGCATAGATAGCGTCATCACAAGGAGGAGGGGGGCAAGGGTGAGGCAATGCTACCTGGGCATAGATAGCGACATCACAAGGAGGATGGGGGCAAGGGTGAGGCAATGCTACCTGAGCATAGATAGCATCTTCACAAGGAGGATGGGGGCAAGGGTGAGGCAATACTACCTGGGCATAGATAGCGTCATCACAAGGAGGATGGGGGCAAGGGTGAGGCAATACTACCTGGGCATGGATAGCATCATCACAAGGAGAATGAGGACAATACTACCTGAGCCTAGATAGCGTCATCACAAGGAGGATGGGTGCAAGGATGAGGCAATACTACCTGGGCATAGATAGGATCATCACAAGGAGGATGTGGGCAATACTACCTGAGCATAGATAGCGTCATCACAAGGAGGATGGGGGCAATACTACCTGGGCATAAATAGCGTCATCACAAGGAGGATGGGGGCAAGGGTGAGGCAATACTACCTGGGCATAGATAGCATCATCACAAGGAGGATGGGGGCAAGGGTGAGGCAATACTACCTGGGCATAAATAGCATCATCACAAGGAGGATGGGGGCAAGGGTGAGGCAATACTACCTGGGCATAGATAGCATCATCACAAGGTGGATGGGGGCAATACTACCTGGGCATAGATAGCGTCATCACAAGGAGGATGGGGGCAATACTACCTGAGCATAGATAGCGTCATCACAAGGAGGAATGGGGCAATACTACCTGAGCATAGATAGCATCATCACAAGGAGGATGGGGGCAAGGGTGAGGCGATACTACCTGAGCATAGATAGCATCATCACAAGGAAGATGGGGGCAAGGGTGAGGCAATACTACCTGAGCATAGATAGCATCATCACAAGGAGGATGGGGGCAAGGGTGAGGCAATACTACCTGGGCATAGATAGCGTCATCACAAGGAGGATGGGGGCAAGGATGAGGCAATAATACCTGAGCATAGATAGCATCATCACAAGGAGGATGGGGGCAAGGGAGAGGCAATACTACCTGGGCATAGATAGCGTCATCACAAGGAGGATGGGGGCAAGGGTGAGGCAATACTACCTTGGCATAGATAGCGTCATCACAAGGAGGATGGAGGCAAGGGTTAGGCAATGCTACCTGGGCATAGATAGCGTCATCACAAGGAGGATGGGGACAAGGGTGAGGTAATGCTACCTGAGCATAGATAGCATCATCACAAGGAGGATTGGGGCAAGGGTGAGGCAATACTACCTGGGCATAGATAGCGTCATCACAAGGAGGATGGGGGCAAGGGTGAGGCAATACTACCTGGGCACAGATAGCGTCATCACAAGGAGGATGGGGGCAAGGGTGAGGCAATAATACCTGGGCCTAGATAGAATCATCACAAGGTGGATGGGGGCAATACTACCTGGGCATAGATAGCCTCATCACAAGGAGGATGGGGGCAAGGGTGAGGCAATACTACCTGAGCATAGGTAGCATCATCACAAGGAGGATGGGGCCAAGGGTGAGGCAATACTACCTGGGCATAGATAGCATCATCACAAGGTGGATGGGGGCAATACTACCTGGGCATAGATAGCGTCATCACAAGGAGGATGGGGGCAATACTACCTGAGCATAGATAGCATCATCACAAGGAGGATGGGGGCAAGGGTGACGCAATACTACCTGAGCATAGATAGCGTCATCACAAGGAGGATGGGGGCAAGGGTGAGGCAATACTACCTGGGCATAGATAGCGTCATCACAAGGAGGATGGGGGCAAGGGTGAGGGAATACTACCTGAGCATAGATAGCATCAGCACAAGGAGGATGGGGGCAAGGGTGAGGCAATACTACCTGGGCATAGATAGCGTCATCACAAGGAGGATGGGGGCAAGGGTGAGGCAATACTACCTTGGCATAGATAGCGTCATCACAAGGAGGATGGAGTCAAGGGTGAGGCAATGCTACTTGGGCATAGATAGCGTCATCACAAGGAGGATGGGGGCAATTGTGAGGCAATACTACCTGGGCATAGATAGCGTCATCACAAGGAGGATGGGGGCAAGGGTGAGGCAATACTACCTGGGCATAGATAGCGTCATCACAAGGAGGATGGGGGCAAGGGTGAGGCAATGCTACCTGGGCATAGATAGCGACATCACAAGGAGGATGGGGGCAAGGGTGAGGCAATGCTACCTGAGCATAGATAGCATCTTCACAAGGAGGATGGGGGCAAGGGTGAGGCAATACTACCTGGGCATAGATAGCGTCATCACAAGGAGGATGGGGGCAAGGGTGAGGCAATACTACCTGGGCATGGATAGCATCATCACAAGGAGAATGAGGGCAATACTACCTGAGCCTAGATAGCGTCATCACAAGGAGGATGGGTGCAAGGATGAGGCAATACTACCTGGGCATAGATAGGATCATCACAAGGAGGATGTGGGCAATACTACCTGAGCATAGATATCGTCATCACAAGGAGGATGGGGGCAATACTACCTGGGCATAAATAGCGTCATCACAAGGAGGATGGGGGCAAGGGTGAGGCAATACTACCTGGGCATAGATAGCATCATCACAAGGAGGATGGGGGCAAGGGTGAGGCAATACTACCTGGGCATAAATAGCATCATCACAAGGAGGATGGGGGCAAGGGTGAGGCAATACTACCTGGGCATAAATAGCGTCATCACAAGGAGGATGGGGGCAAGGGTGAGGCAATACTACCTGGGCATAGATAGCATCATCACAAGGTGGATGGGGGCAAGGGTGAGGCAATGCTACCTGAGCCTAGATAGCGTCATCACAAGGAGGATGTGGGCAAGGGTGAGGCAATACTACCTGAGCAAAAATAGCATCATCACAAGGAGGATGGGTGCAAGGGTGAGGCAATACTACCTGAGCATAGATAGCATCATCACAAGGAGGATGGGGGCAAGGGTGAGGCAATACTACCTGGGCATAGATAGCGTCATCACAAGGAGGATGGGGGAAAGGGTGACGCAATACTACCTGGGCATAGATAGCGTCATCACAAGGAGGATGGGGGCAAGGGTGAGGCAATGCTACCTGGGCATAGATAGCGTCATCACAAGGAGGATGGGGGCAAGGGTGAGGCAATGCTACCTGAGCATAGATAGCGTCATCACAAGGAGTATTGGGGCAAGGGTGAAGCAATACTACCTGGGCATAGAGAGCGTCATCACAAGGAGGATCGGGGCAAGGGTGAGGCAATACTACCTGGGCATAGATAGCGTCATCACAAGGTGGATGGGGGCAAGGGTGAGGCAATACTACCTGGGCCTAGATAGCATCATCACAAGGTGGATGGGGGCAATACTACCTGCGCCTAGATAGCGTCATCACAAGGAGGATGGGGGCAAGGGTGAGGCAATATTACCTGAGCATAGGTAGCATCATCACAAGGAGGATGGGGGCAAGGGTGAGGCAATACTAACTGGGCAGGGATAGCATCATCACAAGGAGGATGGGTGCAATACTACCTGAGCCTAGATAGCGTCATCACAAGGAGGATGGGGGCAATACTACCTGAGCTTAGATAGCGTCATCACAAGGAGGATGGGGGCAATACTACCTGAGCATAGATAGCATCATCACAAGGAGGATGGGGGCAAGGGTGAGGCAATACTACCTGGGCATAGATAGCGTCATCACAAGGAGGATGGGGGCAAGGGTGAGGCAATACTACCTGAGCATAGATAGCATCATCACAAGGAGGATGGGGCAAGGGTGAGGCAATACTACCTGGGCATAGATAGCGTCATCACAAGGAGGATGGAGGCAAGGGTGAGGCAATACTACCTTGGCATAGATAGCGTCATCACAAGGAGGATGGAGGCAAGGGTGAGGCAATGCTACCTGGGCATAGATAGCATCATCACAAGGAGGATGGGGTCAATACTACCTGAGCCTAGATAGCGTCATCACAAGGAGGATGGGGGCAATACTACCTGAGCCTAGATAGCGTCATCACAAGGAGGATGGGGGCAAGAATGAGGCAATACTACTTGAGCATAGATAGCGTTATCACAAGGAGGATGGGGGCACGGGTGAGGCAATACTACATGGGCATAAATAGCATCATCACAAGGAGGATGGGGGCAAGGGTGAGGCAATACTACCTGGGCATAAATAGCGTCATCACAAGGAGGATGGGGGCAAGGGTGAGGCAATACTACCTGGGCATAGATAGCATCATCACAAGGTGGTTGGGGCAAGGGTGAGGCAATGCTACCTGAGCCTAGATAGCGTCATCACAAGGTTGATGTGGGAAAGGGTGAGGCAATACTACCTGAGCCTAGATAGCGTCATCACAAGGAGGATGGGGTCAAGGGTGAGGCAATACTACCTGAGCATAGATAGCATCATCACAAGGAGGATGGGGGCAAGGGTGAGGCAATACTACCTGAGCATAGATAGCATCATCACAAGGAGGATGGGGGCAAGGGTGAGGGAATACTACCTGGGCATAGATAGCGTCATCACAATGAGGATGGTGGCAAGGGTGAGGCAATACTACCTGAGCATAGATAGCGACATCACAAGGAGGATGGGGGCAAGGGTAAGGCAATACTACTTGGGCATAGATAGCATCATCACAAGGAGGATGGGGGCAAGGGTGAGGCAATACTACCTGGGCATAGATAGCGTCATCACAAGGAGGATGGGGGCAAGGATGAGGCAATACTACCTGGGAATAGATAGCGTCATCACAAGGAGTATTGGGGCAAGGGTGAGGCAATACTACCTGGGCATAGAGAGCGTCATCACAAGGAGGATGGGGGCAAGGGTGAGGCAATACTACCTGGGCATAGATAGCGTCATCACAAGGAGGATGGGGGCAAGGGTGAGGCAATACTAACTGGGCCTAGATAGCATCATCACAAGGTGGATGGGGGCAATACTACCTGGGCATAGATAGCGTCATCACAAGGAGGATGGGGGCAATACTACCTGAGCATAGATAGCGTCATCACAAGGAGGAATGGGGCAATACTACCTGAGCATAGATAGCATCATCACAAGGAGGATGGGGGCAAGGGTGAGGCAATACTACCTGAGCATAGATAGCCTCATCACAAGGAGGATGGGGGCAAGGGTGAGGCAATACTACCTGAGCATAGATAGCATCATCACAAGGAGGATGGGGGCAAGGGTGAGGCAATACTACCTGGGCATAGATAGCGTCATCACAAGGAGGATGGGGGCAAGGGTGAGGCAATACTACCTTGGCATAGATAGCGTCATCACAAGGAGGATGGCGGCAAGGGTGAGGCAATGCTACCTGGGCATAGATAGCGTCATCACAAGGAGGATGGGGACAAGGGTGAGGTAATGCTACCTGAGCATAGATAGCATCATCACAAGGAGGATTGGGGCAAGGGTGAGGCAATACTACCTGGGCATAGATAGCGTCATCACAAGGAGGATGGGGGCAAGGGTGAGGCAATACTACCTGGGCATAGATAGCATCATCACAAGGAGGATGGGGGCAAGGGTGAGGCAATAATACATGGGCCTAGATAGAATCATCACAAGGTGGATGGGGGCAATACTACCTGGGCATAGATAGCCTCATCACAAGGAGGATGGGGGCAAGGGTGAGGCAATACTACCTGAGCATAGGTAGCATCATCACAAGGAGGATGGGGGCAAGGGTGAGACAATACTACCTGGGCATAGATAGCATCATCACAAGGTGGATGGGGGCAATACTACCTGGGCATAGATAGCGTCATCACAAGGAGGATGGGGGCAAGGGTGACGCAATACTACCTGAGCATAGATAGCGTCATCACAAGGAGGATGGGGGCAAGGGTGAGGCAATACTACCTGAGCATAGATAGCATCACCACAAGGAGGATGGGGGCAAGGGTGAGGCAATACTACCTGAGCATAGATAGCATCATCACAAGGAGGATGGGGGCAAGGGTGAGGCAATACTACCTGGGCATAGATAGCGTCATCACAAGGAGGATGGGGGCAAGGGTGAGGGAATACTACCTGAGCATAGATAGCATCATCACAAGGAGGATGGGGGCAAGGGTGAGGCAATACTACCTGGGCATAGATAGCGTAATCACAAGGAGGATGGGGGCAAGGGTGAGGCAATACTACCTGGGCATAAATAGCGTCATCACAAGGAGTATTGGGCAAGGGTGAGGCAATACTACCTGGGCATAGAGAGCGTCATCACAAGGAGGATGGGGGCAAGGGTGAGGCAATACTACCTGGGCATAGATAGCGTCATCACAAGGAGGATGGGGGCAAGGGTGAGGCAATACTAACTGGGCCTAGATAGCATCATCACAAGGTGGATGGGGGCAATACTACCTGGGCATAGATAGCGTCATCACAAGGAGGATGGGGGCAAGGGTGAGGCAATACTACCTGAGCATAGGTAGCATCATCACAAGGAGGATGGGGGCAAGGGTGAGGCAATACTACCTGGGCATAGATAGCATCATCACAAGGTGGATCGGGGCAATACTACCTGGGCATAGATAGCGTCATCACAAAGAGGATGGGGGCAATACTACCTGAGCATAGATTGCGTCATCAAAAGGAGGAATGTGGTAATACTACCTGAGCATAGATAGCATCATCACAAGGAGGATGGGGGCAAGGGTGAGGCAATACTACCTGAGCATAGATAGCGTCATCACAAGGAGGATGGGGGCAAGGGTGAGGCAATACTACCTGAGCATAGATAGCATCATCACAAGGAGGATGGGGGCAAGGGTGAGGCAATACTACCTGGGCATAGATAGCGTCATCACAAGGAGGATGGGGGCAAGGGTGAGGCAATACTACCTGAGCATAGATAGCATCATCACAAGGAGGATGGGTGCAAGGGTGAGGCAATATTACCTGAGCATAGATAACATCATCACAAGGAGGATGGGGGCAAGGGTGAGGCAATACTACCTGGGCATAGATAGCATCATCACATGGAGGATGGGGGCAAGGATGAGGCAATACTACCTGGTCATAAATAGCGTCATCACAAGGAGGATGGGGGCAAGGGTGAGGCAATACTACCTGGGCATAGATAGCATCATCACAAGGAGGATGGGGGCAAGGCTGAGGCAATACTACCTGGGCATAAATAGCATCATCACAAGGAGGATGGGGGCAAAGGTGAGGCAATACTACCTGGGCATAAATAGCGTCATCACAAGGAGGATGGGGGCAACGGTGAGGCAATACTACCTGGGCATAGATAGCATCATCACAAGGTGGATGGGGGCAAGGGTGAGGCAATGCTACCTGAGCCTAGATAGCGTCATCACAAGGAGGATGTGGGCAAGGGTGAGGCAATACTACCTGAGCCTAGATAGCGTCATCACAAGGAGGATGGGGTCAAGGGTGAGGCAATACTACCTGAGCATAGATAGCATCATCACAAGGAGGATGGGGGCAAGGGTGAGGCAATACTACCTGAGCATAGATAGCATCATCACAAGGAGGATGGGGGCAAGGGTGAGGCAATACTACCTGGGCATAGATAGCGTCATCACAAGTAGGATGGTGGCAAGGGTGAGGCAATACTACCTGAGCATAGATAGCGACATCACAAGGAGGATGGGGGCAAGGGTGAGGCAATACTACCTGAGCATAGATAGCATCATCACAAGGAGGATGGGGGCAAGGGTGAGGCAATACTACCTGGGCATAGATAGCGTCATCACAAGGAGGATGGCGGCAAGGATGAGGCAATACTACCTGGGCATAGATAGCGTCATCACAAGGAGGATGGGGTCAATACTACCTGGGCATAGATAGTGTCATCACAAGGAGGATGGGGGCAAGGGTGAGGCAATACTACCTGAGCATAGGTAGCATCATCACAAGGAGGATGGGGGCAAGGGTGAGGCAATACTACCTGGGCATAGATAGCATCATCACAAGGTGGATGGGGGCAATACTACCTGGGCATAGATAGCGTCATCACAAGGAGGATGGGGGCAATACTACCTGAGCATAGATAGCGTCATCACAAGGAGGAATGGGGCAATACTACCTGAGCATAGATAGCATCATCACAAGGAGGATGGGGGCAAGGGTGAGGCGATACTACCTGAGCATAGATAGCGTCATCACAAGGAGGATGGGGGCAAGGGTGAGGCAATACTACCTGAGCATAGATAGCATCATCACAAGGAAGATGGGGGCAAGGGTGAGGCAATACTACCTGAGCATAGATAGCATCATCACAAGGAGGATGGGGGCAAGGGTGAGGCAATACTACCTGGGCATAGATAGCGTCATCACAAGGAGGATGGGGGCAAGGTTGAGGCAATACTACCTTGGCATAGATAACGTCATCACAAGGAGGATGGAGGCAAGGGTGAGGCAATGCTACTTGGGCATAGATAGCGTCATCACAAGGAGGATGGGGGCAAGGTTGAGGTAATGCTACCTGAGCATAGATAGCATCATCACAAGGAGGATTGGGGCAAGGGTGAGGCAATACTACTTGAGCATAGATAGCGTCATCACAAGGAGGATGGGGGCAAGGATGAGGCAATACTACCTGAGCATAGATAGCGTCATCACAAGGAGGATGGGGGCAAGGGTGAGGCAATGCTACCTGAGCATAGATAGCGTCATCACAAGGAGGATGGGGGCAAGGGTGAGGCAATACTACCTGAGCCTAGATAGCGTCATCACAAGGAGGATGGGGGCAAGGGTGAGGCAATACTACCTGGTCATAGATAGCGTCATCACAAGGAGGATGGGGGCAAGGGTGAGGCAATACTACCTGAGCATAGATAGCGTCATTACAAGGAGGATGGGGGCAAGGGTGAGGCAATGCTACCTGGGCATAGATAGCGTCATCACAAGGAGGATGGGGGCAAGGGTGAGGCAATGCTACCTGAGCATAGATAGCGTCATTACAAGGAGGATGGGGGCAAGGGTGAGGCAATACTACCTGGGCATAGATAGCGTCATCACAAGGAGGATGGGGGCAAGGGTGAGCCAATACTACCTGGGCCTAGATAGATTCATCACAAGGTGGATGGGGGCAATACTACCTGGGCATAGATAGCGTCATCACAAGGAGGATGGGGGTAAGGGTGAGGCAATACTACCTGAGCATAGATAGCATCATCACAAGGAGGATGGGGGCAAGGGTGAGGCAATACTACCTGGGCATAGATAGCATCATCACAAGGAGGATGGGGGCAAGGGTGAGGCAATACTACCTGGCCATAAATAGCGTCATCACAAGGAGGATGGGGGCAAGGGTGAGGCAATACTTCCTGGGCATAGATAGCATCATCACAAGGTGGATGGGGGCAAGGGTGAGGCAATGCTACCTGAGCCTAGATAGCGTCATCACAAGGCGGATGTGGGCAAGGGTGAGGCAATACTACCTGAGCCTAGATAGCGTCATCACAAGGAG
Source organism: Monodelphis domestica (assembly GCF_027887165.1). Classification (NCBI taxonomy): domain Eukaryota; kingdom Metazoa; phylum Chordata; class Mammalia; order Didelphimorphia; family Didelphidae; genus Monodelphis; species Monodelphis domestica. The sequence goes on from NC_077234.1 coordinate 245,498,149, forward strand.
GATGGGGTCAAGGGTGAGGCAATACTACCTGAGCATAGATAGCATCATCACAAGAAGGATGGGGGCAATACTACCTGAGCATAGATAGCGTCATCACAAGGAGGATGGGGGCAATACTACCTGGGCATAAATAGCGTCATCACAAGGAGGATGGGGGCAAGGGTGAGGCAATACTACCTGGGCATAAATAGCATCATCACAAGGAGGATGCGGGCAAGGGTGAGGCAATACTACCTGGGCATAAATAGCGTCATCACAAGGAGGATGGGGGCAAGGGTGAGGCAATACTACCTGGTCATAGATAGCATCATCACAAGGTGGATGGGGGCAAAGGTGAGGCAATGCTACCTGAGCCTAGATAGCGTCATCACAAGGAGGATGTGGGCAAGAGTGAGGCAATACTACCTGAGCAAAAATAGCATCATCACAAGGAGGATGGGTGCAAGGGTGAGGCAATACTACCTGAGCATAGATAGCATCATCAAAAGGAGGATGGGGGCAAGGGTGAGGCAATACTACCTGGGCATAGATAGCGTCATCACAAGGAGGATGGGGGCAAGGGTGAGGCAATACTACCTGGGCATAGATAGCGTCATCACAAGGAGGATGGGGGCAAGGGTGAGGCAATGCTACCTGGGCATAGATAGCGTCATCACAAGGAGGATGGGGGCAAGGGTGAGGCAATGCTACCTGAGCATAGATAGCGTCATCACAAGGAGTATTGAGGCAAGGGTGAGGCAATACTACCTGGGCATAGAGAGCGTCATCACAAGGAGGATGTGGGCAAGGGTGAGGCAATACTACCTGGGCATAGATAGCCTCATCACAAGGTGGATGGGGGCAAGGGTGAGGCAATACTACCTGGGCCAAGATAGCATCATCACAAGGTGGATGGGGGCAATATTACCTGGGCCTAGATAGCGTCATCACAAGGAGGATGGGGGCAAGGGTGAGGCAATACTACCTGGGCATGGATAGCATCATCACAAGGAGGATGGGGGCAATACTACCTGAGCCTAGATAGCGTCATCACAAGGAGGATGGGGGCAAGGGTGAGCCAATACTACCTGGGCCTAGATAGCATCATCACAAGGTGGATGGGGGCAATACTACCTGGGCATAGATAGCGTAATCACAAGGAGGATGGGGGCAAGGGTGAGGCAATATTACCTGAGCATAGATAACATCATCACAAGGAGGATGGGGGCAAGGGTGAGGCAATACTACCTGGGCATAGATAGCATCATCACAAGGAGGATGGGGGCAAGGATGAGGCAATACTACCTGGTCATAAATAGCGTCATCACAAGGAGGATGGGGGCAAGGGTGAGGCAATACTACCTAGGCATAGATAGCATCATCACAAGGAGGATGGGGGCAAGGCTGAGGCAATACTACCTGGGCATAAATAGCATCATCACAAGGAGGATGGGGGCAAAGGTGAGGCAATACTACCTGGGCATAAATAGCGTCATCACAAGGAGGATGGGGGCAATACTACCTGAGCCTAGATAGCGTCATCACAAGGAGGATGGGGGCAATACTACCTGAGCATAGATAGCGTCATCACAAGGAGGATGGGGGCAAGGGTGAGCCAATACTACCTGGGCCTAGATAGCATCATCACAAGGTGGATGGGGGCAATACTACCTGGGCATAGATAGCGTAATCACAAGGAGGATGGGGGCAAGGGTGAGGCAATATTACCTGAGCATAGATAACATCATCACAAGGAGGATGGGGGCAAGGGTGAGGCAATACTACCTGGGCATAGATAGCATCATCACAAGGAGGATGGGGGCAAGGATGAGGCAATACTACCTGGTCATAAATAGCGTCATCACAAGGAGGATGGGGGCAAGGGTGAGGCAATACTACCTGGGCATAGATAGCATCATCACAAGGAGGATGGGGGCAAGGCTGAGGCAATACTACCTGGGCATAAATAGCATCATCACAAGGAGGATGGGGGCAACGGTGAGGCAATACTACCTGGGCATAAATAGCGTCATCACAAGGAGGATGGGGGCAACGGTGAGGCAATACTACCTGGGCATAGATAGCATCATCACAAGGTGGATGGGGGCAAGGGTGAGGCAATGCTACCTGAGCCTAGATAGCGTCATCACAAGGAGGATGTGGGCAAGGGTGAGGCAATACTACCTGAGCCTAGATAGCGTCATCACAAGGAGGATAGGGTCAAGGGTGAGGCAATACTACCTGAGCATAGATAGCATCATCACAAGGAGGATGGGGGCAAGGGTGAGGCAATACTACCTGAGCATAGATAGCATCATCACAAGGAGGATGGGGGCAAGGGTGAGGCAATACTACCTGGGCATAGATAGCGACATCACAAGGAGGATGGGGGCAAGGGTGAGGCAATACTACCTGAGCATAGATAGCATCATCACAAGGAGGATGGGGGCAAGGGTGAGGCAATACTACCTGGGCATAGATAGCGTCATCACAAGGAGGATGGCGGCAAGGATGAGGCAATACTACCTGGGCATAGATAGCGTCATCACAAGGAGGATGGGGTCAATACTACCTGGGCATAGATAGTGTCATCACAAGGAGGATGGGGGCAAGGGTGAGGCAATACTACCTGAGCATAGGTAGCATCATCACAAGGAGGATGGGGGCAAGGGTGAGGCAATACTACCTGGGCATAGATAGCATCATCACAAGGTGGATGGGGGCAATACTACCTGGGCATAGATAGCGTCATCACAAGGAGGATGGGGGCAATACTACCTGAGCATAGATAGCGTCATCACAAGGAGGAATGGGGCAATACTACCTGAGCATAGATAGCATCATCACAAGGAGGATGGGGGCAAGGGTGAGGCGATACTACCTGAGCATAGATAGCGTCATCACAAGGAGGATGGGGGCAAGGGTGAGGCAATACTACCTGAGCATAGATAGCATCATCACAAGGAAGATGGGGGCAAGGGTGAGGCAATACTACCTGAGCATAGATAGCATCATCACAAGGAGGATGGGGGCAAGGGTGAGGCAATACTACCTGGGCATAGATAGCGTCATCACAAGGAGGATGGGGGCAAGGTTGAGGCAATACTACCTTGGCATAGATAACGTCATCACAAGGAGGATGGAGGCAAGGGTGAGGCAATGCTACTTGGGCATAGATAGCGTCATCACAAGGAGGATGGGGGCAAGGTTGAGGTAATGCTACCTGAGCATAGATAGCATCATCACAAGGAGGATTGGGGCAAGGGTGAGGCAATACTACTTGAGCATAGATAGCGTCATCACAAGGAGGATGGGGGCAAGGATGAGGCAATACTACCTGAGCATAGATAGCGTCATCACAAGGAGGATGGGGGCAAGGGTGAGGCAATGCTACCTGAGCATAGATAGCGTCATCACAAGGAGGATGGGGGCAAGGGTGAGGCAATACTACCTGAGCCTAGATAGCGTCATCACAAGGAGGATGGGGGCAAGGGTGAGGCAATACTACCTGGTCATAGATAGCGTCATCACAAGGAGGATGGGGGCAAGGGTGAGGCAATACTACCTGAGCATAGATAGCGTCATTACAAGGAGGATGGGGGCAAGGGTGAGGCAATGCTACCTGGGCATAGATAGCGTCATCACAAGGAGGATGGGGGCAAGGGTGAGGCAATGCTACCTGAGCATAGATAGCGTCATTACAAGGAGGATGGGGGCAAGGGTGAGGCAATACTACCTGGGCATAGATAGCGTCATCACAAGGAGGATGGGGGCAAGGGTGAGCCAATACTACCTGGGCCTAGATAGATTCATCACAAGGTGGATGGGGGCAATACTACCTGGGCATAGATAGCGTCATCACAAGGAGGATGGGGGTAAGGGTGAGGCAATACTACCTGAGCATAGATAGCATCATCACAAGGAGGATGGGGGCAAGGGTGAGGCAATACTACCTGGGCATAGATAGCATCATCACAAGGAGGATGGGGGCAAGGGTGAGGCAATACTACCTGGCCATAAATAGCGTCATCACAAGGAGGATGGGGGCAAGGGTGAGGCAATACTTCCTGGGCATAGATAGCATCATCACAAGGTGGATGGGGGCAAGGGTGAGGCAATGCTACCTGAGCCTAGATAGCGTCATCACAAGGCGGATGTGGGCAAGGGTGAGGCAATACTACCTGAGCCTAGATAGCGTCATCACAAGGAGGATGGGGTCAAGGGTGAGGCAATACTACCTGAGCATAGATAGCATCATCACAAGAAGGATGGGGGCAATACTACCTGAGCATAGATAGCGTCATCACAAGGAGGATGGGGGCAATACTACCTGGGCATAAATAGCGTCATCACAAGGAGGATGGGGGCAAGGGTGAGGCAATACTACCTGGGCATAAATAGCATCATCACAAGGAGGATGCGGGCAAGGGTGAGGCAATACTACCTGGGCATAAATAGCGTCATCACAAGGAGGATGGGGGCAAGGGTGAGGCAATACTACCTGGTCATAGATAGCATCATCACAAGGTGGATGGGGGCAAAGGTGAGGCAATGCTACCTGAGCCTAGATAGCGTCATCACAAGGAGGATGTGGGCAAGAGTGAGGCAATACTACCTGAGCAAAAATAGCATCATCACAAGGAGGATGGGTGCAAGGGTGAGGCAATACTACCTGAGCATAGATAGCATCATCAAAAGGAGGATGGGGGCAAGGGTGAGGCAATACTACCTGGGCATAGATAGCGTCATCACAAGGAGGATGGGGGCAAGGGTGAGGCAATACTACCTGGGCATAGATAGCGTCATCACAAGGAGGATGGGGGCAAGGGTGAGGCAATGCTACCTGGGCATAGATAGCGTCATCACAAGGAGGATGGGGGCAAGGGTGAGGCAATGCTACCTGAGCATAGATAGCGTCATCACAAGGAGTATTGAGGCAAGGGTGAGGCAATACTACCTGGGCATAGAGAGCGTCATCACAAGGAGGATGTGGGCAAGGGTGAGGCAATACTACCTGGGCATAGATAGCCTCATCACAAGGTGGATGGGGGCAAGGGTGAGGCAATACTACCTGGGCCAAGATAGCATCATCACAAGGTGGATGGGGGCAATATTACCTGGGCCTAGATAGCGTCATCACAAGGAGGATGGGGGCAAGGGTGAGGCAATACTACCTGGGCATGGATAGCATCATCACAAGGAGGATGGGGGCAATACTACCTGAGCCTAGATAGCGTCATCACAAGGAGGATGGGGGCAAGGGTGAGCCAATACTACCTGGGCCTAGATAGCATCATCACAAGGTGGATGGGGGCAATACTACCTGGGCATAGATAGCGTAATCACAAGGAGGATGGGGGCAAGGGTGAGGCAATATTACCTGAGCATAGATAACATCATCACAAGGAGGATGGGGGCAAGGGTGAGGCAATACTACCTGGGCATAGATAGCATCATCACAAGGAGGATGGGGGCAAGGATGAGGCAATACTACCTGGTCATAAATAGCGTCATCACAAGGAGGATGGGGGCAAGGGTGAGGCAATACTACCTAGGCATAGATAGCATCATCACAAGGAGGATGGGGGCAAGGCTGAGGCAATACTACCTGGGCATAAATAGCATCATCACAAGGAGGATGGGGGCAAAGGTGAGGCAATACTACCTGGGCATAAATAGCGTCATCACAAGGAGGATGGGGGCAATACTACCTGAGCCTAGATAGCGTCATCACAAGGAGGATGGGGGCAATACTACCTGAGCATAGATAGCGTCATCACAAGGAGGATGGGGGCAAGGGTGAGCCAATACTACCTGGGCCTAGATAGCATCATCACAAGGTGGATGGGGGCAATACTACCTGGGCATAGATAGCGTAATCACAAGGAGGATGGGGGCAAGGGTGAGGCAATATTACCTGAGCATAGATAACATCATCACAAGGAGGATGGGGGCAAGGGTGAGGCAATACTACCTGGGCATAGATAGCATCATCACAAGGAGGATGGGGGCAAGGATGAGGCAATACTACCTGGTCATAAATAGCGTCATCACAAGGAGGATGGGGGCAAGGGTGAGGCAATACTACCTGGGCATAGATAGCATCATCACAAGGAGGATGGGGGCAAGGCTGAGGCAATACTACCTGGGCATAAATAGCATCATCACAAGGAGGATGGGGGCAACGGTGAGGCAATACTACCTGGGCATAAATAGCGTCATCACAAGGAGGATGGGGGCAACGGTGAGGCAATACTACCTGGGCATAGATAGCATCATCACAAGGTGGATGGGGGCAAGGGTGAGGCAATGCTACCTGAGCCTAGATAGCGTCATCACAAGGAGGATGTGGGCAAGGGTGAGGCAATACTACCTGAGCCTAGATAGCGTCATCACAAGGAGGATAGGGTCAAGGGTGAGGCAATACTACCTGAGCATAGATAGCATCATCACAAGGAGGATGGGGGCAAGGGTGAGGCAATACTACCTGAGCATAGATAGCATCATCACAAGGAGGATGGGGGCAAGGGTGAGGCAATACTACCTGGGCATAGATAGCGTCATCACAAGTAGAATGGTGGCAAGGGTGAGGCAATACTACCTGAGCATAGATAGCGACATCACAAGGAGGATGGGGGCAAGGGTGAGGCAATACTACCTGAGCATAGATAGCATCATCACAAGGAGGATGGGGGCAAGGGTGAGGCAATACTACCTGGGCATAGATAGCGTCATCACAAGGAGGATGGGGGCAAGGATGAGGCAATACTACCTGGGCATAGATAGCGTCATCACAAGGAGGATGGGGGAAAGGGTGAGGCAATGCTACCTGGGCATAGATAGCGTCATCACAAGCAGGATGGGGGCAAGGGTGAGGCAATGCACCTGAGCATAGATAGCGTCATCACAAGGAGTATTGGGGCAAGGGTGAGGCAATACTACCTGGGCATAGAGAGCGTCATCACAAGGAGGATGGGGGCAAAGGTGAGGCAATACTACCTGGGCATAGATAGCGTCATGACAAGGAGGATGGGGGCAAGGGTGAGGCAATACTAACTGGGCCTAGATAGCATCATCAGAAGGTGGATGGGGTCAATACTACCTGGGCATAGATAGTGTCATCACAAGGAGGATGGGGGCAAGGGTGAGGCAATACTACCTGAGCATAGGTAGCATCATCACAAGGAGGATGTGGGCAAGGGTGAGGCAATACTACCTGGGCATAGATAGCATCATCACAAGGTGGATGGGGGCAATACTACCTAGGCATAGATAGCGTCATCACAAGGAGGATGGGGGCAATACTACCTGAGCATAGATAGCGTCATCACAAGGAGGAATGGGGCAATACTACCTGAGCATAGATAGCATCATCACAAGGAGGATGGGGGCAAGGGTGAGGCGATACTACCTGAGCATAGATAGCGTCATCACAAGGAGGATGGGGGCAAGGGTGAGGCAATACTACCTGAGCATAGATAGCATCATCACAAGGAAGATGGGGGCAAGGGTGAGGCAATACTACCTGAGCATAGATAGCATCATCACAAGGAGGATGGGGGCAAGGGTGAGGCAATACTACCTGGGCATAGATAGCGTCATCACAAGGAGGATGGGGGCAAGGATGAGGCAATACTACCTGAGCATAGATAGCATCATCACAAGGAGGATGGGGGCAAGGGAGAGGCAATACTACCTGGGCATGGATAGCGTCATCACAAGGAGGATGGGGGCAAGGGTGAGGCAATACTACCTTGGCATAGATAGCGTCATCACAAGGAGGATGGAGGCAAGGGTTAGGCAATGCTACCTGGGCATAGATAGCGTCATCACAAGGAGGATGGGGACAAGGGTGAGGTAATGCTACCTGAGCATAGATAGCATCATCACAAGGAGGATTGGGGCAAGGGTGAGGCAATACTACCTGGGCATAGATAGCGTCATCACAAGGAGGATGGGGGCAAGGGTGAGGCAATACTACCTGGGCACAGATAGCGTCATCACAAGGAGGATGGGGGCAAGGGTGAGGCAATAATACCTGGGCCTAGATAGAATCATCACAAGGTGGATGGGGGCAATACTACCTGGGCATAGATAGCATCATCACAAGGAGGATGGGGGCAAGGGTGAGGCAATACTACCTGAGCATAGGTAGCATCATCAAAAGGAGGATGGGGCCAAGGGTTAGGCAATACTACCTGGGCATAGATAGCATCATCACAAGGTGGATGGGGGCAATACTACCTGGGCATAGATAGCGTCATCACAAGGAGGATGGGGGCAATACTACCTGAGCATAGATAGCATCATCACAAGGAGGATGGGGGCAAGGGTGACGCAATACTACCTGAGCATAGATAGCGTGATCACAAGGAGGATGGGGGCAAGGGTGAGGCAATACTACCTGGGCATAGATAGCGTCATCACAAGGAGGATGGGGGCAAGGGTGAGGGAATACTACCTGAGCATAGATAGCATCAGCACAAGGAGGATGGGGGCAAGGGTGAGGCAATACTACCTGGGCATAGATAGCGTCATCACAAGGAGGATGGGGGCAAGGGTGAGGCAATACTACCTTGGCATAGATAGCGTCATCACAAGGAGGATGGAGTCAAGGGTGAGGCAATGCTACTTGGGCATAGATAGCGTCATCACAAGGAGGATGGGGGCAAGGTTGAGGTAATGCTACCTGAGCATAGATAGCATCATCACAAGGAGGATTGGGGCAAGGGTGAGGCAATACTACCTGGGCATAGATAGCGTCATCACAAGGAGGATGGGGGCAAGGGTGAGGCAATACTACCTGAGCATAGATAGCGTCATCACAAGGAGGATGGGGGCAAGGGTGAGGCAATACTACCTGGGCATAGAGAGCGTCATCACAAGGAGAATAGGGGCAAGGGTGAGGCAATACTACCTGGGCATAGAGAGCGTCATCACAAGGAGGATGGGGGCAAGGGTGAGGAAATTCTACCTGAGCATAGATAGCATCATCACAAGGAGGATGGGGGCAATTGTGAGGCAATACTACCTGGGCATAGATAGCGTCATCACAAGGAGGATGGGGGCAAGGGTGAGGCAATACTACCTGGGCATAGATAGCGTCATCACAAGGAGGATGGGGGCAAGGGTGAGGCAATGCTACCTGGGCATAGATAGCGACATCACAAGGAGGATGGGGGCAAGGGTGAGGCAATGCTACCTGAGCATAGATAGCATCTTCACAAGGAGGATGGGGGCAAGGGTGAGGCAATACTACCTGGGCATAGATAGCGTCATCACAAGGAGGATGGGGGCAAGGGTGAGGCAATACTACCTGGGCATGGATAGCATCATCACAAGGAGAATGAGGGCAATACTACCTGAGCCTAGATAGCGTCATCACAAGGAGGATGGGTGCAAGGATGAGGCAATACTACCTGGGCATAGATAGGATCATCACAAGGAGGATGTGGGCAATACTACCTGAGCATAGATAGCGTCATCACAAGGAGGATGGGGGCAATACTACCTGGGCATAAATAGCGTCATCACAATGAGGATGGGGGCAAGGGTGAGGCAATACTACCTGGTCATAGATAGCATCATCACAAGGAGGATGGGGGCAAGGGTGAGGCAATACTACCTGGGCATAAATAGCATCATCACAAGGAGGATGGGGGCAAGGGTGAGGCAATACTACCTGGGCATAAATAGCGTCATCACAAGGAGGATGGGGGCAAGGGTGAGGCAATACTACCTGGGCATAGATACCATCATCACAAGGTGGATGGGGGCAAGGGTGAGGCAATGCTACCTGAGCCTAGATAGCGTCATCACAAGGAGGATGTGGGCAAGGGTGAGGCAATACTACCTGAGCAAAAATAGCATCATCACAAGGAGGATGGGTGCAAGGGTGAGGCAATACTACCTGAGCATAGATAGCATAATCACAAGGAGGATGGGGGCAAGGGTGAGGCAATACTACCTGGGCATAGATAGCGTCATCACAAGGAGGATGGGGGAAAGGGTGACGCAATACTACCTGGGCATAGATAGCGTCATCACAAGGAGGATGTGGGCAAGGGTGAGGCAATGCTACCTGGGCATAGATAGCGTCATCACAAGGAGGATGGGGGCAAGGGTGAGGCAATGCTACCTGAGCATAGATAGCGTCATCACAAGGAGTATTGGGGCAAGGGTGAAGCAATACTACCTGGGCATAGAGAGCGTCATCACAAGGAGGATCGGGGCAAGGGTGAGGCAATACTACCTGGGCATAGATAGCGTCATCACAAGGTGGATGGGGGCAAGGGTGAGGCAATACTACCTGGGCCTAGATAGCATCATCACAAGGTGGATGGGGGCAATACTACCTGCGCCTAGATAGCGTCATCACAAGGAGGATGGGGGCAAGGGTGAGGCAATATTACCTGAGCATAGGTAGCATCATCACAAGGAGGATGGGGGCAAGGGTGAGGCAATACTAACTGGGCATGGATAGCATCATCACAAGGAGGATGGGGGCAATACTACCTGAGCCTAGATAGCGTCATCACAAGGAGGATGGGGGCAATACTACCTGAGCTTAGATAGCGTCATCACAAGGAGGATGGGGGCAATACTACCTGAGCATAGATAGCATCATCACAAGGAGGATGGGGGCAAGGGTGAGGCAATACTACCTGGGCATAGATAGCGTCATCACAAGGAGGATGGGGGCAAGGGTGAGGCAATACTACCTGAGCATAGATAGCATCATCACAAGGAGGATGGGGCAAGGGTGAGGCAATAGTACCTGGGCATAGATAGCGTCATCACAAGGAGGATGGAGGCAAGGGTGAGGCAATACTACCTTGGCATAGATAGCGTCATCACAAGGAGGATGGAGGCAAGGGTGAGGCAATGCTACCTGGGCATAGATAGCATCATCACAAGGAGGATGGGGTCAATACTACCTGAGCCTAGATAGCGTCATCACAAGGAGGATGGGGGCAATACTACCTGAGCCTAGATAGCGTCATCACAAGGAGGATGGGGGCAACGATGAGGCAACACTACTTGAGCATAGATAGCGTTATCACAAGGAGGATGGGGGCACGGGTGAGGCAATACTACATGGGCATAAATAGCATCATCACAAGGAGGATGGGGGCAAGGGTGAGGCAATACTACCTGGGCATAAATAGCGTCATCACAAGGAGGATGGGGGCAAGGGTGAGGCAATACTACCAGGGCATAGATAGCATCATCACAAGGTGGTTGGGGCAAGGGTGAGGCAATGCTACCTGAGCCTAGATAGCGTCATCACAAGGTTGATGTGGGAAAGGGTGAGGCAATACTACCTGAGCCTAGATAGCGTCATCACAAGGAGGATGGGGTCAAAGGTGAGGCAATACTACCTGAGCATAGATAGCATCATCACAAGGAGGATGGGGGCAAGGGTGAGGCAATACTACCTGAGCATAGATAGAATCATCACAAGGAGGATGGGGGCAAGGGTGAGGGAATACTACCTGGGCATAGATAGCGTCACCACAATGAGGATGGTGGCAAGGGTGAGGCAATACTACCTGAGTATAGATAGAGACATCACAAGGAGGATGGGGGCAAGGGTAAGGCAATACTACCTGGGCATAGATAGCATCATCACAAGGAGGATGGGGGCAAGGGTGAGGCAATACTACCTGGGCATAGATAGCGTCATCACAAGGAGGATGGGGGCAAGGATGAGGCAATACTACCTGGGAATAGATATCGTCATCACAAGGAGGATGGGGGCAAGGGTGAGGCAATGCTACCTGGGCATAGATAGCGTAATCACAAGGAGGATGGGGGCAAGGGTGAGGCAATGCTACCTGAGCATAGATAGCGTCATCACAAGGAGTTTTGGGGCAAGGGTGAGGCAATACTACCTGGGCATAGAGAGCGTCATCACAAGGAGGATGGGGGCAAGGGTGAGGCAATACTACCTGGGCATAGATAGCGTCATCACAAGGAGGATGGGGGCAAGGGTGAGGCAATACTAACTGGGCCTAGATAGCATCATTACAAGGTGGATGGGGGCAATACTACCTGGGCATAAATAGCGTCATCACAAGGAGGATGGGGGCAAGGGTGAGGCAATACTACCTGAGCATAGGTAGCATCATCACAAGGAGGATGGGGGCAAGGGTGAGGCAATACTACCTGGGCATAGATAGCATCATCACAAGGTGGATCGGGGCAATACTACCTGGGCATAGATAGCGTCATCACAAGGAGGATGGGGGCAATACTACCTGAGCATAGATAGCGTCATCACAAGGAGGAATGGGGCAATACTACCTGAGCATAGATAGCATCATCACAAGGAGGATGGGGGCAAGGGTGAGGCAATACTACCTGAGCATAGATAGCCTCATCACAAGGAGGATGGGGGCAAGGGTGAGGCAATACTACCTGAGCATAGATAGCATCATCACAAGGAGGATGGGGGCAAGGGTGAGGCAATACTACCTGGGCATAGATAGCGTCATCACAAGGAGGATGGGGGCAAGGGTGAGGCAATACTACGTTGGCATAGATAGCGTCATCACAAGGAGGATGGCGGCAAGGGTGAGGCAATGCTACCTGGGCATAGATAGCGTCATCACAAGGAGGATGGGGACAAGGGTGAGGTAATGCTACCTGAGCATAGATAGCATCATCACAAGGAGGATTGGGGCAAGGGTGAGGCAATACTACCTGGGCATAGATAGCGTCATCACAAGGAGGATGGGGGCAAGGGTGAGGCAATACTACCTGGGCATAGATAGCATCATCACAAGGAGGATGGGGGCAAGGGTGAGGCAATAATACATGGGCCTAGATAGAATCATCACAAGGTGGATGGGGGCAATACTACCTGGGCATAGATAGCCTCATCACAAGGAGGATGGGGGCAAGGGTGAGGCAATACTACCTGAGCATAGGTAGCATCATCACAAGGAGGATGGGGGCAAGGGTGAGGCAATACTACCTGGGCATAGATAGCATCATCACAAGGTGGATGGGGGCAATACAACCTGGGCATAGATAGCGTCATCACAAGGAGGATGGGGGCAAGGGTGACGCAATACTACCTGAGCATAGATAGCGTCATCACAAGGAGGATGGGGGCAAGGGTGAGGCAATACTACCTGAGCATAGATAGCATCACCACAAGGAGGATGGGGGCAAGGGTGAGGCAATACTACCTGAGCATAGATAGCATCATCACAAGGAGGATGGGGGCAAGGGTGAGGCAATACTACCTGGGCATAGATAGCGTCATCACAAGGAGGATGGGGGCAAGGGTGAGGGAATACTACCTGAGCATAGATAGCATCATCACAAGGAGGATGGGGGCAAGGGTGAGGCAATACTACCTGGGCATAGATAGCGTAATCACAAGGAGGATGGGGGCAAGGGTGAGGCAATACTACCTGGGCATAAATAGCGTCATCACAAGGAGTATTGGGCAAGGGTGAGGCAATACTACCTGGGCATAGAGAGCGTCATCACAAGGAGGATGGGGGCAAGGGTGAGGCAATACTACCTGGGCATAGATAGCGTCATCACAAGGAGGATGGGGGCAAGGGTGAGGCAATACTAACTGGGCCTAGATAGCATCATCACAAGGTGGATGGGGGCAATACTACCTGGGCATAGATAGCGTCATCACAAGGAGGATGGGGGCAAGGGTGAGGCAATACTACCTGAGCATAGGTAGCATCATCACAAGGAGGATGGGGGCAAGGGTGAGGCAATACTACCTGGGCATAGATAGCATCATCACAAGGTGGATCGGGGCAATACTACCTGGGCATAGATAGCGTCATCACAAAGAGGATGGGGGCAATACTACCTGAGCATAGATAGCGTCATCAAAAGGAGGAATGGGGTAATACTACCTGAGCATAGATAGCATCATCACAAGGAGGATGGGGGCAAGGGTGAGGCAATACTACCTGAGCATAGATAGCGTCATCACAAGGAGGATGGGGGCAAGGGTGAGGCAATACTACCTGAGCATAGATAGCATCATCACAAGGAGGATGGGAGCAAGGGTGAGGCAATACTACCTGAGCATAGATAGCATCATCACAAGGAGGATGGGGGCAAGGGTGAGGCAATACTACCTGGGCATAGATAGCGTCATCACAAGGAGGATGGGGGCAAGGGTGAGGCAATACTACCTGGGCATAGATAGCGTCATCACAAGGAGGATGGGGGCAAGGGTGAGGCAATAGTACCTTGGCATAGATAGCGTCATCACAAGGAGGATGGAGGCAAGGGTGAGGCAATGCTACCTGGGCATAGATAGCGTCATCACAAGGAGGATGGGGGCAAGGGTGAGGCAATGCTACCTGGGCATAGATAGCATCATCACAAGGAGGATGGGGGCAAGGGTGAGGCAATACTACCTGGGCATAGATAGCGTCATCACAAGGAGGATGGGGGCAAGGGTGAGGCAATACTACCTGGGAATGGATAGCATCATCACAAGGAGGATGGGGGCAATACTACCTGAGCCTAGATAGCGTCATCACAAGGAGGATGGGGGCAAGGATGAGGCAATACTACCTGGGCATAGATAGCATCATCACAAGGAAGATGGGGTCAATACTACCTGAGCCTAGATAGCGTCATCACAAGGAGGATGGGGGCAATACTACCTGAGCCTAGATAGCGTCATCACAAGGAGGATTGGGGCAAGGATGAGGCAATACTACTTGAGCATAGATAGCGTTATCACAAGGAGGATGGGGGCAAGGGTGAGGCAATACTACCTGGGCATAAATAGCATCATCACAAGGAGGATGGGGGCAAAGGTGAGGCAATACTACCTGGGCATAAATAGCATCATCACAAGGAGGATGGGGGCAAGGGTGAGGCAATACTACCTGAGCATAGATAGCATCATCACAAGGAGGATGGGGGCAAGGGTGAGGCAATACTACCTGGGCATATATAGCGTCATCACAAGGAGGATGGGGGCAAGGGTGAGGCAATACTACCTGAGCATAGATAGCATCATCACAAGGAGGATGGGTGCATGGGTGAGGCAATACTACCTGAGCATAGATAGCATCATCACAAGGAGGATGGGGGCAAGGGTGAGGCAATACTACCTGGGCATAGATAGCGTTATCACAAGGAGGATGGGGGCAAGGGTGAGGCAATGCTACCTGGGCATAGATAACGTCATCACAAGGAGGATGGGGGCAAGGGTGAGGCAATGCTACCTGAGCATAGATAGCGTCATCACAAGGAGTATTGGGGCAAGGGTGAGGCAATACTACCTGGGCATAGAGAGCGTCATCACAAGGAGGATGGGGGCAAAGGTGAGGCAATACTACCTGGGCATAGATAGCGTCATGACAAGGAGGATGGGGGCAAGGGTGAGGCAATACTAACTGGGCCTAGATAACATCATCACAAGGTGGATGGGGGCAATACTACCTGGGCATAGATAGTGTCATCACAAGGAGGATGGGGGCAAGGGTGAGGCAATACTACCTGAGCATAGGTAGCATCATCACAAGGAGGATGGGGGCAAGGGTGAGGCAATACTACCTGGGCATAGATAGCATCATCACAAGGTGGATGGGGGCAATACTACCTGGGCATAGATAGCGTCATCACAAGGAGGATGGGGGCAATACTACCTGAGCATAGATAGCGTCATCACAAGGAGGAATGGGGCAATACTACCTGAGCATAGATAGCATCATCACAAGGAGGATGGGGGCAAGGGTGAGGCAATACTACCTGAGCATAGATAGCGTCATCACAAGGAGGATGGGGGCAAGGGTGAGGCAATACTAACTCAGCATAGATAGCATCATCACAAGGAAGATGGGGGCAAGGGTGAGGCAATACTACCTGAGCATAGATAGCATCATCACAAGGAGGATGGGGGCAAGGGTGAGGCAATACTACCTGGGCATAGATAGCGTCATCACAAGGAGGATGGGGGCAAGGGTGAGGCAATACTACCTGAGCATAGATAGCATCATCACAAGGAGGATGGGGGCAAGGGAAAGGCAATACAACCTGGGCATAGATAGCGTCATCACAAGGAGGATGGGGGCAAGGGTGAGGCAATACTACCTTGGCATAGATAGCGTCATCACAAGGAGGATGGGGGCAAGGGTGAGGCAATAATACCTGGGCCTAGATAGAATCATCACAAGGTGGATGGGGGCAATACTACCTGGGCATAGATAGCCTCATCACAAGGAGGATGGGGGCAAGGGTGAGGCAAACTACCTGAGCATAGGTAGCATCATCACAAGGAGGATGGGGCCAAGGGTGAGGCAATACTACCTGGGCATAGATAGCATCATCACAAGGTGGATGGGGGCAATACTACCTGGGCATAGATAGCGTCATCACAAGGAGGATGGGGGCAATACTACCTGAGCATAGATAGCATCATCACAAGGATGATGGGGGCAAGGGTGACGCAATACTACCTGAGCATAGATAGCGTCATCACAAGGAGGATGGGGGCAAGGGTGAGGCAATACTACCTGGGCATAGATAGAGTCATCACAAGGAGGATGGGGGCAAGGGTGAGGGAATACTACCTGAGCATAGATAGCATCATCACAAGGAGGATGGGGGCAAGGGTGAGGCAATACTACCTGGGCATAGATAGCGTCATCACAAGGAGGATGGGGGCAAGGGTGAGGCAATACTACCTTGGCATAGATAGCGTCATCACAAGGAGGATGGAGGCAAGGGTGAGGCAATGCTACTTGGGCATAGATAGCGTCATCACAAGGAGGATGGGGGCAAGGTTGAGGTAATGCTACCTGAGCATAGATAGCATCATCACAAGGAGGATTGGGGCAAGGGTGAGGCAATACTACTTGAGCATAGATAGCGTCATCACAAGGAGGATGGGGGCAAGGATGAGGCAATACTACCTGAGCATAGATAGCATCATCACAAGGAGGATGGGGGCAAGGGTGAGGCAATGCTACCTGAGCATAGATAGCGTCAGCACAAGGAGGATGGGGGCAAGGGTGAGGCAATACTACCTGAGCCTAGATAGCGTCATCACAAGGAGGATGGGGGCAAGGGTGAGGCAATACTACCTGGTCATAGATAGCGTCATCACAAGGAGGATGGGGGCAAGGGTGAGGCAATACTACCTGGTCATAGATAGCGTCATCACAAGGAGGATGGGATCAAGGGTGAGGCAATACTACCTGAGCATAGATAGCGTCATCACAAGGAGGATGGGGGCAAGGGTGAGGCAATGCTACCTGGGCATAGATAGCGTCATCACAAGGAGGATGGGGGCAAGGGTGAGGCAATGCTACCTGAGCATAGATAGCGTCATCACAAGGAGGATGGGGGCAAGGGTGAGGCAATACTACCTGGGCATAGATAGCGTCATCACAAGGAGGATGGGGGCAAGGGTGAGCCAATACTACCTGGGCCTAGATAGATTCATCACAAGGTGGATGGGGGCAATACTACCTGGGCATAGATAGCGTCATCACAAGGAGGATGCGGGTAAGGGTGAGGCAATACTACCTGAGCATAGATAGCATCATCACAAGGAGGATGGGGGCAAGGGTGAGGCAATACTACCTGGGCATAGATAGCATCATCACAAGGAGGATGGGGGCAAGGGTGAGGCAATACTACCTGGCCATAAATAGCGTCATCACAAGGAGGATGGGGGCAAGGGTGAGGCAATACTACCTGGGCATAGATAGCATCATCACAAGGTGGATGGGGGCAAGGGTGAGGCAATGCTACCTGAGCCTAGATAGCGTCATCACAAGGCGGATGTGGGCAAGGGTGAGGCAATACTACCTGAGCCTAGATAGCGTCATCACAAGGAGGATGGGGTCAAGGGTGAGGCAATACTACCTGAGCATAGATAGCATCATCACAAGAAGGATGGGGGCAATACTACCTGAGCATAGATAGCGTCATCACAAGGAGGATGGGGGCAAGGGTGAGGCAATACTACCTGGGCATAGATAGCGTCATCACAAGGAGGATGGGGGCAAGGGTGAGGCAATACTACCTGGGCATAGATAGCGTTATCACAAGGAGGATGGGGGCAAGGGTGAGGCAATAATACCTGGGCCTAGATAGAATCATCACAAGGTGGATGGGGGCAATACTACCTGGGCATAGATAGCCTCATCACAAGGAGGATGGGGGCAAGGGTGAGGCAATACTACCTGAGCATAGGTAGCATCATCACAAGGAGGATGGGGCAAAGGTGAGGCAATGCTACCTGAGCCTAGATAGCGTCATCACAAGGAGGATGTGGGCAAGAGTGAGGCAATACTACCTGAGCAAAAATAGCATCATCACAAGGAGGATGGATGCAAGGGTGAGGCAATACTACCTGAGCATAGATAGCATCATCACAAGGAGGATGGGGGCAAGGGTGAGGCAATACTACCTGGGCATAGATAGCGTCATCACAAGGAGGATGGGGGCAAGGGTGAGGCAATACTACCTGGGCATAGATAGCGTCATCACAAGGAGGATGGGGGCAAGGGTGAGGCAATGCTACCTGGGCATAGATAGCGTCATCACAAGGAGGATGGGGGCAAGGGTGAGGCAATGCTACCTGAGCATAGATAGCGTCATCACAAGGAGTATTGGGGCAAGGGTGAGGCAATACTACCTGGGCATAGAGAGCGTCATCACAAGGAGGATGTGGGCAAGGGTGAGGTAATACTACCTGGGCATAGATAGCGTCATCACAAGGTGGATGGGGGCAAGGGTGAGGCAATACTACCTGGGCCAAGATAGCATCATCACAAGGTGGATGGGGGCAATACTACCTGGGTCTAGATAGCGTCATCACAAGGAGGATGGGGGCAAGGGTGAGGCAATACTACCTGGACATGGATAGCATCATCACAAGGAGGATGGGGTCAATACTACCTGAGCCTAGATAGCGTCATCACAAGGAGGATGGGGGCAATACTACCTGAGCATAGATAGCGTCATCACAAGGAGGATGGGGGCAAGGGTGAGCCAATACTACCTGGGCCTAGATACCATCATCACAAGGTGGATGGGGGCAATACTACCTGGGCATAGATAGCGTAATCACAAGGAGGATGGGGGCAAGGGTGAGGCAATATTACCTGAGCATAGATAACATCATCACAAGGAGGATGGGGGCAAGGGTGAGGCAATACTACCTGGGCATAGATAGCATCATCACAAGGAGGATGGGGGCAAGGATGAGGCAATACTACCTGGTCATAAATAGCGTCATCACAAGGAGGATGGGGGCAAGGGTGAGGCAATACTACCTGGGCATAGATAGCATCATCACAAGGAGGATGGGGGCAAGGCTGAGGCAATACTACCTGGGCATAAATAGCATCATCACAAGGAGGATGGGGGCAAAGGTGAGGCAATACTACCTGGGCATAAATAGCGTCATCACAAGGAGGATGGGGGCAACGGTGAGGCAATACTACCTGGGCACAGATAGCGTCATCACAAGGAGGATGGGGGCAAGGGTGAGGCAATGCTACCTGGGCATAGATAGCGTCATCACAAGGAGGATGGGGGCAAGGGTGAGGCAATGCTACCTGAGCATAGATAGCGTCATCACAAGGAGTATTGGGGCAAGGGTGAGGCAATACTACCTGGGCATAGAGAGCGTCATCACAAGGAGGATGGGGGCAAAGGTGAGGCAATACTACCTGGGCATAGATAGCGTCATGACAAGGAGGATGGGGGCAAGGGTGAGGCAATACTAACTGGGCCTAGATAGCATCATCAGAAGGTGGATGGGGTCAATACTACCTGGGCATAGATAGTGTCATCACAAGGAGGATGGGGGCAAGGGTGAGGCAATACTACCTGAGCATAGGTAGCATCATCACAAGGAGGATGGGGGCAAGGGTGAGGCAATACTACCTGGGCATAGATAGCATCATCAAAAGGTGGATGGGGGCAATACTACCTGGGCATAGATAGCGTCATCACAAGGAGGATGGGGGCAATACTACCTGAGCATAGATAGCATCATCACAAGGAGGAATGGGGCAATACTACCTGAGCATAGATAGCATCATCACAAGGAGGATGGGGGCAAGGGTGAGGCGATACTACCTGAGCATAGATAGCGTCATCACAAGGAGGATGGGGGCAAGGGTGAGGCAATGCTACCTGAGCATAGATAGCGTCATCACAAGGAGGATGGGGGCAAGGGTGAGGCAATACTACCTGGGCATAGATAGCGTCATCACAAGGAGGATGGGGGCAAGGGTGAGCCAATACTACCTGGGCCTAGATAGATTCATCACAAGGTGGATGGGGGCAATACTACCTGGGCATAGATAGCGTCATCACAAGGAGGATGGGGGTAAGGGTGAGGCAATACTACCTGAGCATAGATAGCATCATCACAAGGAGGATGGGGGCAAGGGTGAGGCAATACTACCTGGGCATAGATAGCATCATCACAAGGAGGATGGGGGCAAGGGTGAGGCAATACTACCTGGCCATAAATAGCGTCATCACAAGGAGGATGGGGGCAAGGGTGAGGCAATACTACCTGGGCATAGATAGCATCATCACAAGGTGGATGGGGGCAAGGGTGAGGCAATGCTACCTGAGCCTAGATAGCGTCATCACAAGGCGGATGTGGGCAAGGGTGAGGCAATACTACCTGAGCCTAGATAGCGTCATCACAAGGAGGATGCGGTCAAGGGTGAGGCAATACTACCTGAGCATAGATAGCATCATCACAAGAAGGATGGGGGCAATACTACCTGAGCATAGATAGCGTCATCACAAGGAGGATGGGGGCAATACTACCTGGGCATAAATAGCGTCATCACAAGGAGGATGGGGGCAAGGGTGAGGCAATACTACCTGGGCATAAATAGCATCATCACAAGGAGGATGCGGGCAAGGGTGAGGCAATACTACCTGGGCATAAATAGCGTCATCACAAGGAGGATGGGGGCAAGGGTGAGGCAATACTACCTGGTCATAGATAGCATCATCACAAGGTGGATGGGGGCAAAGGTGAGGCAATGCTACCTGAGCCTAGATAGCGTCATCACAAGGAGGATGTGGGCAAGAGTGAGGCAATACTACCTGAGCAAAAATAGCATCATCACAAGGAGGATGGGTGCAAGGGTGAGGCAATACTACCTGAGCATAGATAGCATCATCAAAAGGAGGATGGGGGCAAGGGTGAGGCAATACTACCTGGGCATAGACAGCGTCATCACAAGGAGGATGGGGGCAAGGGTGAGGCAATACTACCTGGGCATAGATAGCGTCATCACAAGGAGGATGGGGGCAAGGGTGAGGCAATGCTACCTGGGCATAGATAGCGTCATCACAAGGAGGATGGGGGCAAGGGTGAGGCAATGCTACCTGAGCATAGATAGCGTCATCACAAGGAGTATTGGGGCAAGGGTGAGGCAATACTACCTGGGCATAGAGAGCGTCATCACAAGGAGGATGTGGGCAAGGGTGAGGCAATACTACCTGGGCATAGATAGCGTCATCACAAGGTGGATGGGGGCAAGGGTGAGGCAATACTACCTGGGCCAAGATAGCATCATCACAAGGTGGATGGGGGCAATACTACCTGGGCCTAGATAGCGTCATCACAAGGAGGATGGGGGCAAGGGTGAGGCAATACTACCTGGGCATGGATAGCATCATCACAAGGAGGATGGGGGCAATACTACCTGAGCCTAGATAGCGTCATCACAAGGAGGATGGGGGCAATACTACCTGAGCATAGATAGCGTCATCACAAGGAGGATGGGGGCAAGGGTGAGCCAATACTACCTGGGCCTAGATAGCATCATCACAAGGAGGATGGGGGCAATACTACCTGGGCATAGATAGCGTAATCACAAGGAGGATGGGGGCAAGGGTGAGGCAATATTACCTGAGCATAGATAACATCATCACAAGGAGGATGGGGGCAAGGGTGAGGCAATGCTACCTGGGCATAAATAGCGTCATCACAAGGAGGATGGGGGCAACGGTGAGGCAATACTACCTGGGCATAGATAGCATCATCACAAGGTGGATGGGGGCAAGGGTGAGGCAATGCTACCTGAGCCTAGATAGCGTCATCACAAGGAGGATGGGGTCAAGGGTGAGGCAATACTACCTGAGCATAGATAGCATCATCACAAGGAGGATGGGGGCAAGGGTGAGGCAATACTACCTGAGCATAGATAGCATCATCACAAGGAGGATGGGGGCAAGGGTGAGGCAATACTACCTGGGCATAGATAGCGTCATCACAAGTAGGATGGTGGCAAGGGTGAGGCAATACTACCTGAGCATAGATAGCGACATCACAAGGAGGATGGGGGCAAGGGTGAGGCAATACTACCTGAGCATAGATAGCATCCTCACAAGGAGGATGGGGGCAAGGGTGAGGCAATACTACCTGGGCATAGATAGCGTCATCACAAGGAGGATGGGGGCAAGGATGAGGCAATACTACCTGGGCATAGATAGCGTCATCACAAGGAGGATGGGGGCAAGGGTGAGGCAATGCTACCTGGGCATAGATAGCGTCATCACAAGGAGGATGGGGGCAAGGGTGAGGCAATGCTACCTGAGCATAGATAGCGTCATCACAAGGAGTATTGGGGCAAGGGTGAGGCAATACTACCTGGGCATAGAGAGCGTCATCACAAGGAGGATGGGGGCAAAGGTGAGGCAATACTACCTGGGCATAGATAGCGTCATGACAAGGAGGATGGGGGCAAGGGTGAGGCAATACTAACTGGGCCTAGATAGCATCATCAGAAGGTGGATGGGGTCAATACTACCTGGGCATAGATAGTGTCATCACAAGGAGGATGGCGGCAAGGGTGAGGCAATACTACCTGAGCATAGGTAGCATCATCACAAGGAGGATGTGGGCAAGGGTGAGGCAATACTACCTGGGCATAGATAGCATCTTCACAAGGTGGATGGGGGCAATACTACCTGGGCATAGATAGCGTCATCACAAGGAGGATGGGGGCAATACTACCTGAGCATAGATAGCGTCATCACAAGGAGGAATGGGGCAATACTACCTGAGCATAGATAGCATCATCACAAGGAGGATGGGGGCAAGGGTGAGGCGATACTACCTGGGCATAGATAGCGTCATCACAAGGAGGATGGGGGCAAGGGTGAGGCAATACTACCTTGGCATAGATAGCGTCATCACAAGGAGGATGGAGGCAAGGGTGAGGCAATACTACCTGGGCACAGATAGCGTCATCACAAGGAGGATTGGGGCAAGGGTGAGGCAATACTACCTGGGCATAGATAGCGTCATCACAAGGAGGATGGGGGCAAGGGTGAGGCAATACTACCTGGGCACAGATAGCGTAATCACAAGGAGGATGGGGGCAAGGGTGAGGCAATAATACCTGGGCCTAGATAGAATCATCACAAGGTGGATGGTGGCAATACTACCTGGGCATAGATAGCGTCATCACAAGGAGGATGGTGGCAATACTACCTGAGCATAGATAGCATCATCACAAGGAGGATGGGGGCAAGGGTGACGCAATACTACCTGAGCATAGATAGCGTCATCACAAGGAGGATGGGGGCAAGGGTGAGGCAATACTACCTGGGCATAGATAGCGTCATCACAAGGAGGATGGGGGCAAGGGTGAGGGAATACTACCTGAGCATAGATAGCATCAGCACAAGGAGGATGGGGGCAAGGGTGAGGCAATACTACCTGGGCATAGATAGCGTCATCACAAGGAGGATGGGGGCAAGGGTGAGGAAATATTACCTTGGCATAGATAGCGTCATCACAAGGAGGATGGAGTCAAGGGTGAGGCAATGCTACTTGGGCATAGATAGCGTCATCACAAGGAGGATGGGGGCAAGGTTGAGGTAATGCTACCTGAGCATAGATAGCATCATCACAAGGAGGATTGGGGCAAGGGTGAGGCAATACTACCTGGGCATAGATAGCGTCATCACAAGGAGGATGGGGGCAAGGGTGAGGCAATACTACCTGAGCATAGATAGCGTCATCAGAAGGAGGATGGGGGCAAGGGTGAGGCAATACTACCTGGGCATAGAGAGCGTCATCACAAGGAGAATAGGGGCAAGGGTGAGGCAATACTACCTGGGCATAGAGAGCGTCATCACAAGGAGGTGGGGGCAAGGGTGAGGAAATTCTACCTGAGCATAG
Source organism: Monodelphis domestica (assembly GCF_027887165.1). Lineage (NCBI taxonomy): Eukaryota > Metazoa > Chordata > Mammalia > Didelphimorphia > Didelphidae > Monodelphis > Monodelphis domestica. The sequence goes on from NC_077234.1 coordinate 245,522,312, forward strand.
ATAGCATCATCACAAGGAGGATGGGGGCAATTGTGAGGCAATACTACCTGGGCATAGATAGCGTCATCACAAGGAGGATGGGGGCAAGGGTGAGGCAATACTACCTGGGCATAGATAGCGTCATCACAAGGAGGAGGGGGGCAAGGGTGAGGCAATGCTACCTGGGCATAGATAGCGACATCACAAGGAGGATGGGGGCAAGGGTAAGGCAATGCTACCTGAGCATAGATAGCATCTTCACAAGGAGGATGGGGGCAAGGGTGAGGCAATACTACCTGGGCATAGATAGCGTCATCACAAGGAGGATGGGGGCAAGGGTGAGGCAATACTACCTGGGCATGGATAGCATCATCACAAGGAGAATGAGGACAATACTCCCTGAGCCTAGATAGCGTCATCACAAGGAGGATGGGTGCAAGGATGAGGCAATACTACCTGGGCATAGATAGGATCATCACAAGGAGGATGTGGGCAATACTACCTGAGCATAGATAGCGTCATCACAAGGAGGATGGGGGCAATACTACCTGGGCATAAATAGCGTCATCACAAGGAGGATGGGGGCAAGGGTGAGGCAATACTACCTGGGCATAGATAGCATCATCACAAGGAGGATGGGGGCAAGGGTGAGGCAATACTACCTGGGCATAAATAGCATCATCACAAGGAGGATGGGGGCAAGGGTGAGGCAATACTACCTGGGCATAGATAGCATCATCACAAGGTGGATGGGGGCAATACTACCTGGGCATAGATAGCGTCATCACAAGGAGGATGGGGGCAATACTACCTGAGCATAGATAGCGTCATCACAAGGAGGAATGGGGCAATACTACCTGAGCATAGATAGCATCATCACAAGGAGGATGGGGGCAAGGGTGAGGCGATACTACCTGAGCATAGATAGCGTCATCACAAGGAGGATGGGGGCAAGGTTGAGGCAATACTACCTGAGCATAGATAGCATCATCACAAGGAAGATGGGGGCAAGGGTGAGGCAATACTACCTGAGCATAGATAGCATCATCACAAGGAGGATGGGGGCAAGGGTGAGGCAATACTACCTGGGCATAGATAGCGTCATCACAAGGAGGATGGGGGCAAGGATGAGGCAATAATACCTGAGCATAGATAGCATCATCACAAGGAGGATGGGGGCAAGGGAGAGGCAATACTACCTGGGCATAGATAGCGTCATCACAAGGAGGATGGGGGCAAGGGTGAGGCAATACTACCTTGGCATAGATAGCGTCATCACAAGGAGGATGGAGGCAAGGGTTAGGCAATGCTACCTGGGCATAGATAGCGTCATCACAAGGAGGATGGGGACAAGGGTGAGGTAATGCTACCTGAGCATAGATAGCATCATCACAAGGAGGATTGGGGCAAGGGTGAGGCAATACTACCTGGGCATAGATAGCGTCATCACAAGGAGGATGGGGGCAAGGGTGAGGCAATACTACCTGGGCACAGATAGCGTCATCACAAGGAGGATGGGGGCAAGGGTGAGGCAATAATACCTGGGCCTAGATAGAATCATCACAAGGTGGATGGGGGCAATACTACCTGGGCATAGATAGCCTCATCACAAGGAGGATGGGGGCAAGGGTGAGGCAATACTACCTGAGCATAGGTAGCATCATCACAAGGAGGATGGGGCCAAGGGTGAGGCAATACTACCTGGGCATAGATAGCATCATCACAAGGTGGATGGGGGCAATACTACCTGGGCATAGATAGCGTCATCACAAGGAGGATGGGGGCAATACTACCTGAGCATAGATAGCATCATCACAAGGAGGATGGGGGCAAGGGTGACGCAATACTACCTGAGCATAGATAGCGTCATCACAAGGAGGATGGGGGCAAGGGTGAGGCAATACTACCTGGGCATAGATAGCGTCATCACAAGGAGGATGGGGGCAAGGGTGAGGGAATACTACCTGAGCATAGATAGCATCAGCACAAGGAGGATGGGGGCAAGGGTGAGGCAATACTACCTGGGCATAGATAGCGTCATCACAAGGAGGATGGGGGCAAGGGTGAGGCAATACTACCTTGGCATAGATAGCGTCATCACAAGGAGGATGGAGTCAAGGGTGAGGCAATGCTACTTGGGCATAGATAGCGTCATCACAAGGAGGATGGGGGCAATTGTGAGGCAATACTACCTGGGCATAGATAGCGTCATCACAAGGAGGATGGGGGCAAGGGTGAGGCAATACTACCTGGGCATAGATAGCGTCATCACAAGGAGGATGGGGGCAAGGGTGAGGCAATGCTACCTGGGCATAGATAGCGACATCACAAGGAGGATGGGGGCAAGGGTGAGGCAATGCTACCTGAGCATAGATAGCATCTTCACAAGGAGGATGGGGGCAAGGGTGAGGCAATACTACCTGGGCATAGATAGCGTCATCACAAGGAGGATGGGGGCAAGGGTGAGGCAATACTACCTGGGCATGGATAGCATCATCACAAGGAGAATGAGGGCAATACTACCTGAGCCTAGATAGCGTCATCACAAGGAGGATGGGTGCAAGGATGAGGCAATACTACCTGGGCATAGATAGGATCATCACAAGGAGGATGTGGGCAATACTACCTGAGCATAGATATCGTCATCACAAGGAGGATGGGGGCAATACTACCTGGGCATAAATAGCGTCATCACAAGGAGGATGGGGGCAAGGGTGAGGCAATACTACCTGGGCATAGATAGCATCATCACAAGGAGGATGGGGGCAAGGGTGAGGCAATACTACCTGGGCATAAATAGCATCATCACAAGGAGGATGGGGGCAAGGGTGAGGCAATACTACCTGGGCATAAATAGCGTCATCACAAGGAGGATGGGGGCAAGGGTGAGGCAATACTACCTGGGCATAGATAGCATCATCACAAGGTGGATGGGGGCAAGGGTGAGGCAATGCTACCTGAGCCTAGATAGCGTCATCACAAGGAGGATGTGGGCAAGGGTGAGGCAATACTACCTGAGCAAAAATAGCATCATCACAAGGAGGATGGGTGCAAGGGTGAGGCAATACTACCTGAGCATAGATAGCATCATCACAAGGAGGATGGGGGCAAGGGTGAGGCAATACTACCTGGGCATAGATAGCGTCATCACAAGGAGGATGGGGGAAAGGGTGACGCAATACTACCTGGGCATAGATAGCGTCATCACAAGGAGGATGGGGGCAAGGGTGAGGCAATGCTACCTGGGCATAGATAGCGTCATCACAAGGAGGATGGGGGCAAGGGTGAGGCAATGCTACCTGAGCATAGATAGCGTCATCACAAGGAGTATTGGGGCAAGGGTGAAGCAATACTACCTGGGCATAGAGAGCGTCATCACAAGGAGGATCGGGGCAAGGGTGAGGCAATACTACCTGGGCATAGATAGCGTCATCACAAGGTGGATGGGGGCAAGGGTGAGGCAATACTACCTGGGCCTAGATAGCATCATCACAAGGTGGATGGGGGCAATACTACCTGCGCCTAGATAGCGTCATCACAAGGAGGATGGGGGCAAGGGTGAGGCAATATTACCTGAGCATAGGTAGCATCATCACAAGGAGGATGGGGGCAAGGGTGAGGCAATACTAACTGGGCAGGGATAGCATCATCACAAGGAGGATGGGTGCAATACTACCTGAGCCTAGATAGCGTCATCACAAGGAGGATGGGGGCAATACTACCTGAGCTTAGATAGCGTCATCACAAGGAGGATGGGGGCAATACTACCTGAGCATAGATAGCATCATCACAAGGAGGATGGGGGCAAGGGTGAGGCAATACTACCTGGGCATAGATAGCGTCATCACAAGGAGGATGGGGGCAAGGGTGAGGCAATACTACCTGAGCATAGATAGCATCATCACAAGGAGGATGGGGCAAGGGTGAGGCAATACTACCTGGGCATAGATAGCGTCATCACAAGGAGGATGGAGGCAAGGGTGAGGCAATACTACCTTGGCATAGATAGCGTCATCACAAGGAGGATGGAGGCAAGGGTGAGGCAATGCTACCTGGGCATAGATAGCATCATCACAAGGAGGATGGGGTCAATACTACCTGAGCCTAGATAGCGTCATCACAAGGAGGATGGGGGCAATACTACCTGAGCCTAGATAGCGTCATCACAAGGAGGATGGGGGCAAGGATGAGGCAATACTACTTGAGCATAGATAGCGTTATCACAAGGAGGATGGGGGCACGGGTGAGGCAATACTACATGGGCATAAATAGCATCATCACAAGGAGGATGGGGGCAAGGGTGAGGCAATACTACCTGGGCATAAATAGCGTCATCACAAGGAGGATGGGGGCAAGGGTGAGGCAATACTACCTGGGCATAGATAGCATCATCACAAGGTGGTTGGGGCAAGGGTGAGGCAATGCTACCTGAGCCTAGATAGCGTCATCACAAGGTTGATGTGGGAAAGGGTGAGGCAATACTACCTGAGCCTAGATAGCGTCATCACAAGGAGGATGGGGTCAAGGGTGAGGCAATACTACCTGAGCATAGATAGCATCATCACAAGGAGGATGGGGGCAAGGGTGAGGCAATACTACCTGAGCATAGATAGCATCATCACAAGGAGGATGGGGGCAAGGGTGAGGGAATACTACCTGGGCATAGATAGCGTCATCACAATGAGGATGGTGGCAAGGGTGAGGCAATACTACCTGAGCATAGATAGCGACATCACAAGGAGGATGGGGGCAAGGGTAAGGCAATACTACTTGGGCATAGATAGCATCATCACAAGGAGGATGGGGGCAAGGGTGAGGCAATACTACCTGGGCATAGATAGCGTCATCACAAGGAGGATGGGGGCAAGGATGAGGCAATACTACCTGGGAATAGATAGCGTCATCACAAGGAGTATTGGGGCAAGGGTGAGGCAATACTACCTGGGCATAGAGAGCGTCATCACAAGGAGGATGGGGGCAAGGGTGAGGCAATACTACCTGGGCATAGATAGCGTCATCACAAGGAGGATGGGGGCAAGGGTGAGGCAATACTAACTGGGCCTAGATAGCATCATCACAAGGTGGATGGGGGCAATACTACCTGGGCATAGATAGCGTCATCACAAGGAGGATGGGGGCAATACTACCTGAGCATAGATAGCGTCATCACAAGGAGGAATGGGGCAATACTACCTGAGCATAGATAGCATCATCACAAGGAGGATGGGGGCAAGGGTGAGGCAATACTACCTGAGCATAGATAGCCTCATCACAAGGAGGATGGGGGCAAGGGTGAGGCAATACTACCTGAGCATAGATAGCATCATCACAAGGAGGATGGGGGCAAGGGTGAGGCAATACTACCTGGGCATAGATAGCGTCATCACAAGGAGGATGGGGGCAAGGGTGAGGCAATACTACCTTGGCATAGATAGCGTCATCACAAGGAGGATGGCGGCAAGGGTGAGGCAATGCTACCTGGGCATAGATAGCGTCATCACAAGGAGGATGGGGACAAGGGTGAGGTAATGCTACCTGAGCATAGATAGCATCATCACAAGGAGGATTGGGGCAAGGGTGAGGCAATACTACCTGGGCATAGATAGCGTCATCACAAGGAGGATGGGGGCAAGGGTGAGGCAATACTACCTGGGCATAGATAGCATCATCACAAGGAGGATGGGGGCAAGGGTGAGGCAATAATACATGGGCCTAGATAGAATCATCACAAGGTGGATGGGGGCAATACTACCTGGGCATAGATAGCCTCATCACAAGGAGGATGGGGGCAAGGGTGAGGCAATACTACCTGAGCATAGGTAGCATCATCACAAGGAGGATGGGGGCAAGGGTGAGACAATACTACCTGGGCATAGATAGCATCATCACAAGGTGGATGGGGGCAATACTACCTGGGCATAGATAGCGTCATTACAAGGAGGATGGGGGCAAGGGTGACGCAATACTACCTGAGCATAGATAGCGTCATCACAAGGAGGATGGGGGCAAGGGTGAGGCAATACTACCTGAGCATAGATAGCATCACCACAAGGAGGATGGGGGCAAGGGTGAGGCAATACTACCTGAGCATAGATAGCATCATCACAAGGAGGATGGGGGCAAGGGTGAGGCAATACTACCTGGGCATAGATAGCGTCATCACAAGGAGGATGGGGGCAAGGGTGAGGGAATACTACCTGAGCATAGATAGCATCATCACAAGGAGGATGGGGGCAAGGGTGAGGCAATACTACCTGGGCATAGATAGCGTAATCACAAGGAGGATGGGGGCAAGGGTGAGGCAATACTACCTGGGCATAAATAGCGTCATCACAAGGAGTATTGGGCAAGGGTGAGGCAATACTACCTGGGCATAGAGAGCGTCATCACAAGGAGGATGGGGGCAAGGGTGAGGCAATACTACCTGGGCATAGATAGCGTCATCACAAGGAGGATGGGGGCAAGGGTGAGGCAATACTAACTGGGCCTAGATAGCATCATCACAAGGTGGATGGGGGCAATACTACCTGGGCATAGATAGCGTCATCACAAGGAGGATGGGGGCAAGGGTGAGGCAATACTACCTGAGCATAGGTAGCATCATCACAAGGAGGATGGGGGCAAGGGTGAGGCAATACTACCTGGGCATAGATAGCATCATCACAAGGTGGATCGGGGCAATACTACCTGGGCATAGATAGCGTCATCACAAAGAGGATGGGGGCAATACTACCTGAGCATAGATTGCGTCATCAAAAGGAGTAATGTGGTAATACTACCTGAGCATAGATAGCATCATCACAAGGAGGATGGGGGCAAGGGTGAGGCAATACTACCTGAGCATAGATAGCGTCATCACAAGGAGGATGGGGGCAAGGGTGAGGCAATACTACCTGAGCATAGATAGCATCATCACAAGGAGGATGGGGGCAAGGGTGAGGCAATACTACCTGGGCATAGATAGCGTCATCACAAGGAGGATGGGGGCAAGGGTGAGGCAATACTACCTGAGCATAGATAGCATCATCACAAGGAGGATGGGTGCAAGGGAGAGGCAATACTACCTGGTCATAGATAGCGTCATCACAAGGAGGATGGGGGCAAGGGTGAGGCAATACTACCTTGGCATAGATAGCGTCATCACAAGGAGGATGGAGGCAAGGGTGAGGCAATGCTACCTGGGCATAGATAGCGTCATCACAAGGAGGATGGGGACAAGGGTGAGGTAATGCTACCTGAGCATAGATAGCATCATCACAAGGAGGATTGGGGCAAGGGTGAGGCAATACTACCTGGGCATAGATAGTGTCATCACAAGGAGGATGGGGGCAAGGGTGAGGCAATACTACCTTGGCATAGATAGCGTCATCACAAGGAGGATGGAGGCAAGGGTGAGGCAATGCTACCTGGGCATAGATAGCGTCATCACAAGGAGGATGGGGACAAGGGTGAGGTAATGCTACCTGAGCATAGATAGCATCATCACAAGGAGGATTGGGGCAAGGGTGAGGCAATACTACCTGGGCATAGATAGTGTCATCACAAGGAGGATGGGGGCAAGGGAGAGGCAATACTACCTTGGCATAGATAGCGTCATCACAAGGAGGATGGAGGCAAGGGTGAGGCAATGCTACCTGGGCATAGATAGCGTCATCACAAGGAGGATGGGGACAAGGGTGAGGTAATGCTACCTGAGCATAGATAGCATCATCACAAGGAGGATTGGGGCAAGGGTGAGGCAATACTACCTGGGCATAGATAGTGTCATCACAAGGATGATGGGGGCAAGGGTGAGGCAATACTACGTGGGCATAGATAGAGTCATCACAAGGAGGATGGGGGCAAGGGTGAGGCAATAATACATGGGCCTAGATAGAATCATCACAAGGTGGATGGGGGCAATACTACCTGGGCATAAATAGCCTCATCACAAGGAGGATGGGGGCAAGGGTGAGGCAATAGTACCTGAGCATAGGTAGCATCATCACAAGTAGGATGGGGGCAAGGGTGAGGCAATACTACCTGGGCATAGATAGCATCATCACAAGGTGGATGGGGGCAATACTACCTGGGCATAGATAGCGTCATCACAAGGAGGATGGGGGCAATACTACCTGAGCATAGATAGCGTCATCACAAGGAGGAATGGGGCAATACTACCTGAGCATAGATAGCATCATCACAAGGAGGATGGGGGCAAGGGTGAGGCAATACTACCTGAGCATAGATAGCCTCATCACAAGGAGGATGGGGGCAAGGGTGAGGCAATACTACCTGAGCATAGATAGCATCATCACAAGGAGGATGGGGGCAAGGGTGAGGCAATACTACCTGGGCATAGATAGCGTCATCACAAGGAGGATGGGGGCAAGGGTGAGGCAATACTACCTTGGCATAGATAGCATCATCACAAGGAGGATGGCGGCAAGGGTGAGGCAATGCTACCTGGGCATAGATAGCGTCATCACAAGGAGGATGGGGACAAGGGTGAGGTAATGCTACCTGAGCATAGATAGCATCATCACAAGGAGGATTGGGGCAAGGGTGAGGCAATACTACCTGGGCATAGATAGCGTCATCACAAGGAGGATGGGGGCAAGGGTGAGGCAATACTACCTGGGCATAGATAGCATCATCACAAGGAGGATGGGGGCAAGGGTGAGGCAATAATACATGGGCCTAGATAGAATCATCACAAGGTGGATGGGGGCAATACTACCTGGGCATAGATAGCCTCATCACAAGGAGGATGGGGGCAAGGGTGAGGCAATACTACCTGAGCATAGGTAGCATCATCACAAGGAGGATGGGGGCAAGGGTGAGACAATACTACCTGGGCATAGATAGCATCATCACAAGGTGGATGGGGGCAATACTACCTGGGCATAGATAGCGTCATTACAAGGAGGATGGGGGCAAGGGTGACGCAATACTACCTGAGCATAGATAGCGTCATCACAAGGAGGATGGGGGCAAGGGTGAGGCAATACTACCTGAGCATAGATAGCATCACCACAAGGAGGATGGGGGCAAGGGTGAGGCAATACTACCTGAGCATAGATAGCATCATCACAAGGAGGATGGGGGCAAGGGTGAGGCAATACTACCTGGGCATAGATAGCGTCATCACAAGGAGGATGGGGGCAAGGGTGAGGGAATACTACCTGAGCATAGATAGCATCATCACAAGGAGGATGGGGGCAAGGGTGAGGCAATACTACCTGGGCATAGATAGCGTAATCACAAGGAGGATGGGGGCAAGGGTGAGGCAATACTACCTGGGCATAAATAGCGTCATCACAAGGAGTATTGGGCAAGGGTGAGGCAATACTACCTGGGCATAGAGAGCGTCATCACAAGGAGGATGGGGGCAAGGGTGAGGCAATACTACCTGGGCATAGATAGCGTCATCACAAGGAGGATGGGGGCAAGGGTGAGGCAATACTAACTGGGCCTAGATAGCATCATCACAAGGTGGATGGGGGCAATACTACCTGGGCATAGATAGCGTCATCACAAGGAGGATGGGGGCAAGGGTGAGGCAATACTACCTGAGCATAGGTAGCATCATCACAAGGAGGATGGGGGCAAGGGTGAGGCAATACTACCTGGGCATAGATAGCATCATCACAAGGTGGATCGGGGCAATACTACCTGGGCATAGATAGCGTCATCACAAAGAGGATGGGGGCAATACTACCTGAGCATAGATTGCGTCATCAAAAGGAGTAATGTGGTAATACTACCTGAGCATAGATAGCATCATCACAAGGAGGATGGGGGCAAGGGTGAGGCAATACTACCTGAGCATAGATAGCGTCATCACAAGGAGGATGGGGGCAAGGGTGAGGCAATACTACCTGAGCATAGATAGCATCATCACAAGGAGGATGGGGGCAAGGGTGAGGCAATACTACCTGGGCATAGATAGCGTCATCACAAGGAGGATGGGGGCAAGGGTGAGGCAATACTACCTGAGCATAGATAGCATCATCACAAGGAGGATGGGTGCAAGGGAGAGGCAATACTACCTGGTCATAGATAGCGTCATCACAAGGAGGATGGGGGCAAGGGTGAGGCAATACTACCTTGGCATAGATAGCGTCATCACAAGGAGGATGGAGGCAAGGGTGAGGCAATGCTACCTGGGCATAGATAGCGTCATCACAAGGAGGATGGGGACAAGGGTGAGGTAATGCTACCTGAGCATAGATAGCATCATCACAAGGAGGATTGGGGCAAGGGTGAGGCAATACTACCTGGGCATAGATAGTGTCATCACAAAAAGGATGGGGGCAAGGGTGAGGCAATACTACCTGGGCATAAATAGAGTCATCACAAGGAGGATGGGGGCAAGGGTGAGGCAATAATACATGGGCCTAGATAGAATCATCACAAGGTGGATGGGGGCAATACTACCTGGGCATAGATAGCCTCATCACAAGGAGGATGGGGGCAAGGGTGAGGCAATAGTACCTGAGCATAGGTAGCATCATCACAAGTAGGATGGGGGCAAGGGTGAGGCAATACTACCTGGGCATAGATAGCATCATCACAAGGTGGATGGGGGCAATACTACCTGGGCATAGATAGCGTCATCACAAGGAGGATGGGGGCAAGGGTGACGCAATACTACCTGAGCATAGATAGCGTCATCACAAGGAGGATGGGGGCAAGGGTGAGGCAATACTACCTGAGCATAGATAGCATCATCACAAGGAGGATGGGGGCAAGGGTGAGGCAATACTACCTGAGCATAGATAGCATCATCACAAGGAGGATGGGGGCAAGGGTGAGGCAATACTACCTGGGCATAGATAGCGTCATCACAAGGAGGATGGGGGCAAGGGTGAGGGAATACTACCTGAGCATAGATAGCATCATCACAAGGAGGATGGGGGCAAGGGTGAGGCAATACTACCTGGGCATAGATAGCGTCATCACAAGGAGGATGGGGGCAAGGGTGAGGCAATACTACCTTGGCATAGATAGCGTCATCACAAGGAGGATGGAGGCAAGATTGAGGCAATGCTACCTGGGCATAGATAGCGTCATCACAAGGAGGATGGGGGCAAGGTTGAGGTAATGCTACCTGAGCATAGATAGCATCATCACAAGGAGGATTGGGGCAAGGGTGAGGCAATACTACCTGGGCATAGATAGCGTCATCACAAGGAGGATTGGGGCAAGGGTGAGGCAATACTACCTGAGCATAGATAGCGTCATCACAAGGAGGATGGGGGCAAGGGTGAGGCAATACTACCTTGGCATAGATAGCGTCATCACAAGGAGGATGGGGGCAAGGGTGAGGCAATACTACCTGGGCATAGATAGCATCATCACAAGGAGGATGGGGGCAAGGGTGAGGCAATGCTACCTGGGCATAGATAGCGTCATCACAAGGAGGATGGGGGCAAGGGTGAGGCAATGCTACCTGGGCATAGATAGCATCATCACAAGGAGGATGGGGGCAAGGGTGAGGCAATACTACCTGGGCATAGATAGCGTCATCACAAGGAGGATGGGGGCAAGGGTGAGGCAATACTACCTGGGAATGGATAGCATCATCACAAGGAGGATGGGGGCAATACTACCTGAGCCTAGATAGCGTCATCACAAGGAGGATGGGGGCAAGGATGAGGCAATACTACCTGGGCATAGATAGCATCATCACAAGGAAGATGGGGTCAATACTACCTGAGCCTAGATAGCGTCATCACAAGGAGGATGGGGGCAATACTACCTGAGCCTAGATAGCGTCATCACAAGGAGGATTGGGGCAAGGATGAGGCAATACTACTTGAGCAAAGATAGCGTTATCACAAGGAGGATGGGGGCAAGGGTGAGGCAATACTACCTGGGCATAAATAGCATCATCACAAGGAGGATGGGGGCAAGGGTGAGGCAATACTACCTGGGCATAAATAGCATCATCACAAGGAGGATGGGGGCAAGGGTGAGGCAATACTACCTGAGCATAGATAGCATCATCACAAGGAGGATGGGGGCAAGGGTGAGGCAATACTACCTGGGCATAGATAGCGTCATCACAAGGAGGATGGGGGCAAGGGTGAGGCAATACTACCTGAGCATAGATATCATCATCACAAGGAGGATGGGTGCATGGGTGAGGCAATACTACCTGAGCATAGATAGCATCATCACAAGTAGGATGGGGGCAAGGGTGAGGCAATACTACCTGGGCATAGATAGCGTCATCACAAGGAGGATGGTGGCAAGGGTGAGGCAATACTACCTGGGCATAGATAGCGTCATCACAAGGAGGATGGGGGCAAGGGTGAGGCAATGCTACCTGGGCATAGATAGGGTCATCACAAGGAGGATGGGGGCAAGGGTGAGGCAATGCTACCTGAGCATAGATAGCGTCATCACAAGGAGTATTGGGGCAAGGGTGAGGCAATACTACCTGGGTATAGAGAGCGTCATCACAAGGAGGATGGGGGCAAGGGTGAGGCAATACTACCTGGGCATAGATAGCGTCATCACAAGGAGGATGGGTGCAAGGGTGAGGCAATACTACCTGGGCCTAGATAGCATCATCACAAGGTGGATGGGGGCAATATTACCTGGGCATAGATAGCGTCATCACAAGGAGGATGGGGGCAAGGGTGAGGCAATACTACCTCAGCATAGGTAGCATCATCACAAGGAGGATGGGGGCAAGGGTGAGGCAATTCTACCTGGGCATAGATAGCATCATCACAAGGTGGATGGGGGCAATACTACCTGGGCATAGATAGCGTCTTCACAAGGAGGATGGGGGCAATACTACCTGAGCATAGATAGCGTCATCACAAGGAGGATGGGGGCAAGGGTGAGGCAATGCTACCTGGGCATAGATAGCGTCATCACAAGGAGGATGGGGGCAAGGGTGAGGCAATACTACCTGGGCATAGATAGCGTCATCACAAGGAGGATGGGGGCAAGGGTGAGGCAATGCTACCTGGGCATAGATAGCGTCATCACAAGGAGGATGGGGGCAAGGGTGAGGCAATGCTACCTGAGCATAGATAGCATCATCACAAGGAGGATGGGGGCAAGGGTGAGGCAATACTACCTGAGCATAGATAGCATCATCACAAGGAGGATGGGGGCAAGGGTGAGGCAATACTACCTGAGCATAGATAGCGTCATCACAAGGAGGATGGGGGCAAGGGTGAGGCAATACTACCTGGGCATAGATAGCGTCATCACAAGGAGGATGGGGGCAAGGGTGAGGCAATACTACCTGAGCATAGATAGCATCATCACACGGAGGATGGGTGCATGGGTGAGGCAATACTACCTGAGCATAGATAGCGTCATCAAAAGGAGGAATGGGGTAATACTACCTGAGCATAGATAGCATCATCACAAGGAGGATGGGGGCAAGGGTGAGGCAATACTACCTGAGCATAGATAGCGTCATCACAAGGAGGATGGGGGCAAGGGTGAGGCAATACTACCTGAGCATAGATAGCATCATCACAAGGAGGATGGGGGCAAGGGTGAGGCAATACTACCTGGGCATAGATAGCGTCATCACAAGGAGGATGGGGGCAAGGGTGAGGCAATACTACCTGAGCATAGATAGCATCATCACAAGGAGGATGGGTGCAAGGGAGAGGCAATACTAACTGGGCATAGATAGCGTCATCACAAGGAGGATGGGGGCAAGGGTGAGGCAATACTACCTTGGCATAGATAGCGTCATCACAAGGAGGATGGAGGCAAGGGTGAGGCAATGCTACCTGGGCATAGATAGCGTCATCACAAGGAGGATGGGGACAAGGGTGAGGTAATGCTACCTGAGCATAGATAGCATCATCACAAGGAGGATTGGGGCAAGGGTGAGGCAATACTACCTGGGCATAGATAGTGTCATCACAAGGATGATGGGGGCAAGGGTGAGGCAATACTACCTGGGCATAGATAGAGTCATCACAAGGAGGATGGGGGCAAGGGTGAGGCAATAATACATGGGCCTAGATAGAATCATCACAAGGTGGATGGGGGCAATACTACCTGGGCATAAATAGCCTCATCACAAGGAGGATGGGGGCAAGGGTGAGGCAATAGTACCTGAGCATAGGTAGCATCATCACAAGTAGGATGGGGGCAAGGGTGAGGCAATACTACCTGGGCATAGATAGCATCATCACAAGGTGGATGGGGGCAATACTACCTGGGCATAGATAGCGTCATCACAAGGAGGATGGGGGCAAGGGTGACGCAATACTACCTGAGCATAGATAGCGTCATCACAAGGAGGATGGGGGCAAGGGTGAGGCAATACTACCTGGGCATAGATAGCGTCATCACAAGGAGGATGGGGGCAAGGGTGAGGCAATGCTACCTGGGCATAGATAGCATCATCACAAGGAGGATGGGGGCAAGGGTGAGGCAATACTACCTGGGCATAGATAGCGTCATCACAAGGAGGATGGGGGCAAGGGTGAGGCAATACTACCTGGGAATGGATAGCATCATCACAAGGAGGATGGGGGCAATACTACCTGAGCCTAGATAGCGTCATCACAAGGAGGATGGGGGCAAGGATGAGGCAATACTACCTGGGCATAGATAGCATCATCACAAGGAAGATGGGGTCAATACTACCTGAGCCTAGATAGCGTCATCACAAGGAGGATGGGGGCAATACTACCTGAGCCTAGATAGCGTCATCACAAGGAGGATTGGGGCAAGGATGAGGCAATACTACTTGAGCAAAGATAGCGTTATCACAAGGAGGATGGGGGCAAGGGTGAGGCAATACTACCTGGGCATAAATAGCATCATCACAAGGAGGATGGGGGCAAGGGTGAGGCAATACTACCTGGGCATAAATAGCATCATCACAAGGAGGATGGGGGCAAGGGTGAGGCAATACTACCTGAGCATAGATAGCATCATCACAAGGAGGATGGGGGCAAGGGTGAGGCAATACTACCTGGGCATAGATAGCGTCATCACAAGGAGGATGGGGGCAAGGGTGAGGCAATACTACCTGAGCATAGATATCATCATCACAAGGAGGATGGGTGCATGGGTGAGGCAATACTACCTGAGCATAGATAGCATCATCACAAGTAGGATGGGGGCAAGGGTGAGGCAATACTACCTGGGCATAGATAGCGTCATCACAAGGAGGATGGTGGCAAGGGTGAGGCAATACTACCTGGGCATAGATAGCGTCATCACAAGGAGGATGGGGGCAAGGGTGAGGCAATGCTACCTGGGCATAGATAGGGTCATCACAAGGAGGATGGGGGCAAGGGTGAGGCAATGCTACCTGAGCATAGATAGCGTCATCACAAGGAGTATTGGGGCAAGGGTGAGGCAATACTACCTGGGTATAGAGAGCGTCATCACAAGGAGGATGGGGGCAAGGGTGAGGCAATACTACCTGGGCATAGATAGCGTCATCACAAGGAGGATGGGTGCAAGGGTGAGGCAATACTACCTGGGCCTAGATAGCATCATCACAAGGTGGATGGGGGCAATATTACCTGGGCATAGATAGCGTCATCACAAGGAGGATGGGGGCAAGGGTGAGGCAATACTACCTCAGCATAGGTAGCATCATCACAAGGAGGATGGGGGCAAGGGTGAGGCAATTCTACCTGGGCATAGATAGCATCATCACAAGGTGGATGGGGGCAATACTACCTGGGCATAGATAGCGTCTTCACAAGGAGGATGGGGGCAATACTACCTGAGCATAGATAGCGTCATCACAAGGAGGATGGGGGCAAGGGTGAGGCAATGCTACCTGGGCATAGATAGCGTCATCACAAGGAGGATGGGGGCAAGGGTGAGGCAATACTACCTGGGCATAGATAGCGTCATCACAAGGAGGATGGGGGCAAGGGTGAGGCAATGCTACCTGGGCATAGATAGCGTCATCACAAGGAGGATGGGGGCAAGGGTGAGGCAATGCTACCTGAGCATAGATAGCATCATCACAAGGAGGATGGGGGCAAGGGTGAGGCAATACTACCTGAGCATAGATAGCATCATCACAAGGAGGATGGGGGCAAGGGTGAGGCAATACTACCTGAGCATAGATAGCGTCATCACAAGGAGGATGGGGGCAAGGGTGAGGCAATACTACCTGGGCATAGATAGCGTCATCACAAGGAGGATGGGGGCAAGGGTGAGGCAATACTACCTGAGCATAGATAGCATCATCACACGGAGGATGGGTGCATGGGTGAGGCAATACTACCTGAGCATAGATAGCGTCATCAAAAGGAGGAATGGGGTAATACTACCTGAGCATAGATAGCATCATCACAAGGAGGATGGGGGCAAGGGTGAGGCAATACTACCTGAGCATAGATAGCGTCATCACAAGGAGGATGGGGGCAAGGGTGAGGCAATACTACCTGAGCATAGATAGCATCATCACAAGGAGGATGGGGGCAAGGGTGAGGCAATACTACCTGGGCATAGATAGCGTCATCACAAGGAGGATGGGGGCAAGGGTGAGGCAATACTACCTGAGCATAGATAGCATCATCACAAGGAGGATGGGTGCAAGGGAGAGGCAATACTAACTGGGCATAGATAGCGTCATCACAAGGAGGATGGGGGCAAGGGTGAGGCAATACTACCTTGGCATAGATAGCGTCATCACAAGGAGGATGGAGGCAAGGGTGAGGCAATGCTACCTGGGCATAGATAGCGTCATCACAAGGAGGATGGGGACAAGGGTGAGGTAATGCTACCTGAGCATAGATAGCATCATCACAAGGAGGATTGGGGCAAGGGTGAGGCAATACTACCTGGGCATAGATAGTGTCATCACAAGGATGATGGGGGCAAGGGTGAGGCAATACTACCTGGGCATAGATAGAGTCATCACAAGGAGGATGGGGGCAAGGGTGAGGCAATAATACATGGGCCTAGATAGAATCATCACAAGGTGGATGGGGGCAATACTACCTGGGCATAAATAGCCTCATCACAAGGAGGATGGGGGCAAGGGTGAGGCAATAGTACCTGAGCATAGGTAGCATCATCACAAGTAGGATGGGGGCAAGGGTGAGGCAATACTACCTGGGCATAGATAGCATCATCACAAGGTGGATGGGGGCAATACTACCTGGGCATAGATAGCGTCATCACAAGGAGGATGGGGGCAAGGGTGACGCAATACTACCTGAGCATAGATAGCGTCATCACAAGGAGGATGGGGGCAAGGGTGAGGCAATACTACCTGAGCATAGATAGCATCATCACAAGGAGGATGGGGGCAAGGGTGAGGCAATACTACCTGAGCATAGATAGCATCATCACAAGGAGGATGGGGGCAAGGGTGAGGCAATACTACCTGGGCATAGATAGCGTCATCACAAGGAGGATGGGGGCAAGGGTGAGGGAATACTACCTGAGCATAGATAGCATCATCACAAGGAGGATGGTGGCAAGGGTGAGGCAATACTACCTGGGCATAGATAGCGTCATCACAAGGAGGATGGGGGCAAGGGTGAGGCAATACTACCTTGGCATAGATAGCGTCATCACAAGGAGGATGGAGGCAAGATTGAGGCAATGCTACCTGGGCATAGATAGCGTCATCACAAGGAGGATGGGGGCAAGGTTGAGGTAATGCTACCTGAGCATAGATAGCATCATCACAAGGAGGATTGGGGCAAGGGTGAGGCAATACTACCTGGGCATAGATAGCGTCATCACAAGGAGGATGGGGGCAAGGGTGAGGCAATACTACCTGAGCATAGATAGCGTCATCACAAGGAGGATGGGGGCAAGGGTGAGGCAATACTACCTTGGCATAGATAGCGTCATCACAAGGAGGATGGGGGCAAGGGTGAGGCAATACTACCTGGGCATAGATAGCGTCATCACAAGGAGGATGGGGGCAAGGGTGAGGCAATGCTACCTGGGCATAGATAGCGTCATCACAAGGAGGATGGGGGCAAGGGTGAGGCAATGCTACCTGGGCATAGATAGCATCATCACAAGGAGGATGGGGGCAAGGGTGAGGCAATACTACCTGGGCATAGATAGCGTCATCACAAGGAGGATGGGGGCAAGGGTGAGGCAATACTACCTGGGAATGGATAGCATCATCACAAGGAGGATGGGGGCAATACTACCTGAGCCTAGATAGCGTCATCACAAGGAGGATGGGGGCAAGGATGAGGCAATACTACCTGGGCATAGATAGCATCATCACAAGGAGGATGGGGTCAATACTACCTGAGCCTAGATAGCGTCATCACAAGGAGGATGGGGGCAATACTACCTGAGCCTAGATAGCGTCATCACAAGGAGGATTGGGGCAAGGATGAGGCAATACTACTTGAGCATAGATAGCGTTATCACAAGGAGGATGGGGGCAAGGGTGAGGCAATACTACCTGGGCATAAATAGCATCATCACAAGGAGGATGGGGGCAAGGGTGAGGCAATACTACCTGGGCATAGATAGCGTCATCACAAGGAGGATGGGGGCAAGGGTGAGGCAATACTACCTGAGCATAGATAGCATCATCACAAGGAGGATGGGTGCATGGGTGAGGCAATACTACCTGAGCATAGATAGCATCATCACAAGGAGGATGGGGGCAAGGGTGAGGCAATACTACCTGGGCATAGATAGCGTCATCACAAGGAGGATGGGGGCAAGGGTGAGGCAATACTACCTGAGCATAGATATCATCATCACAAGGAGGATGGGTGCATGGGTGAGGCAATACTACCTGAGCATAGATAGCATCATCACAAGGAGGATGGGGGCAAGGGTGAGGCAATACTACCTGGGCATAGATAGCGTCATCACAAGGAGGATGGTGGCAAGGGTGAGGCAATACTACCTGGGCATAGATAGCGTCATCACAAGGAGGATGGGGGCAAGGGTGAGGCAATGCTACCTGGGCATAGATAGGGTCATCACAAGGAGGATGGGGGCAAGGGTGAGGCAATGCTACCTGAGCATAGATAGCGTCATCACAAGGAGTATTGGGGCAAGGGTGAGGCAATACTACCTGGGTATAGAGAGCGTCATCACAAGGAGGATGGGGGCAAGGGTGAGGCAATACTACCTGGGCATAGATAGCGTCATCACAAGGAGGATGGGTGCAAGGGTGAGGCAATACTACCTGGGCCTAGATAGCATCATCACAAGGTGGATGGGGGCAATATTACCTGGGCATAGATAGCGTCATCACAAGGAGGATGGGGGCAAGGGTGAGGCAATACTACCTCAGCATAGGTAGCATCATCATAAGGAGGATGGGGGCAAGGGTGAGGCAATTCTACCTGGGCATAGATAGCATCATCACAAGGTGGATGGGGGCAATACTACCTGGGCATAGATAGCGTCTTCACAAGGAGGATGGGGGCAATACTACCTGAGCATAGATAGCGTCATCACAAGGAGGATGGGGGCAAGGGTGAGGCAATGCTACCTGGGCATAGATAGCGTCATCACAAGGAGGATGGGGCAAGGGTGAGGCAATACTACCTGGGCATAGATAGCGTCATCACAAGGAGGATGGGGGCAAGGGTGAGGCAATGCTACCTGGGCATAGATAGCGTCATCACAAGGAGGATGGGGGCAAGGGTGAGGCAATGCTACCTGAGCATAGATAGCATCATCACAAGGAGGATGGGGGCAAGGGTGAGGCAATACTACCTGAGCATAGATAGCATCATCACAAGGAGGATGGGGGCAAGGGTGAGGCAATACTACCTGAGCATAGATAGCGTCATCACAAGGAGGATGGGGGCAAGGGTGAGGCAATACTACCTGGGCATAGATAGCGTCATCACAAGGAGGATGGGGGCAAGGGTGAGGCAATACTACCTGAGCATAGATAGCATCATCACAAGGAGGATGGGTGCATGGGTGAGGCAATACTACCTGAGCATAGATAGCGTCATCAAAAGGAGGAATGGGGTAATACTACCTGAGCATAGATAGCATCATCACAAGGAGGATGGGGGCAAGGGTGAGGCAATACTACCTGAGCATAGATAGCGTCATCACAAGGAGGATGGGGGCAAGGGTGAGGCAATACTACCTGAGCATAGATAGCATCATCACAAGGAGGATGGGGGCAAGGGTGAGGCAATACTACCTGGGCATAGATAGCGTCATCACAAGGAGGATGGGGGCAAGGGTGAGGCAATACTACCTGAGCATAGATAGCATCATCACAAGGAGGATGGGTGCAAGGGAGAGGCAATACTAACTGGGCATAGATAGCGTCATCACAAGGAGGATGGGGGCAAGGGTGAGGCAATACTACCTTGGCATAGATAGCGTCATCACAAGGAGGATGGAGGCAAGGGTGAGGCAATGCTACCTGGGCATAGATAGCGTCATCACAAGGAGGATGGGGACAAGGGTGAGGTAATGCTACCTGAGCATAGATAGCATCATCACAAGGAGGATTGGGGCAAGGGTGAGGCAATACTACCTGGGCATAGATAGTGTCATCACAAGGATGATGGGGGCAAGGGTGAGGCAATACTACCTGGGCATAGATAGAGTCATCACAAGGAGGATGGGGGCAAGGGTGAGGCAATAATACATGGGCCTAGATAGAATCATCACAAGGTGGATGGGGGCAATACTACCTGGGCATAAATAGCCTCATCACAAGGAGGATGGGGGCAAGGGTGAGGCAATAGTACCTGAGCATAGGTAGCATCATCACAAGTAGGATGGGGGCAAGGGTGAGGCAATACTACCTGGGCATAGATAGCATCATCACAAGGTGGATGGGGGCAATACTACCTGGGCATAGATAGCGTCATCACAAGGAGGATGGGGGCAAGGGTGACGCAATACTACCTGAGCATAGATAGCGTCATCACAAGGAGGATGGGGGCAAGGGTGAGGCAATACTACCTGAGCATAGATAGCATCATCACAAGGAGGATGGGGGCAAGGGTGAGGCAATACTACCTGAGCATAGATAGAATCATCACAAGGAGGATGGGGGCAAGGGTGAGGCAATACTACCTGGGCATAGATAGCGTCATCACAAGGAGGATGGGGGCAAGGGTGAGGGAATAGTACCTGAGCATAGATAGCATCATCACAAGGAGGATGGTGGCAAGGGTGAGGCAATACTACCTGGGCATAGATAGCGTCATCACAAGGAGGATGGGGGCAAGGGTGAGGCAATACTACCTTGGCATAGATAGCGTCATCACAAGGAGGATGGAGGCAAGATTGAGGCAATGCTACCTGGGCATAGATAGCGTCATCACAAGGAGGATGGGGGCAAGGTTGAGGTAATGCTACCTGAGCATAGATAGCATCATCACAAGGAGGATTGGGGCAAGGGTGAGGCAATACTACCTGGGCATAGATAGCGTCATCACAAGGAGGATGGGGGCAAGGGTGAGGCAATACTACCTGAGCATAGATAGCGTCATCACAAGGAGGATGGGGGCAAGGGTGAGGCAATACTTCCTTGGCATAGATAGCGTCATCACAAGGAGGATGGGGGCAAGGGTGAAGCAATACTACCTGGGCATAGATAGCGTCATCACAAGGAGGATGGGGGCAAGGGTGAGGCAATGCTACCTGGGCATAGATAGCGTCATCACAAGGAGGATGGGGGCAAGGGTGAGCCAATGCTACCTGGGCATAGATAGCATCATCACAAGGAGGATGGGGGCAAGGGTGAGGCAATACTACCTGGGCATAGATAGCGTCATCACAAGGAGGATGGGGGCAAGGGTGAGGCAATACTACCTGGGAATGGATAGCATCATCACAAGGAGGATGGGGGCAATACTACCTGAGCCTAGATAGCGTCATCACAAGGAGGATGGGGGCAAGGATGAGGCAATACTACCTGGGCATAGATAGCATCATCACAAGGAGGATGGGGTCAATACTACCTGAGCCTAGATAGCGTCATCACAAGGAGGATGGGGGCAATACTACCTGAGCCTAGATAGCGTCATCACAAGGAGGATTGGGGCAAGGATGAGGCAATACTACTTGAGCATAGATAGCGTTATCACAAGGAGGATGGGGGCAAGGGTGAGGCAATACTACCTGGGCATAAATAGCATCATCACAAGGAGGATGGGGGCAAGGGTGAGGCAATACTACCTGGGCATAGATAGCGTCATCACAAGGAGGATGGGGGCAAGGGTGAGGCAATACTACCTGAGCATAGATAGCATCATCACAAGGAGGATGGGTGCATGGGTGAGGCAATACTACCTGAGCATAGATAGCATCATCACAAGGAGGATGGGTGCATGGGTGAGGCAATACTACCTGAGCATAGATAGCATCATCACAAGGAGGATGGGGGCAAGGGTGAGGCAATACTACCTGGGCATAGATAGCATCATCACAAGGAGGATGGGGGCAAGGGTGAGGCAATACTACCTGAGCATAGATAGCATCATCACAAGGAGGATGGGGGCAAGGGTGAGGCAATACTACCTGGGCATAGATAGCGTCATCACAAGGAGGATGGGGGCAAGGGTGAGGCAATACTACCTGAGCATAGATAGCATCATCACAAGGAGGATGGGGGCAAGGGTGAGGCAATACTACCTGGGCATAGATAGCGTCATCACAAGGAGGATGGTGGCAAGGGTGAGGCAATACTACCTGGGCATAGATAGCGTCATCACAAGGAGGATGGGGGCAAGGGTGAGGCAATGCTACCTGGGCATAGATAGGGTCATCACAAGGAGGATGGGGGCAAGGGTGAGGCAATGCTACCTGAGCATAGATAGCGTCATCACAAGGAGTATTGGGGCAAGGGTGAGGCAATACTACCTGGGTATAGAGAGCGTCATCACAAGGAGGATGGGGGCAAGGGTGAGGCAATACTACCTGGGCATAGATAGCGTCATCACAAGGAGGATGGGGGCAAGGGTGAGGCAATACTACCTGGGCCTAGATAGCATCATCACAAGGTGGATGGGGGCAATATTACCTGGGCATAGATAGCGTCATCACAAGGAGGATGGGGGCAAGGGTGAGGCAATACTACCTCAGCATAGGTAGCATCATCACAAGGAGGATAGGGGCAAGGGTGAGGCAATTCTACCTGGGCATAGATAGCATCATCACAAGGTGGATGGGGGCAATACTACCTGGGCATAGATAGCGTCTTCACAAGGAGGATGGGGGCAATACTACCTGAGCATAGATAGCGTCATCACAAGGAGGATGGGGGCAAGGGTGAGGCAATGCTACCTGGGCATAGATAGCGTCATCACAAGGAGGATGGGGGCAAGGGTGAGGCAATACTACCTGGGCATAGATAGCGTCATCACAAGGAGGATGGGGGCAAGGGTGAGGCAATGCTACCTGGGCATAGATAGCGTCATCACAAGGAGGATGGGGGCAAGGGTGAGGCAATGCTACCTGAGCATAGATAGCATCATCACAAGGAGGATGGGGGCAAGGGTGAGGCAATACTCCCTGGGCATAGATAGCGTCATCACAAGGAGGATGGGGGCAAGGGTGAGGCAATACTACCTGGGCATAGATAGCATCATTACAACGAGGATGGGGGCAATACTACCTGAGCCTAGATAGCGTCATCACAAGGAGGATGGTGGCAAGGATGAGGCAATACTATTTGAGCATAGATAGCTTCATCACAAGGAGGATGGGGGCAAGGGTGAGGCAATACTACCTGAGCATAGATAGCGTCATCACAAGGAGGTTGGGGGTAAGGGTGAGGCAATACTACCTGAGCATAGATAGCATCATCACAAGGAGGATGGGGGCAAGGGTGAGGCAATACTACCTGAGCATAGATAGCTTCATCACAACGAGGATGGGGGCAATGGTGAGGCAGTACTACCTGGTCATAGATAGCGTCATCACAAGGAGGATGGGGGCAAGGGTGAGACAATACTACCTGAGCATAGATAGCGTCATCACAAGGAGGATGGGGGCAAGGGTGTGGCAATGCTACCTGGGCATAGATAGCGTCATCACAAGCAGGATGGGGGCAAGGGTGAGGCAATACTACCTGGGCATAGATAGCGTCATCACAAGAAGTATGGGGGCAAGGGTGAGGCAATACTACCTGGGCCTAGATAGCATCATCACAAGGTGGATGGGGGCAATACTACCTGGGCATAGATAGCGTCATCACAAGGAGGATGGGGGCAAGGGTGAGGCAATACTACCTGAGCATAGATAGCATCATCACAAGGAGGATGGGGGCAAGGGTGAGGCAATACTACCTGGTCATAGATAGCATCATCACAAGGAGGATGGGGGCAAGGGTGAGGCAATACTACCTGGGCATAGATAGCGTCATCACAAGGAGGATGGGGGCAAGTGTGAGGCAATGCTACCTGGGCATAGATAGCGTCATCACAAGGAGGATGGGGGCAAGGGTGAGGCAATACTACCTGGGCATAGATAGCGTCATCACAAGAAGTATGGGGGCAAGGGTGAGGCAATACTACCTGGGCCTAGATAGCATCATCACAAGGTGGATGGGGGCAATACTACCTGGGCATAGATAGCGTCATCACAAGGAGGATGGGGGCAAGGGTGAGGCAATACTACCTGAGCATAGATAGCATCATCACAAGGAGGATGGGGGCAAGGGTGAGGCAATACTACCTGGGCATAAATAGCGTCATCACAAGGAGGATGGGGGCAAGGGTGAGGCAATACTACCTGAGCATTGATACCGTCATCACAAGGAGGATGGGGGCAAGGATGAGGCAATACTACTTGAGCATAGATAGCGTCATCACAAGGAGGATGGGGGCAAGGGTGAGGCAATACTACCTGAGCATCGATAGCGTCATCACAAGGAGGATGGGGGCAAGGGTGAGGCAATACTACCTGAGCATAGATAGCGTCATCACAAGGAGGATGGGGGCAAGGGTGAGGCAGTACTACCTGGTCATAGATAGCGTCATCACAAGGAGGATGGGGGCAATGGTGAGGCAATACTACCTGAGCATAGATAGCGTCATCACAAGGAGGATGGGGGCAAGGGTGAGGCAATGCTACCTGGGCATAGATAGCGTCATCACAAGGAGGATGGGGGCAAGGGTGAGGCAATGCTACCTGAGCATACATAGCGTCATCACAAGGAGGATGGGGGCAAGGGTGAGGCAATATTACCTGAGCATAGATAGCATCATCACAAGGAGGATGGGGGCAATACTACCTGGGCATAGATAGCCTCATCACAAGGAGGATGGGGGCAAGGGTGAGGCAATACTACCTGAGCATAGGTAGCATCATCACAAGGAGGATGGGGGCAAGGGTGAGGCAATACTACCTGGGCATAGATAGCGTCATCACAAGGAGGATGGGGGCAAGGGTGAGGCAATACTACCTTGGCATAGATAGCGTCATCACAAGGAGGATGGAGGCAAGATTGAGGCAATGCTACCTGGGCATAGAGAGCGTCATCACAAGGTGGATGGGGGCAATACTACCTTGGCATAGATAGCGTCATCACAAGGAGGATGGGGGCAAGGGTGACGCAATACTACCTGAGCATAGATAGCGTCATCACAAGGAGGATGGGGGCAAGGGTGAGGCAATACTACCTGAGCATAGATAGCATCATCACAAGGAGGATGGGGGCAAGGGTGAGGCAATACTACCTGGGCATAGATAGCGTCATCACAAGGAGGATGGGGGCAAGGTTGAGGGAATACTACCTGAGCATAGATAGCATCATCACAAGGAGGATGGGGGCAAGGGTGAGGCAATACTACCTGGGCATAGATAGCGTCATCACAAGGAGGATGGGGGCAAGGGTGAGGCAATACTACCTTGGCATAGATAGCGTCATCACAAGGAGGATGGGGGCAAGGGTGAGGCAATACTACCTGGGCATAGATAGCGTCATCACAAGGAGGATGGGGGCAAGGGTGAGGCAATGCTACCTGGGCATAGATAGCGTCATCACAAGGAGGATGGGGGCAAGGGTGAGGCAATGCTACCTGGGCATAGATAGCATCATCACAAGGAGGATGGGGGCAAGGGTGAGGCAATACTACCTGGGCATAGATAGCGTCATCACAAGGAGGATGGGGGCAAGGATGAGGCAATACTACCTGGGCATAGATAGCATCATCACAAGGAGGATGGGGTCAATACTACCTGAGCCTAGATAGCGTCATCACAAGGAGGATGGGGGCAATACTACCTGAGCCTAGATAGCATCATCACAAGGAGGATGGGGGCAAGGGTGAGGCAATACTACCTGGGCATAGATAGCATCATCACAAGGAGGATGGGGGCAAGGGTGAGGCAATACTACCTGGGCATAGATAGCGTCATCACAAGGAGGATGGGGGCAAGGGTGAGGCAATGCTACCTGGGCATAGATAGCATCATCACAAGGAGGATGGGGGCAAGGGTGAGGCAATACTACCTGAGCATAGATAGCATCATCACAAGGAGGATGGGGGCAAGGGTGAGGCAATACTACCTGAGCATAGATAGCATCATCACAAGGAGGATGGGGGCAAGGGTGAGGCAATACTACCTGAGCATAGATAGCATCATCACAAGGAGGATGGGGGCAAGGGTGAGGCAATACTACCTGAGCATAGATAGCGTCATCACAAGGAGGATGGGGGCAAGGGTGAGGCAGTACTACCTGGTCATAGATAGCGTCATCACAAGGAGGATGGGGGCAATGGTGAGGCAATACTACCTGAGCATAGATAGCGTCATCACAAGGAGGATGGCGGCAAGGGTGAGGCAATGCTACCTGGGCATAGATAGCGTCATCACAAGGAGGATGGGGGAAAGGGTGAGGCAATGCTACCTGAGCATACATAGCGTCATCACAAGGAGGATGGGGGCAAGGGTGAGGCAATATTACCTGAGCATAGATAGCATCATCACAAGGAGGATGGGGGCAATACTACCTGGGCATAGATAGCCTCATCACAAGGAGGATGGGGGCAAGGGTGAGGCAATACTACCTGAGCATAGGTAGCATCATCACAAGGAGGATGGGGGCAAGGGTGAGGCAATACTACCTGGGCATAGATAGCGTCATCACAAGGAGGATGGGGGCAAGGGTGAGGCAATACTACCTTGGCATAGATAGCGTCATCACAAGGAGGATGGAGGCAAGATTGAGGCAATGCTACCTGGGCATAGATAGCGTCATCACAAGGTGGATGGGGGCAATACTACCTTGGCATAGATAGCGTCATCACAAGGAGGATGGGGGCAAGGGTGACGCAATACTACCTGAGCATAGATAGCGTCATCACAAGGAGGATGGGGGCAAGGGTGAGGCAATACTACCTGAGCATAGATAGCATCATCACAAGGAGGATGGGGGCAAGGGTGAGGCAATACTACCTGGGCATAGATAGCGTCATCACAAGGAGGATGGGGGCAAGGGTGAGGGAATACTACCTGAGCATAGATAGCATCATCACAAGGAGGATGGGGGCAAGGGTGAGGCAATACTACCTGGGCATAGATAGCGTCATCACAAGGAGGATGGGGGCAAGGGTGAGGCAATACTACCTTGGCATAGATAGCGTCATCACAAGGAGGATGGAGGCAAGATTGAGGCAATGCTACCTGGGCATAGATAGCGTCATCACAAGGAGGATTGGGGCAAGGTAGAGGTAATGCTACCTGAGCATAGATAGCATCATCACAAGGAGGATTGGGGCAAGGGTGAGGCAATACTACCTGGGCATAGATAGCGTCATCACAAGGAGGATGGGGGCAAGGGTGAGGCAATACTACCTGAGCATAGACAGCGTCATCACAAGGAGGATGGGGGCAAGGGTGAGGCAATACTACCTGGGCATAGATAGCGTCATCACAAGGAGGATGGGGGCAAGGGTGAGGCAATACTACCTGGGCATAGATAGCGTCATCACAAGGAGGATGGGGGCAAGGGTGAGGCAATGCTACCTGGGCATAGATAGCGTCATCACAAGGAGGATGGGGGCAAGGGTGAGGCAATGCTACCTGGGCATAGATAGCATCATCACAAGGAGGATGGGGGCAAGGGTGAGGCAATACTACCTGGGCATAGATAGCGTCATCACAAGGAGGATGGGGGCAAGGATGAGGCAATACTACCTGGGCATAGATAGCATCATCACAAGGAGGATGGGGTCAATACTACCTGAGCCTAGATAGCGTCATCACAAGGAGGATGGGGGCAATACTACCTGAGCCTAGATAGCATCATCACAAGGAGGATGGGGGCAAGGGTGAGGCAATACTACCTGGGCATAGATAGCATCATCACAAGGAGGATGGGGGCAAGGGTGAGGCAATACTACCTGGGCATAGATAGCGTCATCACAAGGAGGATGGGGGCAAGGGTGAGGCAATGCTACCTGGGCATAGATAGCGTCTTCACAAGGAGGATGGGGGCAAGGGTGAGGCAATACTACCTGATCATAGATAGCATCATCACAAGGAGGATGGGGGCAAGGGTGAGGCAATACTACCTGGGCATAGATAGCATCATCACAAGGAGGATGGGGGCAAGGGTGAGGCAATACTACCTGGGCATAGATAGCGTCATCACAAGGAGGATGGGGGCAAGGGTGAGGCAATGCTACCTGGGCATAGATAGCGTCATCAC
This sequence comes from Monodelphis domestica, assembly GCF_027887165.1. Classification (NCBI taxonomy): domain Eukaryota; kingdom Metazoa; phylum Chordata; class Mammalia; order Didelphimorphia; family Didelphidae; genus Monodelphis; species Monodelphis domestica. Next base: position 245,550,876 of record NC_077234.1, read on the forward strand.
AATGAGGATGGGGGCAAGGGTGAGGCAATACTACCTGGGCATAGATAGCGTCATCACAAGAAGTATGGGGGCAAGGGTGAGGCAATACTACCTGGGCCTAGATAGCATCATCACAAGGTGGATGGGGGCAATACTACCTGGGCATAGATAGCGTCATCACAAGGAGGATGGGGGCAAGGGTGAGGCAATACTACCTGAGCATAGATAGCATCATCACAAGGAGGATGGGGGCAAGGGTGAGGCAATACTACCTGGGCATAGATAGCATCATCACAAGGAGGATGGAGGCAAGGGTGAGGCAATACTACCTGGGCATAAATAGCGTCATCACAAGGAGGATGGGGGCAAGGGTGAGGCAATACTACCTGAGCATTGATAGCGTCATCACAAGGAGGATGGGGGCAAGGATGAGGCAATACTACTTGAGCATAGATAGCGTCATCACAAGGAGGATGGGGGCAAGGGTGAGGCAATACTACCTGAGCATCGATAGCGTCATCACAAGGAGGATGGGGGCAAGGGTGAGGCAATACTACCTGAGCATAGATAGCATCATCACAAGGAGGATGGGGGCAAGGGTGAGGCAATACTACCTGAGCATAGATAGCGTCATCACAAGGAGGATGGGGGCAAGGGTGAGGCAGTACTACCTGGTCATAGATAGCGTCATCACAAGGAGGATGGGGGCAATGGTGAGGCAATACTACCTGAGCATAGATAGCGTCATCACAAGGAGGATGGGGGCAAGGATGAGGCAATGCTACCTGGGCATAGATAGCGTCATCACAAGGAGGATGGGGGCAAGGGTGAGGCAATGCTACCTGAGCATACATAGCGTCATCACAAGGAGGATGGGGGCAAGGGTGAGGCAATATTACCTGAGCATAGATAGCATCATCACAAGGAGGATGGGGGCAAGGGTGAGGCAATACTACCTGGGCATAGATAGCATCATCACAAGGAGGATGGGGGCAAGGGTGAGGCAATAATACATGGGCCTAGATAGAATCATCACAAGGTGGATGGGGGCAATACTACCTGGGCATAGATAGCGTCATCACAAGGAGGATGGGGGCAAGGGTGAGGCAATACTACCTGAGCATAGGTAGCATCATCACAAGGAGGATGGGGGCAAGGGTGGGGCAATACTACCTGGGCATAGATAGCATCATCACAAGGTGGATGGGGGCAATACTACCTTGGCATAGATAGCGTCATCACAAGGAGGATGGGGGCAAGGGTGACGCAATACTACCTGAGCATAGATAGCGTCATCACAAGGAGGATGGGGGCAAGGGTGAGGCAATACTACCTGAGCATAGATAGCATCATCACAAGGAGGATGGGGGCAAGGGTGAGGCAATACTACCTGGGCATAGATAGCGTCATCACAAGGAGGATGGGGGCAAGGGTGAGGGAATACTACCTGAGCATAGATAGCATCATCACAAGGAGGATGGGGGCAAGGGTGAGGCAATACTACCTGGGCATAGATAGCGTCATCACAAGGAGGATGGGGGCAAGGGTGAGGCAATACTACCTTGGCATAGATAGCGTCATCACAAGGAGGATGGAGGCAAGATTGAGGCAATGCTACCTGGGCATAGATAGCGTCATCACAAGGAGGATTGGGGCAAGGTTGAGGTAATGCTACCTGAGCATAGATAGCATCATCACAAGGAGGATTGGGGCAAGGGTGAGGCAATACTACCTGGGCATAGATAGCGTCATCACAAGGAGGATGGGGGCAAGGGTGAGGCAATACTACCTGAGCATAGATAGCGTCATCACAAGGAGGATGGGGGCAAGGGTGAGGCAATACTACCTGGGCATAGATAGCGTCATCACAAGGAGGATGGGGGCAAGGGTGAGGCAATACTACCTGGGCATAGATAGCGTCATCACAAGGAGGATGGGGGCAAGGGTGAGGCAATGCTACCTGGGCATAGATAGCGTCATCACAAGGAGGATGGGGGCAAGGGTGAGGCAATGCTACCTGGGCATAGATAGCATCATCACAAGGAGGATGGGGGCAAGGGTGAGGCAATACTACCTGGGCATAGATAGCGTCATCACAAGGAGGATGGGGGCAAGGGTGAGGCAATACTACCTGGGCATGGATGGCATCATCACAAGGAGGATGGGGGCAATACTACCTGAGCCTAGATAGCGTCATCACAAGGAGGATGGGGGCAAGGATGAGGCAATACTACCTGGGCATAGATAGCATCATCACAAGGAGGATGGGGTCAATACTACCTGAGCCTAGATAGCGTCATCACAAGGAGGATGGGGGCAATACTACCTGAGCCTAGATAGCGTCATCACAAGGAGGATTGGGGCAAGGATGAGGCAATACTACTTGAGCATAGATAGCGTTATCACAAGGAGGATGGGGGCAAGGGTGAGGAAATACTACCTGGGCATAAATAGCATCATCACAAGGAGGATGGGGGCAAGGGTGAGGCAATACTACCTGGGCATAAATAGCATCATCACAAGGAGGATGGGGGCAAGGGTGGGGCAATACTACCTGAGCATAGATAGCATCATCACAAGGAGGATGGGGGCAAGGGTGAGGCAATACTACCTGGGCATAGATAGCGTCATCACAAGGAGGATGGGGGCAAGGGTGAGGCAATACTACCTGAGCATAGATAGCATCATCACAAGGAGGATGGGTGCATGGTTGAGGCAATACTACCTGAGCATAGATAGCATCATCACAAGGAGGATGGGGGCAAGGGTGAGGCAATACTACCTGGGCATAGATAGCGTCATCACAAGGAGGATGGTGGCAAGGGTGAGGCAATACTACCTGGGCATAGATAGCGTCATCACAAGGAGGATGGGGGCAAGGGTGAGGCAATGCTACCTGGGCATAGATAGGGTCATCACAAGGAGGATGGGGGCAAGGGTGAGGCAATGCTACCTGAGCATAGATAGCGTCATCACACGGAGTATTGGGGCAAGGGTGAGGCAATACTACCTGGGCATAGAGAGCGTCATCACAAGGAGGATGGGGTCAAGGGTGAGGCAATACTACCTGGGCATAGATAGCGTCATCACAAGGAGGATGGGTGCAAGGTTGAGGCAATACTACCTGGGCCTAGATAGCATCATCACAAGGTGGATGGGGGCAATACTACCTGGGCATAGATAGCGTCATCACAAGGAGGATGGGGGCAAGGGTGAGGCAATACTATCTCAGCATAGGTAGCATCATCACAAGGAGGATGGGGGCAAGGGTGAGGCAATACTACCTGGGCATAGATAGCATCATCACAAGGTGGATGGGGGCAATACTACCTGGGCATAGATAGCGTCTTCACAAGGAGGATGGGGGCAATACTACCTGAGCATAGATAGGGTCATCACAAGGAGGATAGGGGCAAGGGTGAGGCAATGCTACCTGGGCATAGATAGCGTCATCACAAGGAGGATGGGGGCAAGGGTGAGGCAATACTACCTGGGCATAGAGAGCGTCATCACAAGGAGGATGGGGGCAAGGGTGAGGCAATGCTACCTGGGCATAGATAGCGTCATCACAAGGAGGATGGGGGCAAGGGTGAGGCAATGCTACCTGAGCATAAATAGCATCATCACAAGGAGGATGGGGGCAAGGGTGAGGCAATACTACCTGGGCATAGATAGCGTCATCACAAGGAGGATGGGGGCAAGGGTGAGGCAATACTACCTGGGCATAGATGGCATCATCACAACGAGGATGGGGGCAATACTACCTGAGCCTAGATAGCGTCATCACAAGGAGGATGGTGGCAAGGATGAGGCAATACTATTTGAGCATAGATAGCTTCATCACAAGGAGGATGGGGGCAAGGGTGAGGCAATACTACCTGAGCATAGATAGCGTCATCACAAGGAGGATGGGGGCAAGGGTGAGGCAATACTACCTGAGCATAGATAGCATCATCACAAGGAGGATGGGGGCAAGGGTGAAGCAATACTACCTGAGCATAGATAGCGTCATCACAAGGAGGATGGGGGCAATGGTGAGGCAGTACTACCTGGTCATAGATAGCGTCATCACAAGGAGGATGGGGGCAAAGGTGAGGCAATACTACCTGAGCATAGATAGCGTCATCACAAGGAGGATGGGGACAAGGGTGAGGCAATGCTACCTGGGCATAGATAGCGTCATCACAAGGAGGATGGGGGCAAGGGTGAGGCAATGCTACCTGAGCATAGATAGCGTCATCACAAGGAGGATGGGGGCAAGGGTGAGGCAATACTACCTGGGCATAGATAGCGTCATCACAAGAAGGATGGGGGCAAGGGTGAGGCAATACTACCTGGGCCTAGATAGCATCATCACAAGGTGGATGGGGGCAATACTACCTGGGCATAGATAGCGTCATCACAAGGAGGATGGGGGCAAGGGTGAGGCAATACTACCTGAGCATAGATAGCATCATCACAAGGAGGATGGGGGCAAGGGTGAGGCAATACTACCTGGGCATAGATAGCATCATCACATGGAGGATGGGGGCAAGGGTGAGGCAATACTACCTGGGCATAAATAGCGTCATCACAAGGAGGATGGGGGCAAGGGTGAGGCAATACTACCTGAGCATCGATAGCGTCATCACAAGGAGGATGGGGGCTAGGATGAGGCAATACTACTTGAGCATAGATAGCGTCATCACAAGGAGGATGGGGGCAAGGGTGAGGCAATACTACCTGAGCATCGATAGCGTCATCACAAGGAGGATGGGGGCAAGGGTGAGGCAATACTACCTGAGCATAGATAGCGTCATCACAAGGAGGATGGGGGCAAGGGTGAGGCAATACTACCTGAGCATAGATAGCGTCATCACAAGGAGGATTGGGGCAAGGGTGAGGCAGTACTACCTGGTCATAGATAGCGTCATCACAAGGAGGATGGGGGCAATGGTGAGGCAATACTACCTGAGCATAGATAGCGTCATCACAAGGAGGATGGGGGCAAGGGTGAGGCAATGCTACCTGGGCATAGATAGCGTCATCACAAGGAGGATGGGGGCAAGGGTGAGGCAATGCTACCTGAGCATACATAGCGTCATCACAAGGAGGATGGGGCAAGGGTGAGGTAATACTACCTGGGCATAGATAGCTTCATCACAAGGAGGATGGGGGCAAGGGTGAGGCAATATTACCTGAGCATAGATAGCATCATCACAAGGAGGATGGGGGCAAGGGTGAGGCAATACTACTTGAGCATAGATAGCGTCATCACAAGGAGGATGGGGGCAAGGGTGAGGCAATACTACCTGAGCATAGATAGCGTCATCACAAGGAGGATGGGGGCAAGGGTGAGGCAATACTACCTGAGCATAGATAGCATCATCACAAGGAGGATGGGGGCAATGGTGAGGCAGTACTACCTGGGCATAGATAGCGTCATCACAAGGAGGATGGGGGTAATACTACCTGAGCCTAGATAGCGTCATCACAAGGAGGATGGGGGCAAGGATGAGGCAATACTACTTGAGCATAGATAGCGTCATCACAAGGAGGATGGGGGCAAGGGTGAGGCAATACTACCTGAGCATAGATAGCGTCATCACAAGGAGGATGGGGGCAAGGGTGAGGCAATACTACCTGAGCATAGATATCGTCATCACAAGGAGGATGGGGGCAAGGGTGAGGCAGTACTACCTGGTCATAGATAGCGTCATCACAAGGAGGATGGGGGCAAGGGTGAGGCAATACTACCTGAGCATAGATAGCGTCATCACAAGGAGGATGGGGGCAAGGGTGAGGCAATGCTACCTGGGCATAGATAGCTTCATCACAAGGAGGATGGGGGCAAGGGTGAGGCAATGCTACCTGAGCATACATAGCGTCATCACAAGGAGGATGGGGGCAAGGGTGAGGCAATACTACCTGGGCATAGATAGCGTCATCACAAGGAGGATGGGGGCAAGGGTGAGGCAATACTACCTGAGCATAGATAGCATCATCACAAGGAGGATGGGGGCAAGGGTGAGGCAATACTACCTGGGCATAGATAGCATCATCACAAGGAGGATGGGGGCAAGGGTGAGGGAATACTACCTGGGCATAGATAGCGTCATCACAAGGAGGATGGGGGCAAGGGTGAGGCAATACTACCTGGGCATAGATAGCGTAATCACAAGGAGGATGGGGGCAAGGGTGAGGCAATACTACCTGGGCATAAATAGCGTCATCACAAGTTGGATGGGGGCAAGGGTGAGGCAATACTACCTGGTCATAGATAGCTTCATCACAAGGAGGATGGGGGCAAGGGTGAGGCAATACTACCTGGGCATAAATAGCATCATCACAAGGAGTATTGTGGCAAGGGTGAGGCAATACTACCTGGGCATAAATAGCATCATCACAAGGAGGATGGGGGCAAGGGTGAGGCAATACTACCTGGGCATAGATAGCATCATCACAAGGTGGATGGGGGCAAGAGTGAGGCAATGCTACCTGAGCCTAGATAGCGTCATCACAAGGAGGATGGGGGCAAGGGTGAGGCAATGCTACCTGGGCATAGATAGCGTCATCACAAGGAGGATGGGGGCAAGGGTGAGGCAATGCTACCTGGGCATAGATAGCGTCATCACAAGGAGGATGGGGGCAAGGGTGAGGCAATGCTACCTGGGCATAGATAGCATCATCACAAGGAGGATGGGGGCAAGGGTGAGGCAATACTACCTGGGCATAGGTAGAATCATCACAAGGAGGATGGGGGCAAGGGTGAGGCAATACTACCTGGGCATAAATAGCGTCATCACAAGGAGGATGGGGGCAAGGGTGAGGCAGTACTACCTGGGCATAGATAGCATCATCACAAGGAGGATGGGGGCAAGGGTGAGGCAATACTACCTGGGCATAGATAGCGTCATCACAAGGAGGATGGGGGCAATGGTGAGGCAATACTACCTGAGCATAGATAGCGTCATCACAAGGAGGATGGGGGCAAGGGTGAGGCAATGCTACCTGGGCATAGATAGCGTCATCACAAGGAGGATGGGGGCAAGGGTGAGGCAATGCTACCTGAGCATACATAGCGTCATCACAAGGAGGATGGGGGCAAGGGTGAGGCAATATTACCTGAGCATAGATAGCATCATCACAAGGAGGATGGGGGCAATACTACCTGGGCATAGATAGCCTCATCACAAGGAGGATGGGGGCAAGGGTGAGGCAATACTACCTGAGCATAGGTAGCATCATCACAAGGAGGATGGGGGCAAGGGTGAGGCAATACTACCTGGGCATAGATAGCGTCATCACAAGGAGGATGGGGGCAAGGGTGAGGCAATACTACCTTGGCATAGATAGCGTCATCACAAGGAGGATGGAGGCAAGATTGAGGCAATGCTACCTGGGCATAGATAGCGTCATCACAAGGTGGATGGGGGCAATACTACCTTGGCATAGATAGCGTCATCACAAGGAGGATGGGGGCAAGAGTGACGCAATACTACCTGAGCATAGATAGCGTCATCACAAGGAGGATGGGGGCAAGGGTGAGGCAATACTACCTGAGCATAGATAGCATCATCACAAGGAGGATGGGGGCAAGGGTGAGGCAATACTACCTGGGCATAGATAGCGTCATCACAAGGAGGATGGGGGCAAGGGTGAGGGAATACTACCTGAGCATAGATAGCATCATCACAAGGAGGATGGGGGCAAGGGTGAGGCAATACTACCTGGGCATAGATAGCGTCATCACAAGGAGGATGGGGGCAAGGGTGAGGCAATACTACCTTGGCATAGATAGCGTCATCACAAGGAGGATGGAGGCAAGATTGAGGCAATGCTACCTGGGCATAGATAGCGTCATCACAAGGAGGATTGGGGCAAGGTAGAGGTAATGCTACCTGAGCATAGATAGCATCATCACAAGGAGGATTGGGGCAAGGGTGAGGCAATACTACCTGGGCATAGATAGCGTCATCACAAGGAGGATGGGGGCAAGGGTGAGGCAATACTACCTGAGCATAGACAGCGTCATCACAAGGAGGATGGGGGCAAGGGTGAGGCAATACTACCTGGGCATAGATAGCGTCATCACAAGGAGGATGGGGGCAAGGGTGAGGCAATACTACCTGGGCATAGATAGCGTCATCACAAGGAGGATGGGGGCAAGGGTGAGGCAATGCTACCTGGGCATAGATAGCGTCATCACAAGGAGGATGGGGGCAAGGGTGAGGCAATGCTACCTGGGCATAGATAGCATCATCACAAGGAGGATGGGGGCAAGGGTGAGGCAATACTACCTGGGCATAGATAGCGTCATCACAAGGAGGATGGGGGCAAGGATGAGGCAATACTACCTGGGCATAGATAGCATCATCACAAGGAGGATGGGGTCAATACTACCTGAGCCTAGATAGCGTCATCACAAGGAGGATGGGGGCAATACTACCTGAGCCTAGAGAGCATCATCACAAGGAGGATGGGGGCAAGGGTGAGGCAATACTACCTGGGCATAGATAGCATCATCACAAGGAGGATGGGGGCAAGGGTGAGGCAATACTACCTGGGCATAGATAGCGTCATCACAAGGAGGATGGGGGCAAGGGTGAGGCAATGCTACCTGGGCATAGATAGCGTCTTCACAAGGAGGATGGGGGCAAGGGTGAGGCAATACTACCTGATCATAGATAGCATCATCACAAGGAGGATGGGGGCAAGGGTGAGGCAATACTACCTGGGCATAGATAGCATCATCACAAGGAGGATGGGGGCAAGGGTGAGGCAATACTACCTGGGCATAGATAGCGTCATCACAAGGAGGATGGGGGCAAGGGTGAGGCAATGCTACCTGGGCATAGATAGCGTCATCACAATGAGGATGGGGGCAAGGGTGAGGCAATACTACCTGGGCATAGATAGCGTCATCACAAGAAGTATGGGGGCAAGGGTGAGGCAATACTACCTGGGCCTAGATAGCATCATCACAAGGTGGATGGGGGCAATACTACCTGGGCATAGATAGCGTCATCACAAGGAGGATGGGGGCAAGGGTGAGGCAATACTACCTGAGCATAGATAGCATCATCACAAGGAGGATGGGGGCAAGGGTGAGGCAATACTACCTGGGCATAGATAGCATCATCACAAGGAGGATGGAGGCAAGGGTGAGGCAATACTACCTGGGCATAAATAGCGTCATCACAAGGAGGATGGGGGCAAGGGTGAGGCAATACTACCTGAGCATTGATAGCGTCATCACAAGGAGGATGGGGGCAAGGATGAGGCAATACTACTTGAGCATAGATAGCGTCATCACAAGGAGGATGGGGGCAAGGGTGAGGCAATACTACCTGAGCATCGATAGCGTCATCACAAGGAGGATGGGGGCAAGGGTGAGGCAATACTACCTGAGCATAGATAGCATCATCACAAGGAGGATGGGGGCAAGGGTGAGGCAATACTACCTGAGCATAGATAGCGTCATCACAAGGAGGATGGGGGCAAGGGTGAGGCAGTACTACCTGGTCATAGATAGCGTCATCACAAGGAGGATGGGGGCAATGGTGAGGCAATACTACCTGAGCATAGATAGCGTCATCACAAGGAGGATGGGGGCAAGGATGAGGCAATGCTACCTGGGCATAGATAGCGTCATCACAAGGAGGATGGGGGCAAGGGTGAGGCAATGCTACCTGAGCATACATAGCGTCATCACAAGGAGGATGGGGGCAAGGGTGAGGCAATATTACCTGAGCATAGATAGCATCATCACAAGGAGGATGGGGGCAAGGGTGAGGCAATACTACCTGGGCATAGATAGCATCATCACAAGGAGGATGGGGGCAAGGGTGAGGCAATAATACATGGGCCTAGATAGAATCATCACAAGGTGGATGGGGGCAATACTACCTGGGCATAGATAGCGTCATCACAAGGAGGATGGGGGCAAGGGTGAGGCAATACTACCTGAGCATAGGTAGCATCATCACAAGGAGGATGGGGGCAAGGGTGGGGCAATACTACCTGGGCATAGATAGCATCATCACAAGGTGGATGGGGGCAATACTACCTTGGCATAGATAGCGTCATCACAAGGAGGATGGGGGCAAGGGTGACGCAATACTACCTGAGCATAGATAGCGTCATCACAAGGAGGATGGGGGCAAGGGTGAGGCAATACTACCTGAGCATAGATAGCATCATCACAAGGAGGATGGGGGCAAGGGTGAGGCAATACTACCTGGGCATAGATAGCGTCATCACAAGGAGGATGGGGGCAAGGGTGAGGGAATACTACCTGAGCATAGATAGCATCATCACAAGGAGGATGGGGGCAAGGGTGAGGCAATACTACCTGGGCATAGATAGCGTCATCACAAGGAGGATGGGGGCAAGGGTGAGGCAATACTACCTTGGCATAGATAGCGTCATCACAAGGAGGATGGAGGCAAGATTGAGGCAATGCTACCTGGGCATAGATAGCGTCATCACAAGGAGGATTGGGGCAAGGTTGAGGTAATGCTACCTGAGCATAGATAGCATCATCACAAGGAGGATTGGGGCAAGGGTGAGGCAATACTACCTGGGCATAGATAGCGTCATCACAAGGAGGATGGGGGCAAGGGTGAGGCAATACTACCTGAGCATAGATAGCGTCATCACAAGGAGGATGGGGGCAAGGGTGAGGCAATACTACCTGGGCATAGATAGCGTCATCACAAGGAGGATGGGGGCAAGGGTGAGGCAATACTACCTGGGCATAGATAGCGTCATCACAAGGAGGATGGGGGCAAGGGTGAGGCAATTCTACCTGGGCATAGATAGCGTCATCACAAGGAGGATGGGGGCAAGGGTGAGGCAATGCTACCTGGGCATAGATAGCATCATCACAAGGAGGATGGGGGCAAGGGTGAGGCAATACTACCTGGGCATAGATAGCGTCATCACAAGGAGGATGGGGGCAAGGGTGAGGCAATACTACCTGGGCATGGATGGCATCATCACAAGGAGGATGGGGGCAATACTACCTGAGCCTAGATAGCGTCATCACAAGGAGGATGGGGGCAAGGATGAGGCAATACTACCTGGGCATAGATAGCATCATCACAAGGAGGATGGGGTCAATACTACCTGAGCCTAGATAGCGTCATCACAAGGAGGATGGGGGCAATACTACCTGAGCCTAGATAGCGTCATCACAAGGAGGATTGGGGCAAGGATGAGGCAATACTACTTGAGCATAGATAGCGTTATCACAAGGAGGATGGGGGCAAGGGTGAGGAAATACTACCTGGGCATAAATAGCATCATCACAAGGAGGATGGGGGCAAGGGTGAGGCAATACTACCTGGGCATAAATAGCATCATCACAAGGAGGATGGGGGCAAGGGTGAGGCAATACTACCTGAGCATAGATAGCATCATCACAAGGAGGATGGGGGCAAGGGTGAGGCAATACTACCTGGGCATAGATAGCGTCATCACAAGGAGGATGGGGGCAAGGGTGAGGCAATACTACCTGAGCATAGATAGCATCATCACAAGGAGGATGGGTGCATGGTTGAGGCAATACTACCTGAGCATAGATAGCATCATCACAAGGAGGATGGGGGCAAGGGTGAGGCAATACTACCTGGGCATAGATAGCGTCATCACAAGGAGGATGGTGGCAAGGGTGAGGCAATACTACCTGGGCATAGATAGCGTCATCACAAGGAGGATGGGGGCAAGGGTGAGGCAATGCTACCTGGGCATAGATAGGGTCATCACAAGGAGGATGGGGGCAAGGGTGAGGCAATGCTACCTGAGCATAGATAGCGTCATCACACGGAGTATTGGGGCAAGGGTGAGGCAATACTACCTGGGCATAGAGAGCGTCATCACAAGGAGGATGGGGTCAAGGGTGAGGCAATACTACCTGGGCATAGATAGCGTCATCACAAGGAGGATGGGTGCAAGGTTGAGGCAATACTACCTGGGCCTAGATAGCATCATCACAAGGTGGATGGGGGCAATACTACCTGGGCATAGATAGCGTCATCACAAGGAGGATGGGGGCAAGGGTGAGGCAATACTATCTCAGCATAGGTAGCATCATCACAAGGAGGATGGGGGCAAGGGTGAGGCAATACTACCTGGGCATAGATAGCATCATCACAAGGTGGATGGGGGCAATACTACCTGGGCATAGATAGCGTCTTCACAAGGAGGATGGGGGCAATACTACCTGAGCATAGATAGGGTCATCACAAGGAGGATAGGGGCAAGGGTGAGGCAATGCTACCTGGGCATAGATAGCGTCATCACAAGGAGGATGGGGGCAAGGGTGAGGCAATACTACCTGGGCATAGAGAGCGTCATCACAAGGAGGATGGGGGCAAGGGTGAGGCAATGCTACCTGGGCATAGATAGCGTCATCACAAGGAGGATGGGGGCAAGGGTGAGGCAATGCTACCTGAGCATAAATAGCATCATCACAAGGAGGATGGGGGCAAGGGTGAGGCAATACTACCTGGGCATAGATAGCGTCATCACAAGGAGGATGGGGGCAAGGGTGAGGCAATACTACCTGGGCATAGATGGCATCATCACAACGAGGATGGGGGCAATACTACCTGAGCCTAGATAGCGTCATCACAAGGAGGATGGTGGCAAGGATGAGGCAATACTATTTGAGCATAGATAGCTTCATCACAAGGAGGATGGGGGCAAGGGTGAGGCAATACTACCTGAGCATAGATAGCGTCATCACAAGGAGGATGGGGGCAAGGGTGAGGCAATACTACCTGAGCATAGATAGCATCATCACAAGGAGGATGGGGGCAAGGGTGAAGCAATACTACCTGAGCATAGATAGCGTCATCACAAGGAGGATGGGGGCAATGGTGAGGCAGTACTACCTGGTCATAGATAGCGTCATCACAAGGAGGATGGGGGCAAAGGTGAGGCAATACTACCTGAGCATAGATAGCGTCATCACAAGGAGGATGGGGACAAGGGTGAGGCAATGCTACCTGGGCATAGATAGCGTCATCACAAGGAGGATGGGGGCAAGGGTGAGGCAATGCTACCTGAGCATAGATAGCGTCATCACAAGGAGGATGGGGGCAAGGGTGAGGCAATACTACCTGGGCATAGATAGCGTCATCACAAGAAGGATGGGGGCAAGGGTGAGGCAATACTACCTGGGCCTAGATAGCATCATCACAAGGTGGATGGGGGCAATACTACCTGGGCATAGATAGCGTCATCACAAGGAGGATGGGGGCAAGGGTGAGGCAATACTACCTGAGCATAGATAGCATCATCACAAGGAGGATGGGGGCAAGGGTGAGGCAATACTACCTGGGCATAGATAGCATCATCACATGGAGGATGGGGGCAAGGGTGAGGCAATACTACCTGGGCATAAATAGCGTCATCACAAGGAGGATGGGGGCAAGGGTGAGGCAATACTACCTGAGCATCGATAGCGTCATCACAAGGAGGATGGGGGCTAGGATGAGGCAATACTACTTGAGCATAGATAGCGTCATCACAAGGAGGATGGGGGCAAGGGTGAGGCAATACTACCTGAGCATCGATAGCGTCATCACAAGGAGGATGGGGGCAAGGGTGAGGCAATACTACCTGAGCATAGATAGCGTCATCACAAGGAGGATGGGGGCAAGGGTAAGGCAATACTACCTGAGCATAGATAGCGTCATCACAAGGAGGATTGGGGCAAGGGTGAGGCAGTACTACCTGGTCATAGATAGCGTCATCACAAGGAGGATGGGGGCAATGGTGAGGCAATACTACCTGAGCATAGATAGCGTCATCACAAGGAGGATGGGGGCAAGGGTGAGGCAATGCTACCTGGGCATAGATAGCGTCATCACAAGGAGGATGGGGGCAAGGGTGAGGCAATGCTACCTGAGCATACATAGCGTCATCACAAGGAGGATGGGGCAAGGGTGAGGTAATACTACCTGGGCATAGATAGCTTCATCACAAGGAGGATGGGGGCAAGGGTGAGGCAATATTACCTGAGCATAGATAGCATCATCACAAGGAGGATGGGGGCAAGGGTGAGGCAATACTACTTGAGCATAGATAGCGTCATCACAAGGAGGATGGGGGCAAGGGTGAGGCAATACTACCTGAGCATAGATAGCGTCATCACAAGGAGGATGGGGGCAAGGGTGAGGCAATACTACCTGAGCATAGATAGCATCATCACAAGGAGGATGGGGGCAATGGTGAGGCAGTACTACCTGGGCATAGATAGCGTCATCACAAGGAGGATGGGGGTAATACTACCTGAGCCTAGATAGCGTCATCACAAGGAGGATGGGGGCAAGGATGAGGCAATACTACTTGAGCATAGATAGCGTCATCACAAGGAGGATGGGGGCAAGGGTGAGGCAATACTACCTGAGCATAGATAGCGTCATCACAAGGAGGATGGGGGCAAGGGTGAGGCAATACTACCTGAGCATAGATATCGTCATCACAAGGAGGATGGGGGCAAGGGTGAGGCAGTACTACCTGGTCATAGATAGCGTCATCACAAGGAGGATGGGGGCAAGGGTGAGGCAATACTACCTGAGCATAGATAGCGTCATCACAAGGAGGATGGGGGCAAGGGTGAGGCAATGCTACCTGGGCATAGATAGCTTCATCACAAGGAGGATGGGGGCAAGGGTGAGGCAATGCTACCTGAGCATACATAGCGTCATCACAAGGAGGATGGGGGCAAGGGTGAGGCAATACTACCTGGGCATAGATAGCGTCATCACAAGGAGGATGGGGGCAAGGGTGAGGCAATACTACCTGAGCATAGATAGCATCATCACAAGGAGGATGGGGGCAAGGGTGAGGCAATACTACCTGGGCATAGATAGCATCATCACAAGGAGGATGGGGGCAAGGGTGAGGGAATACTACCTGGGCATAGATAGCGTCATCACAAGGAGGATGGGGGCAAGGGTGAGGCAATACTACCTGGGCATAGATAGCGTAATCACAAGGAGGATGGGGGCAAGGGTGAGGCAATACTACCTGGGCATAAATAGCGTCATCACAAGTTGGATGGGGGCAAGGGTGAGGCAATACTACCTGGTCATAGATAGCTTCATCACAAGGAGGATGGGGGCAAGGGTGAGGCAATACTACCTGGGCATAAATAGCATCATCACAAGGAGTATTGTGGCAAGGGTGAGGCAATACTACCTGGGCATAAATAGCATCATCACAAGGAGGATGGGGGCAAGGGTGAGGCAATACTACCTGGGCATAGATAGCATCATCACAAGGTGGATGGGGGCAAGAGTGAGGCAATGCTACCTGAGCCTAGATAGCGTCATCACAAGGAGGATGGGGGCAAGGGTGAGGCAATGCTACCTGGGCATAGATAGCGTCATCACAAGGAGGATGGGGGCAAGGGTGAGGCAATGCTACCTGGGCATAGATAGCGTCATCACAAGGAGGATGGGGGCAAGGGTGAGGCAATGCTACCTGGGCATAGATAGCATCATCACAAGGAGGATGGGGGCAAGGGTGAGGCAATACTACCTGGGCATAGGTAGAATCATCACAAGGAGGATGGGGGCAAGGGTGAGGCAATACTACCTGGGCATAAATAGCGTCATCACAAGGAGGATGGGGGCAAGGGTGAGGCAGTACTACCTGGGCATAGATAGCATCATCACAAGGAGGATGGGGGCAAGGGTGAGGCAATACTACCTGGGCATAGATAGCGTCATCACAAGGAGGATGGGGGCAATGGTGAGGCAATACTACCTGAGCATAGATAGCGTCATCACAAGGAGGATGGGGGCAAGGGTGAGGCAATGCTACCTGGGCATAGATAGCGTCATCACAAGGAGGATGGGGGCAAGGGTGAGGCAATGCTACCTGAGCATACATAGCGTCATCACAAGGAGGATGGGGGCAAGGGTGAGGCAATATTACCTGAGCATAGATAGCATCATCACAAGGAGGATGGGGGCAATACTACCTGGGCATAGATAGCCTCATCACAAGGAGGATGGGGGCAAGGGTGAGGCAATACTACCTGAGCATAGGTAGCATCATCACAAGGAGGATGGGGGCAAGGGTGAGGCAATACTACCTGGGCATAGATAGCGTCATCACAAGGAGGATGGGGGCAAGGGTGAGGCAATACTACCTTGGCATAGATAGCGTCATCACAAGGAGGATGGAGGCAAGATTGAGGCAATGCTACCTGGGCATAGATAGCGTCATCACAAGGTGGATGGGGGCAATACTACCTTGGCATAGATAGCGTCATCACAAGGAGGATGGGGGCAAGAGTGACGCAATACTACCTGAGCATAGATAGCGTCATCACAAGGAGGATGGGGGCAAGGGTGAGGCAATACTACCTGAGCATAGATAGCATCATCACAAGGAGGATGGGGGCAAGGGTGAGGCAATACTACCTGGGCATAGATAGCGTCATCACAAGGAGGATGGGGGCAAGGGTGAGGGAATACTACCTGAGCATAGATAGCATCATCACAAGGAGGATGGGGGCAAGGGTGAGGCAATACTACCTGGGCATAGATAGCGTCATCACAAGGAGGATGGGGGCAAGGGTGAGGCAATACTACCTTGGCATAGATAGCGTCATCACAAGGGGGATGGAGGCAAGATTGAGGCAATGCTACCTGGGCATAGATAGCGTCATCACAAGGAGGATTGGGGCAAGGTAGAGGTAATGCTACCTGAGCATAGATAGCATCATCACAAGGAGGATTGGGGCAAGGGTGAGGCAATACTACCTGGGCATAGATAGCGTCATCACAAGGAGGATGGGGGCAAGGGTGAGGCAATACTACCTGAGCATAGACAGCGTCATCACAAGGAGGATGGGGGCAAGGGTGAGGCAATACTACCTGGGCATAGATAGCGTCATCACAAGGAGGATGGGGGCAAGGGTGAGGCAATACTACCTGGGCATAGATAGCGTCATCACAAGGAGGATGGGGGCAAGGGTGAGGCAATGCTACCTGGGCATAGATAGCGTCATCACAAGGAGGATGGGGGCAAGGGTGAGGCAATGCTACCTGGGCATAGATAGCATCATCACAAGGAGGATGGGGGCAAGGGTGAGGCAATACTACCTGGGCATAGATAGCGTCATCACAAGGAGGATGGGGGCAAGGATGAGGCAATACTACCTGGGCATAGATAGCATCATCACAAGGAGGATGGGGTCAATACTACCTGAGCCTAGATAGCGTCATCACAAGGAGGATGGGGGCAATACTACCTGAGCCTAGAGAGCATCATCACAAGGAGGATGGGGGCAAGGGTGAGGCAATACTACCTGGGCATAGATAGCATCATCACAAGGAGGATGGGGGCAAGGGTGAGGCAATACTACCTGGGCATAGATAGCGTCATCACAAGGAGGATGGGGGCAAGGGTGAGGCAATGCTACCTGGGCATAGATAGCGTCTTCACAAGGAGGATGGGGGCAAGGGTGAGGCAATACTACCTGATCATAGATAGCATCATCACAAGGAGGATGGGGGCAAGGGTGAGGCAATACTACCTGGGCATAGATAGCATCATCACAAGGAGGATGGGGGCAAGGGTGAGGCAATACTACCTGGGCATAGATAGCGTCATCACAAGGAGGATGGGGGCAAGGGTGAGGCAATGCTACCTGGGCATAGATAGCGTCATCACAATGAGGATGGGGGCAAGGGTGAGGCAATACTACCTGGGCATAGATAGCGTCATCACAAGAAGTATGGGGGCAAGGGTGAGGCAATACTACCTGGGCCTAGATAGCATCATCACAAGGTGGATGGGGGCAATACTACCTGGGCATAGATAGCGTCATCACAAGGAGGATGGGGGCAAGGGTGAGGCAATACTACCTGAGCATAGATAGCATCATCACAAGGAGGATGGGGGCAAGGGTGAGGCAATACTACCTGGGCATAGATAGCATCATCACAAGGAGGATGGAGGCAAGGGTGAGGCAATACTACCTGGGCATAAATAGCGTCATCACAAGGAGGATGGGGGCAAGGGTGAGGCAATACTACCTGAGCATTGATAGCGTCATCACAAGGAGGATGGGGGCAAGGATGAGGCAATACTACTTGAGCATAGATAGCGTCATCACAAGGAGGATGGGGGCAAGGGTGAGGCAATACTACCTGAGCATCGATAGCGTCATCACAAGGAGGATGGGGGCAAGGGTGAGGCAATACTACCTGAGCATAGATAGCATCATCACAAGGAGGATGGGGGCAAGGGTGAGGCAATAGTACCTGAGCATAGATAGCGTCATCACAAGGAGGATGGGGGCAAGGGTGAGGCAATGCTACCTGAGCATAGATAGCGTCATCACAAGGAGGATGGGGGCAAGGGTGAGGCAATGCTACCTGGGCATAGATAGCGTCATCACAAGGAGGATGGGGGCAAGGGTGAGGCAATGCTACCTGAGCATACATAGCGTCATCACAAGGAGGATGGGGGCAAGGGTGAGGCAATATTACCTGAGCATAGATAGCATCATCACAAGGAGGATGGGGGCAAGGGTGAGGCAATACTACCTGAGCATAGATAGCGTCATCACAAGGAGGATGGGGGCAAGGGTGAGGCAATGCTACCTGGGCATAGATAGCGTCATCACAAGGAGGATGGGGGCAAGGGTGAGGCAATGCTACCTGAGCATACATAGCGTCATCACAAGGAGGATGGGGGCAAGGGTGAGGCAATATTACCTGAGCATAGATAGCATCATCACAAGGAGGATGGGGGCAAGGGTGAGGCAATACTACCTGGGCATAGATAGCATCATCACAAGGAGGATGGGGGCAAGGGTGAGGCAATAATACATGGGCCTAGATAGAATCATCACAAGGTGGATGGGGGCAATACTACCTGGGCATAGATAGCGTCATCACAAGGAGGATGGGGGCAAGGGTGAGGCAATACTACCTGAGCATAGGTAGCATCATCACAAGGAGGATGGGGGCAAGGGTGGGGCAATACTACCTGGGCATAGATAGCATCATCACAAGGTGGATGGGGGCAATACTACCTTGGCATAGATAGCGTCATCACAAGGAGGATGGGGGCAAGGGTGACGCAATACTACCTGAGCATAGATAGCGTCATCACAAGGAGGATGGGGGCAAGGGTGAGGCAATACTACCTGAGCATAGATAGCATCATCACAAGGAGGATGGGGGCAAGGGTGAGGCAATACTACCTGGGCATAGATAGCGTCATCACAAGGAGGATGGGGGCAAGGGTGAGGGAATACTACCTGAGCATAGATAGCATCATCACAAGGAGGATGGGGGCAAGGGTGAGGCAATACTACCTGGGCATAGATAGCGTCATCACAAGGAGGATGGGGGCAAGGGTGAGGCAATACTACCTTGGCATAGATAGCGTCATCACAAGGAGGATGGAGGCAAGATTGAGGCAATGCTACCTGGGCATAGATAGCGTCATCACAAGGAGGATTGGGGCAAGGTTGAGGTAATGCTACCTGAGCATAGATAGCATCATCACAAGGAGGATTGGGGCAAGGGTGAGGCAATACTACCTGGGCATAGATAGCGTCATCACAAGGAGGATGGGGGCAAGGGTGAGGCAATACTACCTGAGCATAGATAGCGTCATCACAAGGAGGATGGGGGCAAGGGTGAGGCAATACTACCTGGGCATAGATAGCGTCATCACAAGGAGGATGGGGGCAAGGGTGAGGCAATACTACCTGGGCATAGATAGCGTCATCACAAGGAGGATGGGGGCAAGGGTGAGGCAATGCTACCTGGGCATAGATAGCGTCATCACAAGGAGGATGGGGGCAAGGGTGAGGCAATGCTACCTGGGCATAGATAGCATCATCACAAGGAGGATGGGGGCAAGGGTGAGGCAATACTACCTGGGCATAGATAGCGTCATCACAAGGAGGATGGGGGCAAGGGTGAGGCAATACTACCTGGGCATGGATGGCATCATCACAAGGAGGATGGGGGCAATACTACCTGAGCCTAGATAGCGTCATCACAAGGAGGATGGGGGCAAGGATGAGGCAATACTACCTGGGCATAGATAGCATCATCACAAGGAGGATGGGGTCAATACTACCTGAGCCTAGATAGCGTCATCACAAGGAGGATGGGGGCAATACTACCTGAGCCTAGATAGCGTCATCACAAGGAGGATTGGGGCAAGGATGAGGCAATACTACTTGAGCATAGATAGCGTTATCACAAGGAGGATGGGGGCAAGGGTGAGGAAATACTACCTGGGCATAAATAGCATCATCACAAGGAGGATGGGGGCAAGGGTGAGGCAATACTACCTGGGCATAAATAGCATCATCACAAGGAGGATGGGGGCAAGGGTGAGGCAATACTACCTGAGCATAGATAGCATCATCACAAGGAGGATGGGGGCAAGGGTGAGGCAATACTACCTGGGCATAGATAGCGTCATCACAAGGAGGATGGGGGCAAGGGTGAGGCAATACTACCTGAGCATAGATAGCATCATCACAAGGAGGATGGGTGCATGGTTGAGGCAATACTACCTGAGCATAGATAGCATCATCACAAGGAGGATGGGGGCAAGGGTGAGGCAATACTACCTGGGCATAGATAGCGTCATCACAAGGAGGATGGTGGCAAGGGTGAGGCAATACTACCTGGGCATAGATAGCGTCATCACAAGGAGGATGGGGGCAAGGGTGAGGCAATGCTACCTGGGCATAGATAGGGTCATCACAAGGAGGATGGGGGCAAGGGTGAGGCAATGCTACCTGAGCATAGATAGCGTCATCACACGGAGTATTGGGGCAAGGGTGAGGCAATACTACCTGGGCATAGAGAGCGTCATCACAAGGAGGATGGGGTCAAGGGTGAGGCAATACTACCTGGGCATAGATAGCGTCATCACAAGGAGGATGGGTGCAAGGTTGAGGCAATACTACCTGGGCCTAGATAGCATCATCACAAGGTGGATGGGGGCAATACTACCTGGGCATAGATAGCGTCATCACAAGGAGGATGGGGGCAAGGGTGAGGCAATACTATCTCAGCATAGGTAGCATCATCACAAGGAGGATGGGGGCAAGGGTGAGGCAATACTACCTGGGCATAGATAGCATCATCACAAGGTGGATGGGGGCAATACTACCTGGGCATAGATAGCGTCTTCACAAGGAGGATGGGGGCAATACTACCTGAGCATAGATAGGGTCATCACAAGGAGGATAGGGGCAAGGGTGAGGCAATGCTACCTGGGCATAGATAGCGTCATCACAAGGAGGATGGGGGCAAGGGTGAGGCAATACTACCTGGGCATAGAGAGCGTCATCACAAGGAGGATGGGGGCAAGGGTGAGGCAATGCTACCTGGGCATAGATAGCGTCATCACAAGGAGGATGGGGGCAAGGGTGAGGCAATGCTACCTGAGCATAAATAGCATCATCACAAGGAGGATGGGGGCAAGGGTGAGGCAATACTACCTGGGCATAGATAGCGTCATCACAAGGAGGATGGGGGCAAGGGTGAGGCAATACTACCTGGGCATAGATGGCATCATCACAACGAGGATGGGGGCAATACTACCTGAGCCTAGATAGCGTCATCACAAGGAGGATGGTGGCAAGGATGAGGCAATACTATTTGAGCATAGATAGCTTCATCACAAGGAGGATGGGGGCAAGGGTGAGGCAATACTACCTGAGCATAGATAGCGTCATCACAAGGAGGATGGGGGCAAGGGTGAGGCAATACTACCTGAGCATAGATAGCATCATCACAAGGAGGATGGGGGCAAGGGTGAAGCAATACTACCTGAGCATAGATAGCGTCATCACAAGGAGGATGGGGGCAATGGTGAGGCAGTACTACCTGGTCATAGATAGCGTCATCACAAGGAGGATGGGGGCAAAGGTGAGGCAATACTACCTGAGCATAGATAGCGTCATCACAAGGAGGATGGGGACAAGGGTGAGGCAATGCTACCTGGGCATAGATAGCGTCATCACAAGGAGGATGGGGGCAAGGGTGAGGCAATGCTACCTGAGCATAGATAGCGTCATCACAAGGAGGATGGGGGCAAGGGTGAGGCAATACTACCTGGGCATAGATAGCGTCATCACAAGAAGGATGGGGGCAAGGGTGAGGCAATACTACCTGGGCCTAGATAGCATCATCACAAGGTGGATGGGGGCAATACTACCTGGGCATAGATAGCGTCATCACAAGGAGGATGGGGGCAAGGGTGAGGCAATACTACCTGAGCATAGATAGCATCATCACAAGGAGGATGGGGGCAAGGGTGAGGCAATACTACCTGGGCATAGATAGCATCATCACATGGAGGATGGGGGCAAGGGTGAGGCAATACTACCTGGGCATAAATAGCGTCATCACAAGGAGGATGGGGGCAAGGGTGAGGCAATACTACCTGAGCATCGATAGCGTCATCACAAGGAGGATGGGGGCTAGGATGAGGCAATACTACTTGAGCATAGATAGCGTCATCACAAGGAGGATGGGGGCAAGGGTGAGGCAATACTACCTGAGCATCGATAGCGTCATCACAAGGAGGATGGGGGCAAGGGTGAGGCAATACTACCTGAGCATAGATAGCGTCATCACAAGGAGGATGGGGGCAAGGGTGAGGCAATACTACCTGAGCATAGATAGCGTCATCACAAGGAGGATTGGGGCAAGGGTGAGGCAGTACTACCTGGTCATAGATAGCGTCATCACAAGGAGGATGGGGGCAATGGTGAGGCAATACTACCTGAGCATAGATAGCGTCATCACAAGGAGGATGGGGGCAAGGGTGAGGCAATGCTACCTGGGCATAGATAGCGTCATCACAAGGAGGATGGGGGCAAGGGTGAGGCAATGCTACCTGAGCATACATAGCGTCATCACAAGGAGGATGGGGCAAGGGTGAGGTAATACTACCTGGGCATAGATAGCTTCATCACAAGGAGGATGGGGGCAAGGGTGAGGCAATATTACCTGAGCATAGATAGCATCATCACAAGGAGGATGGGGGCAAGGGTGAGGCAATACTACTTGAGCATAGATAGCGTCATCACAAGGAGGATGGGGGCAAGGGTGAGGCAATACTACCTGAGCATAGATAGCGTCATCACAAGGAGGATGGGGGCAAGGGTGAGGCAATACTACCTGAGCATAGATAGCATCATCACAAGGAGGATGGGGGCAATGGTGAGGCAGTACTACCTGGGCATAGATAGCGTCATCACAAGGAGGATGGGGGTAATACTACCTGAGCCTAGATAGCGTCATCACAAGGAGGATGGGGGCAAGGATGAGGCAATACTACTTGAGCATAGATAGCGTCATCACAAGGAGGATGGGGGCAAGGGTGAGGCAATACTACCTGAGCATAGATAGCGTCATCACAAGGAGGATGGGGGCAAGGGTGAGGCAATACTACCTGAGCATAGATATCGTCATCACAAGGAGGATGGGGGCAAGGGTGAGGCAGTACTACCTGGTCATAGATAGCGTCATCACAAGGAGGATGGGGGCAAGGGTGAGGCAATACTACCTGAGCATAGATAGCGTCATCACAAGGAGGATGGGGGCAAGGGTGAGGCAATGCTACCTGGGCATAGATAGCTTCATCACAAGGAGGATGGGGGCAAGGGTGAGGCAATGCTACCTGAGCATACATAGCGTCATCACAAGGAGGATGGGGGCAAGGGTGAGGCAATACTACCTGGGCATAGATAGCGTCATCACAAGGAGGATGGGGGCAAGGGTGAGGCAATACTACCTGAGCATAGATAGCATCATCACAAGGAGGATGGGGGCAAGGGTGAGGCAATACTACCTGGGCATAGATAGCATCATCACAAGGAGGATGGGGGCAAGGGTGAGGGAATACTACCTGGGCATAGATAGCGTCATCACAAGGAGGATGGGGGCAAGGGTGAGGCAATACTACCTGGGCATAGATAGCGTAATCACAAGGAGGATGGGGGCAAGGGTGAGGCAATACTACCTGGGCATAAATAGCGTCATCACAAGTTGGATGGGGGCAAGGGTGAGGCAATACTACCTGGTCATAGATAGCTTCATCACAAGGAGGATGGGGGCAAGGGTGAGGCAATACTACCTGGGCATAAATAGCATCATCACAAGGAGTATTGTGGCAAGGGTGAGGCAATACTACCTGGGCATAAATAGCATCATCACAAGGAGGATGGGGGCAAGGGTGAGGCAATACTACCTGGGCATAGATAGCATCATCACAAGGTGGATGGGGGCAAGAGTGAGGCAATGCTACCTGAGCCTAGATAGCGTCATCACAAGGAGGATGGGGGCAAGGGTGAGGCAATGCTACCTGGGCATAGATAGCGTCATCACAAGGAGGATGGGGGCAAGGGTGAGGCAATGCTACCTGGGCATAGATAGCGTCATCACAAGGAGGATGGGGGCAAGGGTGAGGCAATGCTACCTGGGCATAGATAGCATCATCACAAGGAGGATGGGGGCAAGGGTGAGGCAATACTACCTGGGCATAGGTAGTATCATCACAAGGAGGATGGGGGCAAGGGTGAGGCAATACTACCTGGGCATAAATAGCGTCATCACAAGGAGGATGGGGGCAAGGGTGAGGCAGTACTACCTGGGCATAGATAGCATCATCACAAGGAGGATGGGGGCAAGGGTGAGGCAATACTACCTGGGCATAGATAGCGTCATCACAAGGAGGATGGGGGCAAGGGTGAGGCAATACTACCTGAGCATAGGTAGCATCATCACAAGGAGGATGGGGGCAAGGGTGCGGCAATACTACCTGGGCATAGATAGCGTCATCACAAGGAGGATGGGGGCAAGGGTGAGGGAATACTACCTGAGCATAGATAGCATCATCACAAGGAGGATGGGGGCAAGGGTGAGGCAATACTACCTGGGCATAGATAGCGTCATCACAAGGAGGATGGGGGCAAGGGTGAGGCAATACTACCTGAGCATAGATAGCATCATCACAAGGAGGATGGGGGCAAGGGTGACGCAATACTACCTGAGCATAGATAGCGTCATCACAAGGAGGATGGGGGCAAGGGTGAGGCAATACTACCTGAGCATAGATAGCATCATCACAAGGAGGATGGGGGCAAGGGTGAGGCAATACTACCTGGGCATAGATAGCGTCATCACAAGGAGGATGGGGGCAAGGGTGAGGGAATACTACCTGAGCATAGATAGCATCATCACAAGGAGGATGGGGGCAAGGGTGAGGCAATACTACCTGGGCATAGATAGCGTCATCACAAGGAGGATGGGGGCAAGGGTGAGGCAATACTACCTTGGCATAGATAGCGTCATCACAAGGAAGATGGAGGCAAGATTGAGGCAATGCTACCTGGGCATAGATAGCGTCATCACAAGGAGGATTGGGGCAAGGTTGAGGTAATGCTACCTGAGCATAGATAGCATCATCACAAGGAGGATTGGGGCAAGGGTGAGGCAATACTACCTGGGCATAGATAGCGTCATCACAAGGAGGATGGGGGCAAGGGTGAGGCAATACTACCTGAGCATAGATAGCGTCATCACAAGGAGGATGGGGGCAAGGGTGAGGCAATACTACCTGGGCATAGATAGCGTCATCACAAGGAGGATGGGGGCAAGGGTGAGGCAATACTACCTGGGCATAGATAGCGTCATCACAAGGAGGATGGGGGCAAGGGTGAGGCAATGCTACCTGGGCATAGATAGCGTCATCACAAGGAGGATGGGGGCAAGGGTGAGGCAATGCTACCTGGGCATAGATAGCATCATCACAAGGAGGATGGGGGCAAGGGTGAGGCAATACTACTTGGGCATAGATAGCGTCATCACAAGGAGGATGGGGGCAAGGGTGAGGCAATACTACCTGGGCATGGATGGCATCATCACAAGGAGGATGGGGGCAATACTACCTGAGCCTAGATAGCGTCATCACAAGGAGGATGGGGGCAAGGATGAGGCAATACTACCTGGGCATAGATAGCATCATCACAAGGAGGATGGGGTCAATACTACCTGAGCCTAGATAGCGTCATCACAAGGAGGATGGGGGCAATACTACCTGAGCCTAGATAGCGTCATCACAAGGAGGATTGGGGCAAGGATGAGGCAATACTACTTGAGCATAGATAGCGTTATCACAAGGAGGATGGGGGCAAGGGTGAGGAAATACTACCTGGGCATAAATAGCATCATCACAAGGAGGATGGGGGCAAGGGTGAGGCAATACTACCTGGGCATAGATAGCGTCATCACAAGGAGGATGGGGGCAAGGGTGAGGCAATACTACCTGAGCATAGATAGCATCATCACAAGGAGGATGGGTGCATGGGTGAGGCAATACTACCTGAGCATAGATAGCATCATCACAAGGAGGATGGGGGCAAGGGTGAGGCAATACTACCTGGGCATAGATAGCATCATCACAAGGAGGATGGGGGCAAGGGTGAGGCAATACTACCTGGGCATAGATAGCGTCATCACAAGGAGGATGGGGGCAAGGGTGAGGCAATGCTACCTGGGCATAGATAGGGTCATCACAAGGAGGATGGGGGCAAGGGTGAGGCAATGCTACCTGAGCATAGATAGCGTCATCACAAGGAGTATTGGGGCAAGGGTGAGGCAATACTACCTGGGCATAGAGAGCGTCATCACAAGGAGGATGGGGGCAAGGGTGAGGCAATACTACCTGGGCATAGATAGCGTCATCACAAGGAGGATGGGTGCAAGGTTGAGGCAATACTACCTGGGCCTAGATAGCATCATCACAAGGTGGATGGGGGCAATACTACCTGGGCATAGATAGCGTCATCACAAGGAGGATGGGGGCAAGGGTGAGGCAATACTACCTCAGCATAGGTAGCATCATCACAAGGAGGATGGGGGCAAAGGTGAGGCAATACTACCTGGGCATAGATAGCATCATCACAAGGTGGATGGGGGCAATACTACCTGGGCATAGATAGCGTCTTCACAAGG
The DNA here is from genome assembly GCF_027887165.1 of Monodelphis domestica. NCBI lineage: Eukaryota > Metazoa > Chordata > Mammalia > Didelphimorphia > Didelphidae > Monodelphis > Monodelphis domestica. The sequence continues at coordinate 245,577,869 of NC_077234.1, forward strand.
AGGATGGGGGCAATACTACCTGAGCATAGATAGGGTCATCACAAGGAGGATGGGGGCAAGGGTGAGGCAATGCTACCTGGGCATAGATAGCGTCATCACAAGGAGGATGGGGGCAAGGGTGAGGCAATACTACCTGGGCATAGATAGCGTCATCACAAGGAGGATGGGGGCAAGGGTGAGGCAATGCTACCTGGGCATAGATAGCGTCATCACAAGGAGGATGGGGGTAAGGGTGAGGCAATGCTACCTGAGCATAGATAGCATCATCACAAGGAGGATGGGGGCAAGGGTGAGGCAATACTACCTGGGCATAGATAGCGTCATCACAAGGAGGATGGGGGCAAGGGTGAGGCAATACTACCTGGGCATAGATGGCATCATCACAACGAGGATGGGGGCAATACTACCTGAGCCTAGATAGCGTCATCACAAGGAGGATGGTGGCAAGGATGAGGCAATACTATTTGAGCATAGATAGCTTCATCAGAAGGAGGATGGGGGCAAGGGTGAGGCAATACTACCTGAGCATAGATAGCGTCATCACAAGGAGGATGGGGGCAAGGGTGAGGCAATACTACCTGAGCATAGATAGCATCATCACAAGGAGGATGGGGGCAAGGGTGAGGCAATACTACCTGAGCATGGATAGCGTCATCACAAGGAGGATGGGGGCAATGGTGAGGCAGTACTACCTGGTCATAGATAGCGTCATCACAAGGAAGATGGGGGCAAGGGTGAGGCAATACTACCTGAGCATAGATAGCGTCATCACAAGGAGGATGGGGACAAGGGTGAGGCAATGCTACCTGGGCATAGATAGCGTCATCACAAGGAGGATGGGGGCAAGGGTGAGGCAATGCTACCTGAGCATAGATAGCGTCATCACAAGAAGGATGGGGGCAAGGGTGAGGCAATACTACCTGGGCATTGATAGCGTCATCACAAGAAGGATGGGGGCAAGGGTGAGGCAATACTACCTGGGCCTAGATAGCATCATCACAAGGTGGATGGGGGCAATACTACCTGGGCATAGATAGCGTCATCACAAGGAGGATGGGGGCAAGGGTGAGGCAAAACTACCTGAGCATAGATAGCATCATCACAAGGAGGATGGGGGCAAGGGTGAGGCAATACTACCTGGGCATAGATAGCATCATCACAAGGAGGATGGGGGCAAGGGTGAGGCAATACTACCTGGGCATAAATAGCGTCATCACAAGGAGGATGGGGGCAAGGGTGAGGCAATACTACCTGAGCATCGATAGCGTCATCACAAGGAGGATGGGGGCAAGGATGAGGCAATACTACTTGAGCATAGATAGCGTCATCACAAGGAGGATGGGGGCAAGGGTGAGGCAATACTACCTGAGCATCGATAGCGTCATCACAAGGAGGATGGGGGCAAGTGTGAGGCAATACTACCTGAGCATAGATAGCATCATCACAAGGAGGATGGGGGCAAGGGTGAGGCAATACTACCTGAGCATAGATAGCGTCATCACAAGGAGGATGGGGGCAAGGGTGAGGCAGTACTACCTGGTCATAGATAGCATCATCACAAGGAGGATGGGGGCAATGGTGAGGCAATACTACCTGAGCATAGATAGCGTCATCACAAGGAGGATGGGGGCAAGGGTGAGGCAATGCTACCTGGGCATAGATAGCGTCATCACAAGGAGGATGGGGGCAAGGGTGAGGCAATGCTACCTGAGCATACATAGCGTCATCACAAGGAGGATGGGGGCAAGGGTGAGGTAATACTACCTGGGCATAGATAGCTTCATCACAAGGAGGATGGGGGCAAGGGTGAGGCAATATTACCTGAGCATAGATAGCATCATCACAAGGAGGATGGGGGCAAGGGTGAGGCAATACTACCTGAGCATAGATAGCATCATCACAAGGAGGATGGGGGCAAGGGAGAGGCAATACTACCTGGGCATAGATAGCATCATCACAAGGAGGATGGGGGCAAGGGTGAGGTAATACTACCTGGGCATAGATAGCTTCATCACAAGGAGGATGGGGGCAAGGGTGAGGCAATATTACCTGAGCATAGATAGCGTCATCACAAGGAGGATGGGGGCAAGGGTGAGGCAATACTACCTGGGCATAGATAGCGTCATCACAAGGAGGATGGGGGCAAGGGTGAGGCAATACTACCTGAGCATAGATAGCATCATCACAAGGAGGATGGGGGCAAGGGAGAGGCAATACTACCTGGGCATAGATAGCATCATCACAAGGAGGATGGGGGCAAGGGTGAGGCAATACTACCTGGGCATACATAGCGTCATCACAAGGAGGATGGGGGCAAGGGTGAGGAAATACTACCTGGGCATAGATAGCGTAATCACAAGGAGGATGGGGGCAAGGGTGAGGCAATACTACCTGGGCATAAATAGCGTCATCACAAGTTGGATGGGGGCAAGGGTGAGGCAATACTACCTGGGCATAGATAGCTTCATCACAAGGAGGATGGGGGCAAGGGTGAGGCAATACTACCTGGGCATAAATAGCATCATCACAAGGAGGATGGGGGCAAGGGTGAGGCAATACTACCTGAGCCTAGATAGCGTCATCACAAGGAGGATGGGGGCAAGGGTGAGGCAATGCTACCTGGGCATAGATAGCGTCATCACAAGGAGGATGGGGGCAAGGGTGAGGCAATGCTACCTGGGCATAGATAGCGTCATCACAAGGAGGATGGGGGCAAGGGTGAGGCAATGCAACCTGGGCATAGATAGCATCATCACAAGGAGGATGGGGGCAAGGGTGAGGCAATACTACCTGGGCATAGGTAGCATAATCACAAGGAGGATGGGGGCAAGGGTGAGGCAATATTACCTGGGCATAGAGAGCGTCATCACAAGGAGGATGGGGGCAAGGGTGAGGCAATACTACCTGAGCATAGATAGCATCATCACAAGGAGGATGGGGGCAAGGGTGAGGCAATGCTACCTGGGCATAGATAGCGTCATCACAAGGAGGATGGGGGCAAGGGTGAGGCAATGCTACCTGAGCATAAATAGCATCATCACAAGGAGGATGGGGGCAAGGGTGAGGCAATACTACCTGGGCATAGATAGCATCATCACAAGGAGGATGGGGGCAAGGGTGAGGCAATACTACCTGGGCATAGATAGCGTCATTACAAGGAGTATTGTGGCAAGGGTGAGGCAATACTACCTGGGCATAGAGAGCGTCATCACAAGGAGGATGGGGGCAAGGGTGAGGCAATACTACCTGAGCATAGATAGCATCATCACAAGGAGGATGGGGGCAAGGGTGAGGCAATACTACCTGGGCATAAATAGCGTCATCACAAGGAGGATGGGGGCAAGGGTGAGGCAATACTACCTGAGCATCGATAGCGTCATCACAAGGAGGATGGGGGCAAGGATGAGGCAATACTACTTGAGCATAGATAGCGTCATCACAAGGAGGATGGGGGCAAGGGTGAGGCAATACTACCTGAGCATCGATAGCGTCATCACAAGGAGGATGGGGGCAAGTGTGAGGCAATACTACCTGAGCATAGATAGCATCATCACAAGGAGGATGGGGGCAAGGGTGAGGCAATACTACCTGAGCATAGATAGCGTCATCACAAGGAGGATGGGGGCAAGGGTGAGGCAGTACTACCTGGTCATAGATAGCATCATCACAAGGAGGATGGGGGCAATGGTGAGGCAATACTACCTGAGCATAGATAGCGTCATCACAAGGAGGATGGGGGCAAGGGTGAGGCAATGCTACCTGGGCATAGATAGCGTCATCACAAGGAGGATGGGGGCAAGGGTGAGGCAATGCTACCTGAGCATACATAGCGTCATCACAAGGAGGATGGGGGCAAGGGTGAGGTAATACTACCTGGGCATAGATAGCTTCATCACAAGGAGGATGGGGGCAAGGGTGAGGCAATATTACCTGAGCATAGATAGCATCATCACAAGGAGGATGGGGGCAAGGGTGAGGCAATACTACCTGAGCATAGATAGCATCATCACAAGGAGGATGGGGGCAAGGGAGAGGCAATACTACCTGGGCATAGATAGCATCATCACAAGGAGGATGGGGGCAAGGGTGAGGTAATACTACCTGGGCATAGATAGCTTCATCACAAGGAGGATGGGGGCAAGGGTGAGGCAATATTACCTGAGCATAGATAGCGTCATCACAAGGAGGATGGGGGCAAGGGTGAGGCAATACTACCTGGGCATAGATAGCGTCATCACAAGGAGGATGGGGGCAAGGGTGAGGCAATACTACCTGAGCATAGATAGCATCATCACAAGGAGGATGGGGGCAAGGGAGAGGCAATACTACCTGGGCATAGATAGCATCATCACAAGGAGGATGGGGGCAAGGGTGAGGCAATACTACCTGGGCATAAATAGCGTCATCACAAGGAGGTTGGGGGCAAGGGTGAGGAAATACTACCTGGGCATAGATAGCGTAATCACAAGGAGGATGGGGGCAAGGGTGAGGCAATACTACCTGGGCATAAATAGCGTCATCACAAGTTGGATGGGGGCAAGGGTGAGGCAATACTACCTGGGCATAGATAGCTTCATCACAAGGAGGATGGGGGCAAGGGTGAGGCAATACTACCTGGGCATAAATAGCATCATCACAAGGAGGATGGGGGCAAGGGTGAGGCAATACTACCTGAGCCTAGATAGCGTCATCACAAGGAGGATGGGGGCAAGGGTGAGGCAATGCTACCTGGGCATAGATAGCGTCATCACAAGGAGGATGGGGGCAAGGGTGAGGCAATGCTACCTGGGCATAGATAGCGTCATCACAAGGAGGATGGGGGCAAGGGTGAGGCAATGCAACCTGGGCATAGATAGCATCATCACAAGGAGGATGGGGGCAAGGGTGAGGCAATACTACCTGGGCATAGGTAGCATCATCACAAGGAGGATGGGGGCAAGGGTGAGGCAATATTACCTGGGCATAGAGAGCGTCATCACAAGGAGGATGGGGGCAAGGGTGAGGCAATACTACCTGAGCATAGATAGCGTCATCACAAGGAGGATGGGGGCAAGGGTGAGGCAATGCTACCTGGGCATAGATAGCGTCATCACAAGGAGGATGGGGGCAAGGGTGAGGCAATGCTACCTGGGCATAGATAGCGTCATCACAAGGAGGATGGGGGCAAGGGTGAGGCAATGCTACCTGGGCATAGATAGCATCATCACAAGGAGGATGGGGGCAAGGGTGAGGCAATACTACCTGGGCATAGGTAGTATCATCACAAGGAGGATGGGGGCAAGGGTGAGGCAATACTACCTGGGCATAAATAGCGTCATCACAAGGAGGATGGGGGCAAGGGTGAGGCAGTACTACCTGGGCATAGATAGCATCATCACAAGGAGGATGGGGGCAAGGGTGAGGCAATACTACCTGGGCATAGATAGCGTCATCACAAGGAGGATGGGGGCAAGGGTGAGGCAATACTACCTGAGCATAGGTAGCATCATCACAAGGAGGATGGGGGCAAGGGTGCGGCAATACTACCTGGGCATAGATAGCGTCATCACAAGGAGGATGGGGGCAAGGGTGAGGGAATACTACCTGAGCATAGATAGCATCATCACAAGGAGGATGGGGGCAAGGGTGAGGCAATACTACCTGGGCATAGATAGCGTCATCACAAGGAGGATGGGGGCAAGGGTGAGGCAATACTACCTGAGCATAGATAGCATCATCACAAGGAGGATGGGGGCAAGGGTGACGCAATACTACCTGAGCATAGATAGCGTCATCACAAGGAGGATGGGGGCAAGGGTGAGGCAATACTACCTGAGCATAGATAGCATCATCACAAGGAGGATGGGGGCAAGGGTGAGGCAATACTACCTGGGCATAGATAGCGTCATCACAAGGAGGATGGGGGCAAGGGTGAGGGAATACTACCTGAGCATAGATAGCATCATCACAAGGAGGATGGGGGCAAGGGTGAGGCAATACTACCTGGGCATAGATAGCGTCATCACAAGGAGGATGGGGGCAAGGGTGAGGCAATACTACCTTGGCATAGATAGCGTCATCACAAGGAAGATGGAGGCAAGATTGAGGCAATGCTACCTGGGCATAGATAGCGTCATCACAAGGAGGATTGGGGCAAGGTTGAGGTAATGCTACCTGAGCATAGATAGCATCATCACAAGGAGGATTGGGGCAAGGGTGAGGCAATACTACCTGGGCATAGATAGCGTCATCACAAGGAGGATGGGGGCAAGGGTGAGGCAATACTACCTGAGCATAGATAGCGTCATCACAAGGAGGATGGGGGCAAGGGTGAGGCAATACTACCTGGGCATAGATAGCGTCATCACAAGGAGGATGGGGGCAAGGGTGAGGCAATACTACCTGGGCATAGATAGCGTCATCACAAGGAGGATGGGGGCAAGGGTGAGGCAATGCTACCTGGGCATAGATAGCGTCATCACAAGGAGGATGGGGGCAAGGGTGAGGCAATGCTACCTGGGCATAGATAGCATCATCACAAGGAGGATGGGGGCAAGGGTGAGGCAATACTACTTGGGCATAGATAGCGTCATCACAAGGAGGATGGGGGCAAGGGTGAGGCAATACTACCTGGGCATGGATGGCATCATCACAAGGAGGATGGGGGCAATACTACCTGAGCCTAGATAGCGTCATCACAAGGAGGATGGGGGCAAGGATGAGGCAATACTACCTGGGCATAGATAGCATCATCACAAGGAGGATGGGGTCAATACTACCTGAGCCTAGATAGCGTCATCACAAGGAGGATGGGGGCAATACTACCTGAGCCTAGATAGCGTCATCACAAGGAGGATTGGGGCAAGGATGAGGCAATACTACTTGAGCATAGATAGCGTTATCACAAGGAGGATGGGGGCAAGGGTGAGGAAATACTACCTGGGCATAAATAGCATCATCACAAGGAGGATGGGGGCAAGGGTGAGGCAATACTACCTGGGCATAGATAGCGTCATCACAAGGAGGATGGGGGCAAGGGTGAGGCAATACTACCTGAGCATAGATAGCATCATCACAAGGAGGATGGGTGCATGGGTGAGGCAATACTACCTGAGCATAGATAGCATCATCACAAGGAGGATGGGGGCAAGGGTGAGGCAATACTACCTGGGCATAGATAGCATCATCACAAGGAGGATGGGGGCAAGGGTGAGGCAATACTACCTGGGCATAGATAGCGTCATCACAAGGAGGATGGGGGCAAGGGTGAGGCAATGCTACCTGGGCATAGATAGGGTCATCACAAGGAGGATGGGGGCAAGGGTGAGGCAATGCTACCTGAGCATAGATAGCGTCATCACAAGGAGTATTGGGGCAAGGGTGAGGCAATACTACCTGGGCATAGAGAGCGTCATCACAAGGAGGATGGGGGCAAGGGTGAGGCAATACTACCTGGGCATAGATAGCGTCATCACAAGGAGGATGGGTGCAAGGTTGAGGCAATACTACCTGGGCCTAGATAGCATCATCACAAGGTGGATGGGGGCAATACTACCTGGGCATAGATAGCGTCATCACAAGGAGGATGGGGGCAAGGGTGAGGCAATACTACCTCAGCATAGGTAGCATCATCACAAGGAGGATGGGGGCAAAGGTGAGGCAATACTACCTGGGCATAGATAGCATCATCACAAGGTGGATGGGGGCAATACTACCTGGGCATAGATAGCGTCTTCACAAGGAGGATGGGGGCAATACTACCTGAGCATAGATAGGGTCATCACAAGGAGGATGGGGGCAAGGGTGAGGCAATGCTACCTGGGCATAGATAGCGTCATCACAAGGAGGATGGGGGCAAGGGTGAGGCAATACTACCTGGGCATAGATAGCGTCATCACAAGGAGGATGGGGGCAAGGGTGAGGCAATGCTACCTGGGCATAGATAGCGTCATCACAAGGAGGATGGGGGTAAGGGTGAGGCAATGCTACCTGAGCATAGATAGCATCATCACAAGGAGGATGGGGGCAAGGGTGAGGCAATACTACCTGGGCATAGATAGCGTCATCACAAGGAGGATGGGGGCAAGGGTGAGGCAATACTACCTGGGCATAGATGGCATCATCACAACGAGGATGGGGGCAATACTACCTGAGCCTAGATAGCGTCATCACAAGGAGGATGGTGGCAAGGATGAGGCAATACTATTTGAGCATAGATAGCTTCATCAGAAGGAGGATGGGGGCAAGGGTGAGGCAATACTACCTGAGCATAGATAGCGTCATCACAAGGAGGATGGGGGCAAGGGTGAGGCAATACTACCTGAGCATAGATAGCATCATCACAAGGAGGATGGGGGCAAGGGTGAGGCAATACTACCTGAGCATGGATAGCGTCATCACAAGGAGGATGGGGGCAATGGTGAGGCAGTACTACCTGGTCATAGATAGCGTCATCACAAGGAAGATGGGGGCAAGGGTGAGGCAATACTACCTGAGCATAGATAGCGTCATCACAAGGAGGATGGGGACAAGGGTGAGGCAATGCTACCTGGGCATAGATAGCGTCATCACAAGGAGGATGGGGGCAAGGGTGAGGCAATGCTACCTGAGCATAGATAGCGTCATCACAAGAAGGATGGGGGCAAGGGTGAGGCAATACTACCTGGGCATTGATAGCGTCATCACAAGAAGGATGGGGGCAAGGGTGAGGCAATACTACCTGGGCCTAGATAGCATCATCACAAGGTGGATGGGGGCAATACTACCTGGGCATAGATAGCGTCATCACAAGGAGGATGGGGGCAAGGGTGAGGCAAAACTACCTGAGCATAGATAGCATCATCACAAGGAGGATGGGGGCAAGGGTGAGGCAATACTACCTGGGCATAGATAGCATCATCACAAGGAGGATGGGGGCAAGGGTGAGGCAATACTACCTGGGCATAAATAGCGTCATCACAAGGAGGATGGGGGCAAGGGTGAGGCAATACTACCTGAGCATCGATAGCGTCATCACAAGGAGGATGGGGGCAAGGATGAGGCAATACTACTTGAGCATAGATAGCGTCATCACAAGGAGGATGGGGGCAAGGGTGAGGCAATACTACCTGAGCATCGATAGCGTCATCACAAGGAGGATGGGGGCAAGTGTGAGGCAATACTACCTGAGCATAGATAGCATCATCACAAGGAGGATGGGGGCAAGGGTGAGGCAATACTACCTGAGCATAGATAGCGTCATCACAAGGAGGATGGGGGCAAGGGTGAGGCAGTACTACCTGGTCATAGATAGCATCATCACAAGGAGGATGGGGGCAATGGTGAGGCAATACTACCTGAGCATAGATAGCGTCATCACAAGGAGGATGGGGGCAAGGGTGAGGCAATGCTACCTGGGCATAGATAGCGTCATCACAAGGAGGATGGGGGCAAGGGTGAGGCAATGCTACCTGAGCATACATAGCGTCATCACAAGGAGGATGGGGGCAAGGGTGAGGTAATACTACCTGGGCATAGATAGCTTCATCACAAGGAGGATGGGGGCAAGGGTGAGGCAATATTACCTGAGCATAGATAGCATCATCACAAGGAGGATGGGGGCAAGGGTGAGGCAATACTACCTGAGCATAGATAGCATCATCACAAGGAGGATGGGGGCAAGGGAGAGGCAATACTACCTGGGCATAGATAGCATCATCACAAGGAGGATGGGGGCAAGGGTGAGGTAATACTACCTGGGCATAGATAGCTTCATCACAAGGAGGATGGGGGCAAGGGTGAGGCAATATTACCTGAGCATAGATAGCGTCATCACAAGGAGGATGGGGGCAAGGGTGAGGCAATACTACCTGGGCATAGATAGCGTCATCACAAGGAGGATGGGGGCAAGGGTGAGGCAATACTACCTGAGCATAGATAGCATCATCACAAGGAGGATGGGGGCAAGGGAGAGGCAATACTACCTGGGCATAGATAGCATCATCACAAGGAGGATGGGGGCAAGGGTGAGGCAATACTACCTGGGCATACATAGCGTCATCACAAGGAGGATGGGGGCAAGGGTGAGGAAATACTACCTGGGCATAGATAGCGTAATCACAAGGAGGATGGGGGCAAGGGTGAGGCAATACTACCTGGGCATAAATAGCGTCATCACAAGTTGGATGGGGGCAAGGGTGAGGCAATACTACCTGGGCATAGATAGCTTCATCACAAGGAGGATGGGGGCAAGGGTGAGGCAATACTACCTGGGCATAAATAGCATCATCACAAGGAGGATGGGGGCAAGGGTGAGGCAATACTACCTGAGCCTAGATAGCGTCATCACAAGGAGGATGGGGGCAAGGGTGAGGCAATGCTACCTGGGCATAGATAGCGTCATCACAAGGAGGATGGGGGCAAGGGTGAGGCAATGCTACCTGGGCATAGATAGCGTCATCACAAGGAGGATGGGGGCAAGGGTGAGGCAATGCAACCTGGGCATAGATAGCATCATCACAAGGAGGATGGGGGCAAGGGTGAGGCAATACTACCTGGGCATAGGTAGCATAATCACAAGGAGGATGGGGGCAAGGGTGAGGCAATATTACCTGGGCATAGAGAGCGTCATCACAAGGAGGATGGGGGCAAGGGTGAGGCAATACTACCTGAGCATAGATAGCATCATCACAAGGAGGATGGGGGCAAGGGTGAGGCAATGCTACCTGGGCATAGATAGCGTCATCACAAGGAGGATGGGGGCAAGGGTGAGGCAATGCTACCTGAGCATAAATAGCATCATCACAAGGAGGATGGGGGCAAGGGTGAGGCAATACTACCTGGGCATAGATAGCATCATCACAAGGAGGATGGGGGCAAGGGTGAGGCAATACTACCTGGGCATAGATAGCGTCATTACAAGGAGTATTGTGGCAAGGGTGAGGCAATACTACCTGGGCATAGAGAGCGTCATCACAAGGAGGATGGGGGCAAGGGTGAGGCAATACTACCTGAGCATAGATAGCATCATCACAAGGAGGATGGGGGCAAGGGTGAGGCAATACTACCTGGGCATAAATAGCGTCATCACAAGGAGGATGGGGGCAAGGGTGAGGCAATACTACCTGAGCATCGATAGCGTCATCACAAGGAGGATGGGGGCAAGGATGAGGCAATACTACTTGAGCATAGATAGCGTCATCACAAGGAGGATGGGGGCAAGGGTGAGGCAATACTACCTGAGCATCGATAGCGTCATCACAAGGAGGATGGGGGCAAGTGTGAGGCAATACTACCTGAGCATAGATAGCATCATCACAAGGAGGATGGGGGCAAGGGTGAGGCAATACTACCTGAGCATAGATAGCGTCATCACAAGGAGGATGGGGGCAAGGGTGAGGCAGTACTACCTGGTCATAGATAGCATCATCACAAGGAGGATGGGGGCAATGGTGAGGCAATACTACCTGAGCATAGATAGCGTCATCACAAGGAGGATGGGGGCAAGGGTGAGGCAATGCTACCTGGGCATAGATAGCGTCATCACAAGGAGGATGGGGGCAAGGGTGAGGCAATGCTACCTGAGCATACATAGCGTCATCACAAGGAGGATGGGGGCAAGGGTGAGGTAATACTACCTGGGCATAGATAGCTTCATCACAAGGAGGATGGGGGCAAGGGTGAGGCAATATTACCTGAGCATAGATAGCATCATCACAAGGAGGATGGGGGCAAGGGTGAGGCAATACTACCTGAGCATAGATAGCATCATCACAAGGAGGATGGGGGCAAGGGAGAGGCAATACTACCTGGGCATAGATAGCATCATCACAAGGAGGATGGGGGCAAGGGTGAGGTAATACTACCTGGGCATAGATAGCTTCATCACAAGGAGGATGGGGGCAAGGGTGAGGCAATATTACCTGAGCATAGATAGCGTCATCACAAGGAGGATGGGGGCAAGGGTGAGGCAATACTACCTGGGCATAGATAGCGTCATCACAAGGAGGATGGGGGCAAGGGTGAGGCAATACTACCTGAGCATAGATAGCATCATCACAAGGAGGATGGGGGCAAGGGAGAGGCAATACTACCTGGGCATAGATAGCATCATCACAAGGAGGATGGGGGCAAGGGTGAGGCAATACTACCTGGGCATAAATAGCGTCATCACAAGGAGGTTGGGGGCAAGGGTGAGGAAATACTACCTGGGCATAGATAGCGTAATCACAAGGAGGATGGGGGCAAGGGTGAGGCAATACTACCTGGGCATAAATAGCGTCATCACAAGTTGGATGGGGGCAAGGGTGAGGCAATACTACCTGGGCATAGATAGCTTCATCACAAGGAGGATGGGGGCAAGGGTGAGGCAATACTACCTGGGCATAAATAGCATCATCACAAGGAGGATGGGGGCAAGGGTGAGGCAATACTACCTGAGCCTAGATAGCGTCATCACAAGGAGGATGGGGGCAAGGGTGAGGCAATGCTACCTGGGCATAGATAGCGTCATCACAAGGAGGATGGGGGCAAGGGTGAGGCAATGCTACCTGGGCATAGATAGCGTCATCACAAGGAGGATGGGGGCAAGGGTGAGGCAATGCAACCTGGGCATAGATAGCATCATCACAAGGAGGATGGGGGCAAGGGTGAGGCAATACTACCTGGGCATAGGTAGCATCATCACAAGGAGGATGGGGGCAAGGGTGAGGCAATATTACCTGGGCATAGAGAGCGTCATCACAAGGAGGATGGGGGCAAGGGTGAGGCAATACTACCTGAGCATAGATAGCATCATCACAAGGAGGATGGGGGCAAGGGTGAGGCAATGCTACCTGGGCATAGATAGCGTCATCACAAGGAGGATGGGGGCAAGGGTGAGGCAATGCTACCTGAGCATAAATAGCATCATCACAAGGAGGATGGGGGCAAGGGTGAGGCAATACTACCTGGGCATAGATAGCATCATCACAAGGAGGATGGGGGCAAGGGTGAGGCAATACTACCTGGGCATAGATAGCGTCATTACAAGGAGTATTGTGGCAAGGGTGAGGCAATACTACCTGGGCATAGAGAGCGTCATCACAAGGAGGATGGGGGCAAGGGTGAGGCAATACTACCTGAGCATAGATAGCATCATCACAAGGAGGATGGGGGCAAGGGTGAGGCAATACTACCTGGGCATAGATAGCATCATCACAAGGAGGATGGGGGCAAGGGTGAGGCAATACTACCTGGGCATAAATAGCGTCATCACAAGGAGGATGGGGGCAAGGGTGAGGCAATACTACCTGAGCATCGATAGCGTCATCACAAGGAGGATGGGGGCAAGGATGAGGCAATACTACTTGAGCATAGATAGCGTCATCACAAGGAGGATGGGGGCAAGGGTGAGGCAATACTACCTGAGCATCGATAGCGTCATCACAAGGAGGATGGGGGCAAGGGTGAGGCAATACTACCTGAGCATAGATAGCATCATCACAAGGAGGATGGGGGCAAGGGTGAGGCAATACTACCTGAGCATAGATAGCGTCATCACAAGGAGGATGGGGGCAAGGGTGAGGCAGTACTACCTGGTCATAGATAGCGTCATCACAAGGAGGATGGGGGCAATGGTGAGGCAATACTACCTGAGCATAGATAGCGTCATCACAAGGAGGATGGGGGCAAGGGTGAGGCAATGCTACCTGGGCATAGATAGCGTCATCACAAGGAGGATGGGGGCAAGGTTGAGGCAATGCTACCTGAGCATACATAGCGTCATCACAAGGAGGATGCGGGCAAGGGTGAGGCAATACTACCTGGGCATAGATAGCTTCATCACAAGGAGGATGGGGGCAAGGGTGAGGCAATATTACCTGAGCATAGATAGCATCATCACAAGGAGGATGGGGGCAAGGGTGAGGCAATACTACCTGGGCATAGATAGCATCATCACAAGGAGGATGGGGGCAAGGGTGAGGCAATACTACCTGGGCATAAATAGCGTCATCACAAGGAGGATGGGGGCAAGGGTGAGGCAATACTACCTGGGCATAGATAGCGTCATCACAAGGAGGATGGGGGCAAGGGTGAGGCAATACTACCTGAGCATAGATAGCATCATCACAAGGAGGATGGGGGCAAGGGTGAGGCAATACTACCTGGGCATAGAGAGCGTCATCACAAGGAGGATGGGGGCAAGGGTGAGGCAATACTACCTGGGCATAGATAGGGTCATCACAAGGAGGATGGGGGCAAGGGTGAGGCAATACTACCTGAGCATAGATAGCGTCATCCCAAGGAGGATGGGGGCAAGGGTGAGGCAATACTACCTGGGCATAGAGAGCGTCATCACAAGGAGGATGGGGGCAAGGGTGAGGCAATACTACCTGAGCATAGATAGCATCATCACAAGGAGGATGGGGGCAAGGGTGAGGCAATACTACCTGGGCATAGATAGCGTCATCACAAGGAGGATGGGGGCAAGGGTGAGGCAATACTACCTGGGCATAGATAGCGTCATCACAAGGAGGATGGGGGCAAGGGTGAGGCAATGCTACCTGGGCATAGATAGCGTCATCACAAGGAGGATGGGGGCAAGGGTGAGGCAATGCTACCTGAGCATAGATAGCATCATCACAAGGAGGATGGGGGCAAGGGTGAGGCAATACTACCTGGTCATAGATAGCGTCATCACAAGGAGGATGGGGGCAAGGGTGAGGCAATACTACCTGGGCATAGATAGCATCATCACAAGGAGGATGGGGGCAATACTACCTGAGCCTAGATAGCGTCATCACAAGGAGGATGGGGGCAAGGATGAGGCAATACTACTTGAGCATAGATAGCGTCATCACAAGGAGGATGGGGGCAAGGGTGAGGCAATACTACCTGAGCATAGATAGCGTCATCACAAGGAGGATGGGGGCAAGGGTGAGGCAATACTACCTGAGCATAGATAGCATCATCACAAGGAGGATGGGGGCAATGGTGAGGCAGTACTACCTGGGCATAGATAGCGTCATCACAAGGAGGATGGGGGTAATACTACCTGAGCCTAGATAGCGTCATCACAAGGAGGATGGGGGCAAGGATGAGGCAATACTACTTGAGCATAGATAGCATCATCACAAGGAGGATGGGGGCAAGGGTGAGGCAATACTACCTGAGCATAGATAGCGTCATCACAAGGAGGATGGGGGCAAGGGTGAGGCAATACTACCTGAGCATAGATATCGTCATCACAAGGAGGATGGGGGCAAGGGTGAGGCAGTACTACCTGGTCATAGATAGCGTCATCACAAGGAGGATGGGGGCAAGGGTGAGGCAATACTACCTGAGCATAGATAGCTTCATCACAAGGAGGATGGGGGCAAGGGTGAGGCAATGCTACCTGGGCATAGATAGCGTCATCACAAGGAGGATGGGGGCAAGGGTGAGGCAATGCTACCTGGGCATAGATAGCATCATCACAAGGAGGATGGGGGCAAGGGTGAGGCAATACTACCTGAGCATAGATAGCGTCATCACAAGGAGGATGGGGGCAAGGGTGAGGCAATACTACCTGGTCATAGATAGCATCATCACAAGGAGGATGGGGGCAAGGGTGAGGCAATACTACCTGGGCATAGATAGCGTCATCACAAGGAGGATGGGGGCAAGGGTGAGGCAATACTACCTGAGCATAGATAGCGTCATCACAAGGAGGATGGGGGCAAGGGTGAGGCAATGCTACCTGAGAATACATAGCGTCATCACAAGGAGGATGGGGGCAAGGGTGAGGCAATACTACCTGGGCATAGATAGCGTCATCACAAGGAGGATGGGGGCAAGGGTGAGGCAATACTACCTGAGCATAGATAGCATCATCACAAGGAGGATGGGGGCAAGGGTGAGGCAATACTACCTGGGCATAGATAGCATCATCACAAGGAGGATGGGGGCAAGGGTGAGGCAATACTACCTGGGCATAAATAGCGTCATCACAAGGAGGATGAGGGCAAGGGTGAGGCAATACTACCTGGGCATAGATAGCGTAATCACAAGGAGGATGGGGGCAAGGGTGAGGCAATACTACCTGGGCATAAATAGCGTCATCACAAGTTGGATGGGGGCAAGGGTGAGGCAATACTACCTGGTCATAGATAGCTTCATCACAAGGAGGATGGGGGCAAGGGTGAGGCAATACTACCTGGGCATAAATAGCATCATCACAAGGAGTATTGTGGCAAGGGTGAGGCAATACTACCTGGGCATAAATAGCATCATCACAAGGAGGATGGGGGCAAGGGTGAGGCAATACTACCTGGGCATAGATAGCATCATCACAAGGTGGATGGGGGCAAGAGTGAGGCAATGCTACCTGAGCCTAGATAGCGTCATCACAAGGAGGATGGGGGCAAGGGTGAGGCAATGCTACCTGGGCATAGATAGCGTCATCACAAGGAGGATGGGGGCAAGGGTGAGGCAATACTACCTGGGCATAGGTAGTATCATCACAAGGAGGATGGGGGCAAGGGTGAGGCAATACTACCTGGGCATAAATAGCGTCATCACAAGGAGGATGGGGGCAAGGGTGAGGCAATACTACCTGGGCATAGGTAGTATCATCACAAGGAGGATGGGGGCAAGGGTGAGGCAATACTACCTGGGCATAAATAGCGTCATCACAAGGAGGATGGGGGCAAGGGTGAGGCAATACTACCTGGGCATAGATAGCATCATCACAAGGAGGATGGGGGCAATGGTGAGGCAATACTACCTGGGCATAAATAGCATCATCACAAGGAGGATGGGGGCAAGGGTGAGGCAATACTACCTGGGCATAGATAGCTTCATCACAAGGAGGATGGGGGCAAGGATGAGGCAATACTACCTGGGCATAGATAGCGTCATCACAAGGAGGATGGGGGCAAGGGTGAGGCAATGCTACCTGGGCATAGATAGCGTCATCACAAGGAGGATGGGGGCAAGGGTGAGGCAATACTACCTGGGCATAAATAGCGTCATCACAAGTTGGATGGGGGCAAGGGTGAGGCAATACTACCTGGGCATAGATAGCTTCATCACAAGGAGGATGGGGGCAAGGGTGAGGCAATACTACCTGGGCATAAATAGCATCATCACAAGGAGGATGGGGGCAAGGGTGAGGCAATACTACCTGGGCATAGATAGCGTCATTACAAGGAGGATGGGGGCAAGGGTGAGGCAATACTACCTGGGCATAGAGAGCGTCATCACAAGGAGGATGGGGGCAAGGGTGAGGCAATACTACCTGGGCATAGATAGCATGCTCTTCAGTGGGGTAGTGGTGGCAAGAAGGGGGGGGGTCCACAGTCTGAAGTCCCAGAAGTAGTGGGCATTGATGCCCAAGTTTATTCAGATTTTATAGGGATATAACACAATTCTATCTCTACTTTCCCATCATCTATATCCTCCTCCTCCTTCTATTTTCCTTCCTGTCCAAGCATTTATCAGATTGCCACAATTCAAGCCTTAGGTTTGCATTTTTTTAATTGAGTCAGGCTGTTAGGCCTGTCCAAGGATTTATCAGATTCCGGAAACACTTTATGAAACATTATTTGGGCCATAGTATTGCAACATTTCTTGGAACAAGTAGTCAAGAGTATAACTTGTTAATTTTGAGATTTCTGTCATAGGAATTAGGGCACCCTTAACCTTCTCCCATGGGAACAGAAGAAAGGGGGGGCAGTCTCAACCACATTTGAAAAAAAAGTATATTAAAACCTATATGAATATATGTGTATAAAGCTGCTTGGGGAGGGGGTTTCTTTACTCTGCAAAAGGAGAGATAGATATCTTCTAGTGGAAGGCACCCAACTTCACTATTTTTCTTTAGGCGGTTGCCAATCTATGATTACTAATACTAATCAATGTATATTGAGGAATAATGCTCAAATTTCATCCCACACAGTGTCTACTATAAATGAAGCACTGTGATAGATGCTGCCTTTACCTTCAGGTAGGTTCTGCCTTACTTTAGAGAGGGAAGTACATGTACAGAAACCTAAACAAAATGCATGATGTATAATAAATACAAAGTAAATTAAAGAAAAAATACTTAGAGTTTGTTCTGGATCTTCAATAGTTAATTTTTAACCATTTTATGTGTAATAATTTTTACCACCATCCCTTCTACCTTACATGGTCATTATTGTCAAATTCAAAGAATATAGCTAAAGTTGAGGCAGTTTTACGTGTTATTATAATTAATAGACATACAACACAAGCTGCTTTGAAAAGAAAGCATTCTTAGGGAGAACACGAGAACTGATTACATAACAAGTCAATTTAGATCCCCATTTAGTTGGCAAGGAAATGTATTTTTCAGAATCAAGTTTTGTTCACTTGCATTCAATTTCTCCCCACACTTGAGGTTCTGTGCAGCATTATACGGTGATACAAAGAGTAGCATATGTGATGATAGAGGGGGGAATTGCAAATTTTATAAATGAACTCAACAAATTCAGAAGCATGGAAAATGGATAATATTATCTTAAGTAAAAATGATAAGCATTTGCAGAAATCTAAATTTCTATTTCACTTTATTTTATCCTGCTAGGATAACTGCATGAGTCAGTGCCTATATAGTCCATATCATTTGGCCCACCTCTGAACTTATTGCGGTGGTATGTATACTGACTGAATTTATGGAATATTAAAGACATCATTTATTTGTCTCCAATAATACATAGTTCATCTCCTTTGTGAGCTTTAGAAATCCAAAGAGCTAATTTTTAATATAACTAGTGTTAAAATATATACACAGGATGATTACATTTATGACAAGGATTAAATGAAATTAATATGAAGAACTTCTTTAAAAAAAAAACTGTGGCTGGGAAGTTGGCTTGCCTTTTTGTTAACAGCTGTAAAAAAAAATCTGTAGTTGCTATTGCCTGGCTCATTTACGTAAACAACTACTGGAATTACACTTTACCAAATGTAATGCCCATATAAATCAGCATGCCCGCACAATGCAGATTTCAAACAAGATTGTGTGCACATAGTATATACACAAAGGATGTTGACTCAGCTTCCCAATGGTATTAATTTTACACTCCTATGAATACAGAAGTGCAATTCAATTCTACTCAAACCATTTCAAAAGAAGGCAATAGGGAAATAATTATTCCCCATACTCAACCAATGCCCTTTTCTTTGAGAAATGTTTCCTTTTGTAAAATCATACAAATAAGAAAAGAACTGATCCTTTTAATCAAGCCCAATATATTCAGGGTATATTGAAATGTACCATTTATATTTTTAGATAACTACAGACAGGGAAAAAATTAGGATATTTTTAAAGTGCTAACTCTTGCAAATCTCCACCATTTTGTTATAGCCAGATCCTGTTGAGTGTGAATAATGCATCCCTTGATATGTTTTCATTATTGAAATTTGTACTTCATATTTCCCTTTGACAATAACCAATTATCATATTTTACAAAAATTAATTAGTTCAGATAGTGTAAATTCGAATACACAAGACCCCATCAGGGGTTTGTTTATTGCACTAATTTGGAATTTTTTATTTTGTTGTTTTCAGGCATTGCCTCTTTGTGACCACTTTTTTGGGGTTTTCTTAGCAAAGATAGTAGAGTGGCTTGTCATTTCCTTTGCTAGTTCCTTTTTTTAATGAGAAAAAATGAGGTAAAGGGCAAAGTGACTTGCCCAAAGTCATATAAGTAGTAAATGTCTAAGGTCACATTTGATCCTAATTAAAGGGCATTCTATCCACTGCACCACATAGTTGCCCCCAAAGAGGAACTAGATGTATCGTTTTTCAAAGGTCACAAATTACAATTCCATAGACCCAAAATATATTTATTATGTCATGCAGGTGAAAAAGCTCAGGCTAAAATAGTTGTTACTTGATTGACTGAAGGCAATGATTGAGAAAAAAATGATGTGAGCAGTTTTAGGAGGGGGTTGACCTACATTCAAGGAATATGCTTTACCATAATTGTGAAACTTCAAACATTCCCTATAAATAGTTTTGGTAATTTCTATTTTTCCTAAAGCATAACATAAATTAGTTTTAAGTCACATCATTATCCAATAAGTTACTCCAATATTTATAATGAATTTCCTAAATTTATTCACTGAAATAAATCTCAGGACTTAAAAGCTTTGTCTTCTTCTATGGAACATCTTATTCTTACTTATTCTGAAAATTCCAGTGGCCAGTCACTGACTCAATTGAGATGAATAATTATAACATATTCATGTTGAATTAGAATGCACTAGTTGAGGCTCATCATATACATAGTATTAGTGGACAAAGGTGATTTGTAGGAAGATAACAATCTCATCATTATTCTAAAGATAACTAGGTTTTCAATAAATTCTTGGACAAAGAATGAAATGATGATACTTAAATAAAAGGGAAAATAAATGCAAAAGAGATATTCTAAAATATAAAAGGGAAAAAAGGGCTATATGTGCAACTCTCAATTATAAGAAGGAAAAAGAACCAAACATCTTATTAGTTTGCTTAATTGTAAATAACATTATATTCTCTAATGGACTTCTTTTTGCTACCTTCTTTAGCCATGCAGTAAATGCTAACTTGTCATTCCTTACAATGTGATATACGAAAGAGAATGAGGAAACATTAATGTAAATCTATTAATATTAATGGAGAAACAGTTCAAAATGCATGTAGACCTAGTGACAAGTTAATAATTATGAATTCTAATCGAATAATCTTGAGAAAGTAAGCATCTCTGAACCTGTTCCCTTTTTTCTAATATGAGAAATCTGACCTCTACAATTCTATCTGGCTTAAAATAGCACTTCTGGGTGGTTTTCAGGAGTTATGGATACTGGAACGACAGCCTAATGGGTCAGATATAAATTCTCATTAGTGCTTCCCCATTCTTTGATCCTCAGGGAGTTTCCTTTGACCTCAGTCAGATGGGATCTATATTTTGACTGACAATTTATCCCTTTTTACCCAAAGAGAGAAGGTGGAAGTCATGAAGAGAGCCTGCATCAAGAATGAATGAAAGTATATAGTATATAAGAAACTTCAGTACAGGGGTATCCTGAGGGATCAGTCAGAGTGGAATAGGGAAAAAAAGAAAGTAGAAGCCATGGAGATCTAATTCCAGGGAAACTAGAGTGGAAATAAAGCCATGAGGTTGGTGGTTCATTTTCTAGAGCTAAGAGTATATCCTACACTTACTGAATTTTATAAGATGGGTTCTGTCATTTCTTTGCCTTAGTATAAGAGGGGCCATGTTGTTAAAATCTGGTTCTAATAAGACCAGGAAGTGGGCGAAGAACAAGGTGATTGAGGATAGGGAAGTGTTTGAGATTTCTGCTTGATCCAGCATGCATTCCTTTCCAGAGCCCAGTCATCTTGGCTTTTTAGCAATGCCAAGGAGAGTTGCATTCCTATATATAGAAGACTTGAATTTAATTTTAAATAGATTTCAGAATTTAAAATAAATTTCTTTGTTCATTGTTTTATGAATTTATATTCTTTTAAGGAAAACATTGCAACAACTTTAAGTAAAACATTGCAAGCATAGCTGAGGAACTAAAAACCTGGCTAGTTTTCCTACCTTGTTCTAAAACTTGACTGTCAACTCTAATCCCATTGCTGCCTGACAGCATAACAGAATGCCTCTTAAATTAATGCAAGACAACACCCTTCAAAGAGATGACTCTTTTTTCTGTATTCACAATCTGTCTAGCTCATATAGTCACTGGACAAATAGTCACAAAATTATATTTATGAAAAAATTTTTTTCTAACAAATGACATAGAAAGAAAAAATGATTTCATTTAGCAAAATGACATTGCCAAGGGCAGCAAACCTCTTGCTTTCTTTCCCTTCAAACTCTCAATATGCTGTAGGCAATTTGTGTGGCAAATAAGTGGATTGAACTAAAAGTAAATAGGCATTAAACTAGGACTATTGAAAATCTCCCCAAAAAATACACATCACAAGCAGGCAATAAAAACATTTCCATTTTTAATTACTTTGAATTAATATACAAATTGTTCATTTTTTCCTGGTGTAGTTGGCTTTTTTTAGAAAAACATCATATAGTAAACACTATGTATCACACAGATACATAGCTAAGAATTCTGGTGCCTCATGCAAATTAATTTGTTGGTTTGGGAATCCATATTAAACATTCTAATTCTTGAGTACAGTTGAATTCTCTCTCCCCTCTTAAGCTATCTCTTTAACACTTCCTTATCTCTTTTAATGAGATCTATTTTTGCTTTAGCTATATCAGAAATCATAATTGCTACTCCTGCCTTCTTTGTCTCAGTTGTAGCCCAGTAAATTCTACTCCACCCTCTTACCTTTACTTTGTGTATGTCTATCTGCCCTTAGTGTGTTTTTTCTAGACAACATATGGTAGGATTCTGGTTTTTGATCAATTCTGCTATCTGCTTCCTTTTTATTGGTGAGTTCATCCCATTCACATTCACAGTTATGATTACTCTCTGTGTATTTCCCTCCATTTTGACTTCATCCTTTGATTGTGCCTTTTCTCTTTTCCTTCTTACCTTTCCCCTACAACTTTTCTCTTTTAGTCAGTTTCCCCTCTTTCCCCTCCTAATGTTACTCCTTTTCCCACCTCCTCCCCTCTTATTTATTTGCCTCTTATAGTGAATTTTAAATATCCCCCAACCTCTCCCTCCTTTGCATTGTTCCCTTCCCCACTAGCCTGTTAATTACCCTTCAACTTCTTAATAGGGCATGATATAATTCTCTGCCCAAATGTATTTCTTCCTTCTATGAGTCAATTTCAGTATGGATAAGATTTAGGTATTACCTGTTGCTAACCTCTTCTACCCTTCCATTGTATTGGTGTTCTTCACCCTCCCCCATGTGCTTCTTTATGAAAAATATATTTACCCCATTTTATCTCTTTTCCCATTTCTATTAGTATTTTCCTCTTTTTTAACCCTAGTTTTTTAATATATTTTTGACATATCATCCTATATAGTTTGTGACTATACCCTCTAAGTATACTTCATCTAGTTACCCAATTGATAATAATAAATTTTTAAGAGTTACCAATGTCATTTTTTCTTATAGTAATGAAAATCATTTGAACTTATTTCTTCCCTTAAATTTTTCCCCCTTTCTTAATTACCTTTTGATGAATCTCTTGAGTTCTGTGTTTGGGAATCAAATTTTTGTTTAAGTCAGGTCTTTTCTTTAGGAATGCTTTGAAGTCTTATATTTTATTACATGACCATACTTTCCCCTATAAGATAAGATAATCAATTTTGCTGGGTAGTTGATTCTTGATTGTAGACCCAGTTTCTTTGATTTGTGAAATATCATGTTTCATGCCTTCTGGTCCTTCAGTGTGGATATAGCCAGGTCCTATGTTAACCTAACTGTGGCTCCATGATATCTAAATGGTTTCTTTTTTAGCAGCTTGTAATATCTTTTCTTTGATCTGGAAGTTCTTGAACTTGGCTATAACATTCCTAGGCATTGTCAATTGGGGATTTAATACAGGAAGTGATCTGTGGATTCTTTTATTCTCTACTTTACCCTCTTGTCCAAGAATATCAGGGTAGTTTTCCTGGATAATTTCAGGCTTTTTTTCTTTTGTCATGATCTTCTGGTGGTCCAATTATTCTTAAATAATTCTTAAATAATAATCTCCTTGATTGATTTTCCAGGTCTGTAATTTTATCAATGAGATATTTATTCCATATTTTCCTCAAATTTTTCATTCTTTTGATTTTGTTTTATAGATTCTTGCTGCCTTGTGAAGTAATTTGCTTCTAGTTGTTTGATTCTAATTTTTAAAGACTGAATGCCATACCTGACTTTTTGATCATCCTCCTTTTGGACTGTTTTATTTTTTTGTAGGTGATCTTTCACTTTCTTTGCCTCCTTTTCAAACTGGTCAATTCTGGCTTTCAAGAAACTATTTTCTTGTTTTAGTTCATGTCCCCCTGTTTCCAGATGCCCTATTTTGCTTTTTAAGTTCTTTTCCCAATTTTCTTCAGCTTCTCTTAATTGTTTTTTGAATTGTGTTTTGAGTTCTTCCAAAGCCTGTGTCTAATTTGCTGTGTCTTTTTGCTTGGTGTTCTTTGTTTGTCTTCTGTTCCATTTGCCCTTTGTTCATTACCTGAATAGAAGCTGCTGATTGTAATTTCTTTTTTCTTTTTCTGTTGTTTACTCATTTTTTCCCATCTTTCGCCCTTGTCATACTTGCTCCTGTTTATTTGCTGGATTTGTCAGTTTGGGGTATTCTGTATCAAGGGGCTTCTTTCCTGCTCAGCTGACTAACTGGATTAGGCTGATGCACCTGGCTTGTATTAATGAGCCCTGAGGCCATATCTTCCCCAGCTGTCAGCAGAAGCTGAAGGTGTGTAGGTGAAGGTGTGGAGCCCAAAGTTACTTTCCTGCTTCTCTATTCCTTTTTGCCAACCACCTCCCTGCCAGCTTCCTGGTCAGAGCCTTGAGTTTCTGGTTCTAGTACTAAGGTACTCTGTTGCAGTTACTGGCTTTGCCCTGGGATCCCAGTCAGCTGGATTCTTACTGCAGGTCTAAGCACAGTAGATGGAGGAGGGGTATTGGAGATTGGGCTTCCCTGTCCTCTGAAGTGTTCTGTGCTGCCAAGGCAGCAAAGCACTCCCCCTGGGCTGGAGCCCTTGCCCAGAGACCCCAGCAACCATGAGAGTCTTAACATAGTATTTGGGGGAAGGGTCCTAGGACCCTACTTCTTTCTTTTCCCTAACCCCATGAATTAAATCTTCTCTGGATACCTTTTAAGTTGAATGGAGCAGGAGAGTCCCTGGCTCTGTCCTGTTGTTGAATTTGGTTTTGTGTCCCTCTCAAAGTGTTTTTTTTTTATTGGTATGGAACGGTTTTTCCAGAGGGCTCGGCTTTTGCTTCTAAACTGCCATCTTGCCTCTCTTCAGTATTGGTTCTAAAACAGAAGGTAAGGGTTAATAAAAAAAAAAAGCCAAGTTAAAACAAAATTCATAATATTTTTTTTAATTCTTAGGAGTCTAATAAAGAAGTTATAAATCTCCTCAGAATGTAAGTAGTAGAAAGAATAAATAAATGGAGAGGACCTGAAATAGATGTACATATATTGTGGGTCAGACGTAATAGTTGAGCTAGACAACACTCTGTGCAAACCTAGGAGTTCTTATTGTGGGTCTTGAATTGGGTTGAGTAATGACCTTCCCAGAAGAAAAACAACTGCTTGAATACATGGGTCGAGGGGATATGGCTGGGGATGTAGACTCTAAATCAGTGGTTCTCAATCTTTCTAATGCTGTGACCCCGCAATACAGTTCCTCATGTTGCAGTGACCGGTGGCTACTTCAAAACTGTCATTTTGCTACAGTTATGATTCAGAATGTAAATACCTGATATGCATTATGTATTCTCATTGCTACAAATTGAGAGGTTGAGAACCACTGCTCTAAATGAACATCTTAATGCAAACACCAACAACATGGAAATGGGTTTCAATCAAGGACACATGTAATACCCAGTGAAATTGCGGGTCAGTTACTGGAAAAGTGGGAGGAGGGAAGGGAGGGAAATAATATGATTCTTGTAACCAAGGAATAATGTTATAAATTGACTAAATAAATTAATTTAAATTAAAAAAATAAATAAAAGGAGGGTTAGTTTATAACCAGAATAAGAAATGGCAAATACAAAGAACTAACATGGATTAATAGTGGAAAAGGAAAAACTAGGAAATTTTCATTTCCTTTTTTGACATGATTATTAGAGTTGTAGTTTAGAGAAATACTGTAGATATAATTTGACTCAATTTCTAACCAAACACTTAAGAAAGGATGTTCTGATATTAAAAAAGGAAAGATATCAGCTAGATGATGGTACAATTAGTTGGATTCAAAAGTGGATGAGTGAGCAGACCTGAAATTCAATCATTAGTGGGTCAATTACAAGTTTAAGAGAAATCTGTAGTGTACTGTCCCATTTATTTGATTTTGAATATGTGTCTTGTTAAGGAAGTTCTCAATTAAATTCTTGGAGAACACAGAGAGAATCTTACCTACCAGCTAGACTAAGGTGGCAATGTCAAATAACTTAAAATTCTCATTCTGTCTCCTACTTTTAATTTAAAGGCTGAAATTTTTTTATTATAGTTCTTAATTTCATTTTTAAATGTTCATTACAAATATTTAAAACAGTGACTGAAGAGAAAGCAATGAATAAAGACAATTATCTCAATCAAGAAAAATGTAAGGAAAAATCTTGTGTCTTAAAGAAAAATCCTGCTGGGAGTCTTGTCTTCCTGTATATTTTTAAATACTTAATGACTTTTTGCAAAGGAAAGCTGGGAGTTTTGCTTACCACATTAATCTTCCATTTCTGAGGCATCTGCCAAAAAAAATATAAATATACCAAAGATAGAGTCTGTCCCCAAAGTAGACCAGGAAACAGTGAGTAACTTCAAACAGGTTAAGAGAAGTTTTAACCACTTACAGTAAGGCTTTGACCCAAAAATATGTTGTCTTTGGTCTTTACAAGATTCCAGGTAACCACTAGCCATATCTAAGTTTCTATTCAGAGAGTTACAGATTGAAACAAAACAAAACAAAGAATTGCTCCTAGATGGGAGTAGAGTGATTCATAGATCTCTTTTCTGGCTAAAATATTTGGACAGGCGATGGAGACGCTATCTAAAGAATGCCCTGTAGGGACTCAGATTTAGTCTTTCACTCTGACAAACTGCATACACTCTCATGCTTAATCTGGTTGTACAACTTATTTAGAAAAATATCCATTCATTGTGCCAGGGAGAATTAGAGGATTGATATGTGGTACAGAGTGAACCTAGTCTAGGTATTAACTGAAAAAGAAGAAGGTCTTCTCATTGTGATACCTGGTCAACATATCCAGCTCTTGATTAGCCTCCAAAAAAAGTCTTGGAAATGGGAGATAGCTTTTGGGTGGCTAAACTAAATCTTGGCAATAGTGTATATAATCCAAGATATATCCTGAAATAGAGAGTTATGAGATCAATGACAAGCCATAATCAGACATAAACATCCAAAAGTCTGTGCTTTTTGTAATTTAGCTTCTCAAAGATAAAGTTAAAGGGGAAATGATTCAGTCGTTCCCTTTAAAATGGAAGAGAAAAATTCTCTGCAGAAGAGGATGGTTGGGTAAAATCTCTTTGTGTGCAGTGGTGATAAGTTCTGTCTCTTTTCTAGGGTGTATTAAATTACTGGGAGATTTCCCATTGGGTTCCTGTGGAGCTCAGAGAGAATCTCACCAACTAGTTTGATCCCAATGGCTTAAAGGCGTAACAACTTGCATAGCCTAATTGAAAAGGCAAAGACTTATTAGAACATTAAGAAGACCACTTACTGATAGCAGCCTCATCTTTCTTTGGGACAATTTAGGATTTTTTAAGTTTTAGGCTAGTTTTAGAGTACACAACCAATCAAAAACTTTCTGTTACAATTTAGGTTAGATAATGAAAGTAAAACATTTGGCAGAAAAAGGGACAAGTAACCAAGGGAAAGGGAGGGGAGTCTTGTAAGAATATTTGCCATACTGCTGAAAGTGCTTATTATCAGCATAAGAAAATATTCCCAGTTTGAAGACAAGTAATAAGAAAAAGTGATTAGATGTGTTTATAATTGTTAAAGAAGTTAATTTTATATAAAATAAGATGACTGAGTCAACATTTTGACAAGATTAAAAGTATCCCTTATACTAAGACAACAATTAGTTTTTACAAAAGTCAATGAAACCAACTGCTTTAACACATATTCCTTAAATTGTTTTTTTCTCTTTTAGTTTAGTTTAGTATTGTATATTGAGTATTTTAAAAATACTATATTTATATTAAATATATTATATTTTATACATAAAATAAAAATTTAAAAAGTATTTTTAATTTTTTTATTTTTATTTGGAAAATTTTATTTATTTAACTTAGACTATTTTTCCATGATTACAAGATTTATGTTCTTTCCCTCCCCTCCCCCCAACCCTCTCCCATAGCCAACATATAATTCCACTGGGTTTTACATGTATCATTGGTCAAGACCTATTTCCATATTATTGACATTTGAACTAGGGTGATCTTTTAGAGTCTATATCCCCAATCATATCACCATAAAAAAATAAAGTCAAATTTGGAGATGACACAAAACATGGATAGTTAAGTTGTTATGATTCAAAAAGACCATGACAAGTTAGTATTTTGGATGAATTTACTCAGAAGAAATGTTGTAGGGATCATGAATGTAATTTTTTTTCTTTTAACATCAAAAAAATTCAGAAATACAAGAAGAGATAAGTATGACTGGGTGAGTTTTGGAAATTTATCTGGCAAGGTTTAGTGTACTTAAAGCTGAACTGGAATTAGTATTATAATATGAATAAAATTTTTCTTATAGTCTTCAACATCCTAAAGAGAACATTGTGTTCAGTTTATAGGATAAAGGAAATGATAGTCCTTCTATATGCACTGTCCTGTTAAAAAACACATAGACTGTACTGTATTCAGTTCGTAGTGTTACATTTTAGGCAGAACTTTGATAAACCAGAATCCACATTGAGATTTAATCAGAAAAATGTAGGATCTCAAAGTCAGGCCATATCATGGTTCAGTGAAAAAATCATGTTTGTTTAGCTTAGATTTAAAAAACACACACACACAACACAGCTAGTTGGCACAATGAGTAGTGTTTGGCCTAGAGTGAGGATGACTTGAGTCCAAATCCATCCTTAGGCACTTGCTAGCTGTGAGACACTGAACAAGTTACTTAACTCTGTTTGCTTTGTAATGATGGGGAGTGGGGGGGGGGGGGGCCCTTGGGAGAGCTCTACAGAGATTGAGGCAGAAATAGCCATTGGAAACTGAACAAGGACTTCTGGGAAATTCTCCAGAGGAGCAGGGTCTTGGGAGCTGAGATGGATCCTGTCAAGAAAATGTAATTTCTCTGAGGACTTTCATTCCATGAAGTATTGAGATACTGGACTCTAATCAGTGAGCAGTGTTCTCTCCCCTTTTCTATCTCTCTCCTGCCTATGAGAAAACCTTTTACTTCAATAATTAGATTATTTAGAAAAGATTTAGGGTGACCTACAATCCCTCTAATCTCTGCCCCTTTGCCCCAATCAACAATTAAATCAAATAAGCAGTCAGATAGCAAATTCAGTCTCGTTTATTTACATCTAGAGATTAAGCCCATTGGCAGACTCCATCTTGTTGCCAGTTTCCAAGAAGATAAGAGGGGGAGACTTGTGAGTGTCCCAAAACAGTGTATATCTGGATTGAGGTCTCACATTCCTCTCCTTGTAGAGAAGACTTCCCTGCCACCCTTGAGGGCCAGCATGGCCAGCAAGGGGCAAACCTTCACTGAGGGAAGATCTCCATTTTGTCTTCCTCAAGTAATTCAGGGACTCTGGGAGGCGGTAGTGAGGGAAACCGTTTTCATCAACCCTTTCCTCACTGCCTTCAACCCTAATTTGTCCATCTAAGGAGTGTGAGTCCCCCAAAATTACAGCTTTAATTTCCTCATGAGCAAAATGAGATGATAAAAGAAATGACACATAACTCTAGTATCTTTCCCAAGGAAACTGGAAGGGAAGTCATGAACTGTACAGTACAACTGAAAATTATTAAACAAGAGCCTAGATAAAAGAAAATAAAACCAAGTTGGAGTGGGATGACAGCATAGCAGATGTCAAATGAAAGAGACATTAGGCTCCTATTTGTCAGCTTCAGAGAACAAAAGAAAATAAGAAAAAAATAGAGATGTATTAGAGAGGAAGATTTAAACTACTGTGAGGAAAAAAATTCCTTAATATAAAACCAAGTCCAAATATATAAATATGATATATATTACATATATACACATTATATATATATATATATATATATATATATATATATATATATATATATATATATATTAGAAGTTATCCGTTTTCTGAAGTGATTTTATATGGATCTCTTAAAATGTCAGGAGTAAGAAAGGCAGCTCATGGTGCTGTGGTGATGGCCTGGAGTAAGGAAGATATGAGTTCACTTCTGCCTCAGATACTTATCATCATTGTTACCATGGGAGAGGTAATTAATCTTTATTTACTTCCATTTCCTCAATTTTAAAATAGTGGTAACAAAAACATCTCCTTCAAATTCTCCTTCAGACTTTTGTGAGGATCACATTAGGTCATCTCTGTGAAGCACTTAGCACAATTCCTGTCCCCTAGTAGGTGCTAAATAAACAATCATTTCCTTTGTTCTCCCCTTCTTCTTTTCCTCTGTGCCTTATTGATAGAATTATAATGGACGAATGAAATCAGTTTTACTTCCACAAAAAGAACACAATGTGAAGCTCTGTCTGCCCACTGCCAGTTCTTTTCTGATAGCAGCCACTACACTTCAAAGATTCCTTTTGTAAATCTACATTTTCAAAACACTGATGTAAAAATCGGACTCCTTGCTTCATGTTTTATATTTATTTTAGCAATAATAAAATAAAAACTTTGGTATATTATTCTTCATACTTCACAGTTGTTTAAAAATGTTTGTTTATATAAAATAGCTAAGTCATTCTGGAATGTATATTGTCTTTAACTAGAAACTCAGAAACATACAAGCTTTTGTTAGTTCCTTAACTTATTTATGGGAATTTATGACAAACTAGAAGCCTGGAATGGTTTTTCAATCACCTTCAGAATTCCTTTCAAAGAATAAGAGCATCATTTAGTTTTCAAGGCTCCCACATCCCAAAGAATTAATCATAAATTTGATATGTCTAAGAGCTAAAGCCATATTCTTTGTACAAAACAAGCTATAGATTCAATTCTCTTTAGGGGAGTAATGCATCTAGCATTTCCCAAGGCCTCAAATCTTATATTTTATTCTTTATAAAATGTACTTTAATGGCATATAGATGGGAAAATTTAAAAATAACATGGTTAAGAAATGTTATTTTCTTCTACCCACTCTCATCTATTTGTCTTCTCTTTATAATAGGAGGGAATTAATAAGAAACTAATTTTCTAGACACCTTGGGCTTGGTGGATATTTTAATACATATGTCACTTTTAGTGTATTTCCATTATAGGTCTTACTATCTGAGATGTTGTTAGGAACTAGGTACCAATGATTCTGGTTCCTGGGAGCCATAGTACTGAAGGGACATTTGGAGTAGATAATTTTCTTCTTACCTGCCCCTTAAATACTCTATTTTCTCCATAATTAACCCTGCAAGGCTCAGAGCCCAGTGGTATATTTAAACTCCAGTTCAGTGAGCATTTGAAGGCTCAGATCTGAAGGATACATGACATTCTTAAGGGGAGATAAAGACAGAAACAGAATCTAAACTCTTGAGAGCCTGAAGGCTATGGCTTTTCTATCAAAGACTTTTATTTTTCTTCTTTTTCTTACTCTTTTTCTCAGAGCTATAGGCACTTTTCTTTCACCAATAAAGTATATTTAACTTTTTATATTTGTGTCTTTGGGGCAAGCATGCATACAAACCCATTTTTACCTCTCTCGATTCTGCTTTATTCTTTTTTTCCAGAGCTCCTCATTCCCTTCATGGAGATACCATTCCTCAACCTCTCACATTTATTTTCTTTTCCAAAAGACATGACAAACTATTTCCTTGAATGCACCAATTCCTGGTATTCTGACAAATAATAAACAATAGTAGAAAATAAAGGCCAGTGACTCAAAATGAAAATAACAAGGCAATGACAAATTCAGGCATCACTGGTTCACTATACTTTAGCAAACTTGCAGAGGCTCTAAGTTGCTCATTCATCATTTGTCAGTATTAGTGACCTTTTTGCCAGTACGTTGTCTTATCACTAATTCGTATTTGTGAATTTTGGAAAACACAGTGGTGTAATAGAATGCAAATAGTGTCAGAGAGGACTCAGACTGTAGCAAGTTATAGATTCTTTGCTTGTAGGATTATGGGCAAGTCACAGTACTCTTCTGAACCTCAGTTTTGTTCTATAAAATTACTCTTCACAACACCATCAACTTTATGGAGTTGTGTTGGAAATAATATATGACCTTTAAGGGCTATGCAAATGTTATTTTCCAAAATAACTTTTATTGATTGTTATTGTTTTTACATTATAGCTATTTCTCCATATAACCTCCATCCACCTGCTCCAGAATTGAAGGTTTGGTTGAGATTTTGGCTCATTATCTGTTTTTCATGCACTCTACTGACTTTTCAACTAAACTAAGTGTAATGATGAGGAGTAGGGCAAAAGAACCCTTGGGGAAATCAAGATGTAGGAAAGACAGTTGGAAACTGAACAAAGACTTCTGGGAACTTCTGCTGAGGAGCAGGGTCTGGGATGTTGAGACACAGAAGGGAGAGGAAGGAGGAGCTGTTTCTCTGGGACATTTCAAGACACCTGTGGAGATTTCTGACACTGAGAGAAATCTTAACATCATGGGTTCCTGTTTAAAATGCCATGGTTTTATGTTTGGTTTTAAAGTATAGCATTGAGTGCTGGGTAATGAAGGTTAAGTGACTTGCCCAGGGTCACACAGTGAGGAATTGTCTGAATCCACATTTGAACCCAGGACCTCCTGTCTCTATGCCTGGCTTTCGATCCACTGAGCCACCTCACTGCCCACCTGTCAAGAAAACTTAATTTCTCTGAAGACTTTCATTCCATGAACAATTGAGATATTGGACTCAAATCAGTGAGCAGTGCTCTCCCCTTTTTCTGCCTCTCCCCTGCCTACAAGAAAACCTTGTACTTCAGTAATTAGGTTTATTTAGAAAGAGATTTAGGGTGCCCTACAACCCCTCTAACCTTTACCCTTTGCCCCAGTCAACAGTTACATCAAATAAGAAGCCAGATAGCAAATTCCAACTCGTTTATTTACATCTAGAGAGTAAGCCATCTTGTTGCCAGTGTTCAAAAAAGACAAGAGGGGAAGGCTTGTGAGCTCCCCAAATCAGCAAATATCCTGATTGAGGTCCCTCAAAACTCTCTTTGTAGAGATTTCCCTGCTGCCCTTGAGGGACAGCATGGCCATCAGGGGGCAAGCCTTCACTGAGGGGAGATCTCCATTTTGTCTCCCTCAAGTAATTCAGGGACTCCTGGAGGGAGCCATTTTATCAACCCTTTCCTCACTTCCTTTAACCCTCATTTCTCCATCTAAGGAGTGTGAGTCCTCCCAAAATTACACAGGGTAAGCTTCCTTTAATTATCTTTTGATTTATACTGCAAAAGTAAATGTGTTTATTGCTCTTTGAGCTCTGCTAATTTTGCACTGTATGATTTCATATAATTTTCTCCATATTTCAAAAGACCAGCATTATTACATAGTTAAGAAATATAATAATAAATACAGCAGTTCTAAAGCATATTTTTCTTTTATTAATATTGAATATAATTATTACTATAATTATGCTATAAGATATATGAGAAAAATGAACAGTATCTTCTACTTCTCTTAAATTATTAAATGGTTAGTAACTATCCTACTTTTGTCAGACATCATTTTTTTTAAACCCTTCCCTTCCATCTTGGAATCAATACTGTTTATTGGTTCCAAGGCAGAAGAGTGGTAAGGGCTAAGCAATGGCGGTCAAGTGACT
The DNA here is from genome assembly GCF_027887165.1 of Monodelphis domestica. NCBI lineage: Eukaryota > Metazoa > Chordata > Mammalia > Didelphimorphia > Didelphidae > Monodelphis > Monodelphis domestica. The sequence continues at coordinate 245,611,421 of NC_077234.1, forward strand.
TGCCCAAGGTCACACAGCTGGGAAGTGTCTGAGGCCAGATTTGAACCTAGGACCCCCATCTCTAGGCCAGGCTCTCAATCCACTGAACCACCCAACTGCCACCTAACTGCCGCCCAGACAACATTTTCTTAACCAGACTTGTGACTTTAGTATAATGAGGATCCAGTGAAGGACTTCCCCTTCCAAAGTAGATCAGCACTTCTGTAATTTATTGAGGAAGAAAATAGCCTGGGAACATTTGAGGCAACTCCAAGTAGACAGACTCCTTAGATGAAATAGAATACCACAACAAGTGATAAACTTGAGTTCCCTGATGTTTTTCAAGAAGAAGCTGAACTACCATTTATTCTATCTGTTACAGTGTTTATTTTTTAATATTATTTGCTAGAAAGACAACATGACTGCAACAATCCCTTCCAATTGATTTTATTTACTTTTTTATCCTAATTTCTTAATCTGACAACCTCAACAGCAAGAAATATTGGTGCAATAGATATTCCTTTTAAATTTCCAGTTTTTTTTTAAATGTAATAATCTGTAGACCTATCTCCTTCTGTGGAAACAACCAAAAGTTACACAGAATTGAGTAGTGCTACTCTGAGTAAAATAAAAGATTTTGATTAAAAGACTCTAGAATGAAAAAGTGAGTGAAAACAGAGATAATAAGTAAAGGATCATAGTACATGAAATGGATAGCCAGGTTATTATTTTCTTCCAGTAACTTTTATTTTTCACTGTTTAATTTTCATGGTTGCTGTTGTTCCATAGAAATTGGAGAAATAATCTGCATAGTTTAGTTAATGACTTCAGATATCTATATCTGTCTATCTGTCTGTCGTCTATCTATCTGTCTTTCTATTTGTCTGTCTCTTTACTCTCTGTCTGCCTCGCTATGCATTTACATAGTATCTCTATGTATTTAAGTGTAGCACGTATGTGAGAGGGAGACAGAGAGAAACAGAGTCAGAAAGATTTTTTTTTTAATTTCTTCTCTCCAGAGTAATGTTTCAGTAAGAAGTGGGAACTGCTCTAAGAATATATTTACTTTTTGTTGAAAATTTTAAAAAAATGTACATTGATAGTGTCTAACTCTTTTAACCAAGATAATTATCCCCTAAAACCTAATATTAAAGAGATTCTGGAGACTGGTTCAAGTCCCTAAAATGAAAGGGAAGTTTTATTCTTTATGTTATCACAACAGTTAGAAAATCTAAGTGTATATACATTCTATTTACAACTTCACAGCAAACAATGGCCATATATCAAGATAATAACATATTCTGACTAAACATGACTGAATACCTGCTATTGAAAATGTTAACATTGAATAAGAAATTTAAGTGAATAGTAAAAAGGCAATATATCTTAAATGTTGAAGTACTTTGTGAATTTTTATATTCTTTATTTTCATGCCAACAGTGGGTCATTCTAAGTAACTATATTTGGCAAGAAAAGATTTGAAAATTTAAAATATGGACTAAATCTCTTTTTTAATTCCTTAAAATAATAATAAAATGTTTTCAGTTTCACTTAAGGTTAATAATGTCATTATACTTCATAGAAGTCAATGAATTCATTACTTAGTAGGTAAACTTCAGTTCAAGAGCTCTTCATCCTTATTAAGATATCCTTAGCTAAGCAGAGGTATACATTTTTCTTTGACTCTACTCACAACCTTTATAAATGGGAAAGACCTAGATGAACTTGTGTTACACAGCTGTTATAAAACAAATGAACAACTCTAAATTCATCTCTGGATGATGATGGTACAGAGTAATTTTTGTCTAGATAAAACTCAGAAGAATAAAAATAACAATTAGATGTGCTAAGTTTTTATTGAAAAATGGAACCAATCATTCCATTAATTAACTAGGTTTACTGCATGTTAAATAATTATATGTACATGACAATGAGGAAATTTTCAAAAAGGGTAGAATTCGTTGCACTGCTATTTATACTTTTGAAAAAGCGTGTATCCATTCTTCTCATTTGATTCTAAGAAGGTTGATAAATCTATTATTGTTTAATATATAAAGAAAGTAGGCTAGAAAGATCTTATATAGGATCAAAGGATTTGGCATTTTAATTAACCTTATAGTTCATTTATTTCAGGGATTATATATTTGGCTTCCAAGAGAGTCCATAGATATATTTCATTGAGTCTATGAATTTGAATAGCAAAAAACACCAGCTTTATTTTGATTAGCATCTACATCTAATTTAGCATTTCTTTCTATTATGAAACTAGGGGGGAAATATTCTTAAAAAGTCTTCTCAAACCCTCTTTAGACAACAAAAAGAATCCATGATACTCAAAAATAAACTAATACAATCTACTCATTTTACACATGATTCTAAAAAATGTGCAGGGTCACTTAGGTCATACATAGGAAAATATAGTATAAAATCTATGTCTTCTGATGTGAAATACAAGGTTTTCCCTGCTTCATTATGATCTCTTTTGTATGATGTCATACTTGAGGAAAGGAGAAATGGGATTCAGATCTATTAGTGATAGTCCAGACTTCTTTCCAATTATTCCCTCATGATCTTACCTTGAATCTTTTATAATCTTTTAGAGGACATAGAGAACTTGAATATTCATTCAATCTCCTACATATAGTATTGTTAAAAGAGTTTTCTTAATCTCTCCCATTTTCTCTTTAAGAGGCAAAGGAGCAAAAAGATTTCTAAGTAAGAACTCCCTATGGTGCAGACTGTCAGTTGATGGCAGGAGGGTGTGGCTGAGAGTTGGCAGGTGAGTTGCTGACAGTGTGAATGAGGGTTTTTGTCTCTGGGTCCTCTGGGGAGAGGAGTGTCTGTCTGTGTCTCTGAGTTCTCTCACTTTCCTCCTTTCTATTTCCTATCTGAACTTTCCTCAAAATAAACTAAGTGTTTTATGTTTTACCAAACTGCTCTCCTGACTTTTGTTCAAACTCCTACCAAAAATTTAACTCTTCACAGCTTTAAAGCAATAAGGACATTCAAGGATAAAAGTGACATAGAGATGAGGAATTATCAGAGTGGGTTGAAGTGAGTCATTGGAGCTTTTCTGGAGAAAGTGAAGTTTAAATTGATTTTTAGTATGGAGTAAAAAAATGTTGGGGTGAAAGGTCAATGGACAGGTATTCAATTTTTATGGAATTGTTTAAAATAGCTAATCATTTGCTAAACATGCCAATTTATTTTCTAAAAAAAGTATATCCCCAGAATACAAGTCTTGTATACTTGGATAAGACTCTCTTAGTTGCATGTTTATAGGATGGAGTTGGAGAGTAATTAATTGTTTTTACTATATATTGTTATGGGGGTATTTTGGGAGATGTGATTGGATAGGGTAAGTGAACTACTTTGGGCCAGTAACAAAGGTTTTACACTCTTGGTGAAAGGGCAGACTTGTTCAGGCCGGAGTCTGGTCTAGGGTCCCACTTACAGGCCAATCAGTCACAAATTAGCCAAAAGTAACTGGAAGTTGTAATATATTCTTTGAGAGTTTTGTAGGGGAAAGGTAATTACTGTCACTAATTTCCTCGCTAATGACCCCTGTGAGTCTTGAAATTTCTCAGACTTGTGAATGTTAAAAAAAAAATTCTCCATTGGGGAATTCTCCATTGGAACAATTCCCTACTGGGACCTTTCCCCATTTGGAAAGTGAGAACTCTACTTAGATCAGAAATAGGAAGACCTCTACTCCACCAGTACTTAAGACTGCTTTAGGGGAAAAAAAAACTCCTTTTCTGAACAATGAAAGTACTTAAACCCATACTTATAATAAGGCAAAAAGGGTGCTAAGTACCTATAAAGGTCAAGCAACTTGTGAATTTACAAGGAACAAAGAACTGGGAAACTTACTCAGAGGTTTCCTGGTGTGAATTACTCAAAAATCCACACCTTCTTAGGTGTGGACTAAGAATGGTCTGTCCTTAGAAAAACATCTACTGTGGTTGGTGGATGTAAGAATTTAAGGGAGGTGACAAAGGAGAAAATGCCCTATATAAGGAGATGAGAAATCTGAGTAAAAGGAGAGTCAGCTGGGAAAGGCTGAATTGAAGGAGGCAACTGGCCAAGGCTGCCTTGAAGGGTCTCTCTCTCTGGACTCTCTTAGGGACATTGGACACATTCAGATTCAGGCATTGAGCTGGTGGAGTCAGCTGAGACGGAGCTGGCCTGGTGTCACTAGAATCTTCGCTTAGACAGATCTTGTGGTGAGTGATAAAAGACTGACTGATCTCTCTCTCTTAAGTAAGACTCAGGTCTAGGCCATGTTGGCTCAAGGCCCTTCATACTTATTCCTTTCTTACTCTTTCTCTCTTTCTTTGATTTCTCATTGTATTATTAATTAAAATTTCTATAAAACCCAGCTGACTTGGGTATATTTGAATAATTGGGAATATTTCCCTGGCAACCACCTTAAATATTTGATTTAAAACAAGACACTGTGGTGAAAACATACTTCCTGCGGTCACAATTTACTCACCCACTCTTATATCTACTACAATTTATATCTTCCACTATTTTACTCACTACAGTTTACAACCTCAACCATTTAATCACTATAGTTTATGTTCACAACTCTTTTAACTATTACACCCCAGAAACTACACCTTCATGAGTAGGGTCTTCATGGAGTAGTTGGACTACTCTTATCACTCTCTTCTTTCACCTCAAAACCCCAAACCCTAGAACTAGCTATCCTACACTAAGCCAAACTTCTTTGATTGTTATTAGAGGTATTAGTCTGTGGCAGATTAGACAGGGACCCAAGGAGAATAATCCCAAGTCCAGATGGACTATGAGCTCCCACTCACTGACAGCTGAAGATGATTGGATGTTGTTTCAGGTCAAAGATCTTCTTCCAAGGGAAACACAGGCATCAACAGCAAGGACAGGCACAGGAACTCTACCAAGTAGTATTTGGCAGCAAATCCTTCAGGAGCTTGCAGTCAGCAAACCCCCAGAGAGACTCCCAGCTCCTGAGCTATCAGCTCAACCCTCCATTCCAACATCTAGAATCTTTCCCCATGCATCTGTCCTCTGCAGACCATCAAGTCTTACTATAACCCTCTCTTCCTGGTAACAGTATGTGAGTTTTATGCAAATGTACAAGGTTTATACTTCAGTTACTAAAGGAAGAAGGCATTTTAAAGATTGAAAAGGAAATAAATTCAGATTCTTTTTTTTAAAAGAAAAGCCCATGAAATATCTAGATGAACCACATTAATCTGGCTTCCATTCAACAAATGTGTTTTTAGCAACAGGTTATTAGTAAGATATGTCTATTATTTATAAATGGAATGCCAAATAATACATGATTTTTAGTGAGTGTTTTGTTTTGTTTTTCCCTCTGAGCTAAGGCCTCATGAAACATTTTAATTATACAACTAAAATATGCCATGATATAAATTTTTAGCTAACATTCCACTTTATTTTTCCCAAGAAATCTCCTCAAACTGCCTTCATGTCTAAAGTACTTGTTAAAACAAGAGCACTCCAATTTTTTATCTCCTTAAGCCAAAATACTATCTGTTTTAAATTCATTGTTACTAACTGTTGCTATCCTCTACCTTTTTATGTATTTTCAGGCTTCTCCTGCCATGGCACTCTAGTGACAATATGGAAGAATTACAGTCAGAGCTATAACTAGGAATTTTTAGAATTAGAACATAAATATTACTATAGACCACAGCTTGTAAATCCCACCTTTATATCTTGCAACTCCTTTTTGAAGCATCAAGTTTGGCTTCCCTCAAATTTTCCATCAATCAAAAGCCTATTCACTCTCACATAACTACTATTCTGACTAAAATAGACAGTGATACTCTCATTTTTTTCTCCTACAACCAATGAGGACTAATTTATTTCTTACAAAACATCCAGGAATTCTTTTTAATGCCTGAATTGTCTCAAAATAGGATATTAAATGTTCCAGATGCTATCTATAATAAAAACAGCTAATTTCATGAAATGCTTTTTAAAGACTTAACTTTTTAAAAGCTTAATTCTTTTCACAGCAATGTTGTAATGGAAGGAGAACAAGAACCCATTTTACAGATCTCAGAATAAATGATTTACAAAGAGTTATATGATTAGCTATTTGTAGGTATGTGCCTTGGACCTGAATACTGAAAAGAAATAGGTTATTTCTTCAAGGTTGTAGTATCATAGATTTAAAGCTAGATGGAGTTGACCAAGTTGAATCCCCTTATTTTATAGGTGCAAAAATTGAGATTAAATGACTTAAATAGGGTCCATTGATGAAAGTATATGAGATATGTTAGGATGGGGCAAGAAGGAGTGGAGTGGCAGTGAAGAGCAAAGGCTTGTGGGACTAGAATGGTTGGCTGAGAGGAGTCCAGAGAGCCTCTTGGTCTTCTGCCTTGAGACCAGGAGCTGTAAAGTCCAGTTTTTGAAAGTCTGAATGATTTCTGAAGCCACAAGAGAAGATCCTGTTTCTTTCCTCAAACTAGCTGTTTGCCTCCACCTGCAGCAAACATCTCAGACCCCGGAGGGGGAGCTGATTGGACTCTCAAACCAGAGCCTGGCTCTCCTGACCCTCCTTGCTATCAAGAACTGTTTCTTATTTATTTCTTTAGGACATCTTAGTATTTTAATCAGTAGAAGGGACTTTTACTTGGGAAAGGGCAGAGACTAGCCCATTGAATCAAGGAATGTGTAGGAATTTGGTAGGGCTACCTCCACCATTTCCCTCAACCCATTGACCTAACCTTGTTAATATTTCCCTTAATAGCAGTCACATTTCTGTATTCACTTTAAATATTAATAGGAAGGGTGCTTCAAATAAGTGGGGACAGGTCTCGAGCTTGAGGCCAGTTCCACAGGGGCTGCCACAAAGCCTCTTTTGGGGAAAGGGTGCAACATCTTTCCTCTCGGGCTGCTAACTTGGGAGAGTGTCCCCCCAGTCATTGCATCAAGGGACTTCAAGGGATCACTTGAGTAAGTGAGACAGGGGCTGCCATTTCCCTCTCTCACAGACTCCACCTCAACCTCTGTTCCCTTTCACCTATTGAACCTAATATCTCACTGGTATAACACCTCAACCAGGGAGCGAACCCATTTATTATTATAACAAGAAGATTCCCCATTTTTACAGGGAGAATTGGAATCTGGGTATTCTCCACTCCAAGTCCACTATCCCATTTGAAAATGCCAAGTAAGACCCCCCAAAATAGGGATGATTTTGTTTTTCCTCATTTATCTTAATGGAGATATAAATATAGGCAAATTACTAATTCTTTATATCAACATTTTAACACGTAACATACCATGTTCAAATAACATTAAATTAATAAATAATGTAAATAAAATAAATCATAGTTATTGATTTTTTGTAAGGAAAATTCTTATAAAACTGTAAAAACCCCCATCAGAGCTATTGTTTCAAACAAAAACTGAAGGAGAGTTTCCAATAATTTTCTCAACATAGCATTTTCTGCTTTGCTTCAATCTCATCAATGTGAACATTATCAGTTTGTTGTTGAAAAGTGTATGGTTACAAAGGGAAATATCATATGTAAAATTCACTTTAGATATATTAAGTCATAAAATGGATTTGTCTAATATAAATATTAGATTTAGAGTCAGAAGAATTTAGTTCAAATCCTGACATAGTTGAGGGACCCTAAACTAATAATTCCATATTTTTGGGTTTCAGTTTCTTCATTCAGGGCTAAATCCCATTAAAATCCCCAAATCCTCATTTAAGATATGAATTTATTGAAAGTCTCTCTTTTTTGAGGTCAAAAGATGTTTTTAATGACTTCTAATAACTACACTTGGCAGATATATAGTTTTCTTGTCTGGCATAGTCATCTTCCAATGCCAACATATCATTAAATGATTACTTCTTATAATACTGCAAAGTATGGCTGGTTTGGCCAGTCATATAATCACAATTTGTTGTATTTATTCTTTGGTATATAGCTTGTACATTCATAAGTCCACAAAAAGACATTCCAGATATCCCATGGACAGTTTTTATATTATTATTGTAACTAGACCCTATTTTACAACAAAATGTTATTACCCCCATTTTCTTTCTTTTTCACTGTTAATGAGATGGAAAAGTGACCTCCTGTGGCTCACAATCCAATGAATTCTGTTCACTCTGAGTCCTGTAGACAGCTCTCGATTGTGTTCTGATGTGTTTCTGCCGACCTATTACTGTATTGCCTTCAGAGCAGCCAAAACATACATTTGTGATCTCATTTTTCTCCTGCCCTTTTTTCCACTCAATCAAACATGCATACACATCTCTCCAGAACAGAGGAAAGCTCTTAACTCTGGTTACTCTCCAGGGAGAAGTGTCTTCTGAAAGTCTTTTTTGATGGAAGATAGTCTACAGTTTTTGGCATGCTCCCCCCCCCTTTTTTTTTTGGTGCTTTAATATTGGCAAGAAAAGATTAATTTCCAATGAATCACTTTATGGTAATAACTAGTTCTATTATATTACACAATGTGCAAGATTGCTATTTTTCATGATGTGGATCAGTGAATATTTAAATATGATTTGGTTTTTTGTGGACCATATTTTTCCCCATAAGCATTACTTGTCTCTTTGAATTAGTGTCAAGCAACATTTCATGCTTCAGACACGAAAGAGTGAAATATACATTGAAAATGTTTTTCCTCCAGAGAGACAGACTCCAAATTAGATTTGCCTTTACCTTGGTTCACCTTTACAGTTCACTAATTTTGCATTACTTTACATTTCAGTGCTTAAAATAATTAAATTATGAATCAGGATACACTGCTTGTATCAGAGGTTTTTCTTTCTTTATTGTTTTTTATTTTTACTTTATGACATTTGGAATTTTGCCAGTTATTATTTCCTTACAAATGTTGTAGCTTACTATATCTTTTGCGGCTATATTTTGTGATTATTGGGTAAAAACAATGATTGAACTATCTGGTCTGTTCTGTTCTGAGAGGACTATATTTTTCATTTCTTTGACCCAGGAGTCACTGCATTAATCTGTCTACTAGTTTAAATCATTACTAGTTCTGCAATTTAGAGTCTTAAAATACGATTAAAAAATACGATTAAGGAAAAGAAAAGTTGTGAATTGGCCATGGTTACATAGCCATTAAATATCAGAGGAAGTACTTGAACTTGAGAGGGAAGTCTTGATAATTTTGAGGCTAGTTCTCTATTACTGACATAATGTTAAAGTATTGGAAGATTTTCCTTCTTGCCATGCATCATTGTAGTATTGGCGTAATCTTGAGTGGCCCTGGGTTTTCAAAGCCTTATTTGTGTGAACCTTTTCTTCAAGCATGTTCTTTTCTAATTAGAAAGGTTTTCAATATGGATCTGATTAATTAAAAAAACTATTTAAAACCATGTATATTTTTAAGAATTACTAAGTTCAAAAACATGCATCTGGATTTTGCCTTTGGGGTGATTAATATTAATTTTTAGTGATTTTTGCTCTCTCTCTCTCTCTCTCTCATATAAAAATGAACTTTGCTCCAAAGAAATTGTTTTGCAATTTTGCAACAAAAACAGATTTTAGAATCACATCTCTTATTTTGCTCCAAAACATATACTGTCTCATTTACTTTATTATGTGAAAGATATTTATTTATAAAACTGAAATATACTTTCAAAGAATAAATGTCGCCAACAGGGAGAATTACAAAGGAATGTGCCACATAGATCCTAATGTAATTGTGAAAAAGCCAGTTCATCTATTGACCCCTAAATTATACCATCATTTTTGAATGTACTATTTTTTGCCTTGTTCTTTTGTAATGAAATATTTGCCTTTGATGATAATTATCAAGTTCATATTTTAAAAATATAATACTCAACCTGTGATTTTGTCAGGTAGGCAGGGAAAAAGGAGACTTTCAGATGTTGGAACTTCTACCAAATTAGGACAGTGATTTTTCTGCTCTCAAGAGCCTGAAAACTTTCACAGAGCAACACAATCAATATATGTTACAAAAGACAATTGAACCCATCACCCTGACCAAAAAAAATCCTTCTCTAAACTCTATGTCAATAAATTATGTAACAATAAATAAAAAAAATATACATATGTTTGTAAAGGAATAAATGAATGAATAGGTAAATAAATAAAATAAATTAGAATATGACCACTCAAGAAAGCAAATTTGATGGTGGCAAAATTCAGATATATAAAGTCTGGTGGTTTATTTAAGAATCAGTCTCATTAATTTTGAGTTACACTGCATGATGAATTAGAAGGCTTAAATATTCTTAACTGAAAAGATTCATAGAGGTAAGCTAGAATATAAGAAAGGATAATATTTGGAAGAGTATTCAGAACAAAATTCATTCTCCTGTGAAATGACTTACAAAGTCTTGCTTTAAGTTTATCACTTTGACTCTCTTTTGTTTCATACACTGTATTTACTAAAGAATGTTAGATTCTGCAACAAATGGCATAATTTCATTTTCCTAAAATGATGTCATTTGATTTATCATAAGTATATATTTGGTCATTTACTAAATATTTCCTAATAACTTATTTCCATGAATACATTAATGTAATTATTTAACTTTACACACACAGAGTACATCTCAAGATGGTAGTAATGGATCTATCCTAAAACAATGAAAGTCACTTTTTTTCTTATCCAAAATAATGAGTTTTTTCTCAATTAATTGAAATAATAATGGATTAATTGCAGTGGCTAAGGTAGAAAGTGCTGAATTTGAAGTCAAAGGACCCATGTTTGAATTCCAACCCTATCACTTATTGCCAGAGTAATTGTGCTCAAGTTACTTTTTTAAAAAATTTGTGCCTCAATTTCTTCATCAATGAGGATATTGGTCTAAGTGACCTCTGAATCTTCTTACATATTTAAATCTATTATCCTTTAATCAATTCAAAACTTTACCTCTCTTTTTCATTATATGAATCTTTTATAAATTTATAAGATCTGTGTCTTAGGAAAAGATGTCCATATGTTATAAAAAGGAAAAGTCGGAGGAATGAAGGAAATTTTCTCCTTTTCTTAGATTATGATGAACATTAGGGCACATTTTAAAATATAATTTATTTTGAGGTAATTTTGGCTTTGGAATAAAACTTTTTTGTACCCCTTTCCATCTTCTTGCCTCTTATTCTAGGCTCCCATGCTAATCCTAAATTCATGAATATAACAGCTTTAAGCCAGATCTACTTCCTCAAAATGCTCTATCTTCAAAATATATCTATTTCTTCTATTACTAAATAAGATTTCCATTTCCATCATTCTAGTTGGTTTCACATTTCAGAAAGCAATTTATCTAAATGACTTAATTTATCCATTAGTTGCTATGCCTTGGTATATTTTAAGGTCCACTCTCAAGGACTTTTCCAATCTTGATGATATATAGTTTTATTACTCCTATTGATGGATTAATGGGTCAGTAAAGTAGTCAAAAGTTTATCAGTCCTAATATCTATTCATTCTGCTAATTATCAAGAAGTTTAAAGAAGGGTCTTTGTCATATTTATTGGAGCTCACATAGAAAATTAAATTACTCTTTCTATACATTATCAAAGAAAAATCAGCAAGATATTCATTGGAGACTCTATAGAAGATTTATATAAATGGACATATTTATGAACAAGAATTATAGGTGAATAGGATCTTCAGGAGACAAGAAGTTACCTATGGATAGAGATACAAATTACTGAAGAGTATTCTGATTAATGAGATAACAAATACTTCAAATTATTTAAATATTGAAAGATGAAAAAAATTAAACAGATTGAGGAAAGACAGTTAATGGGTCAAGGAATTAACTAAATAGACTGGCTCCAAATAGCTTGCATATGTATAGTACATATTCAAACTGTAATAGGGGATCATTTAAGTAGAAAATGATAATTTAAGATCAATTCTGCCAATGTCCTCCCTTCCTCCCTTCTTCCTCCCTTCACCCTCCGTGAGTTACCTCCCTCCTTTGTCCCTCTTCCCTTCCTCCTTCCTTTCCAGTTGCTTCTTCTGTTGGTCTTTCTAAAAATCAACTCAGAGTGAGTATTATGGTGTATCAAATAAATCACTCCTTTCTCTTGTCTAAGATAAAGGGAAAGATAATAAAATGGAGGAAAAGCGGATTTGGGGTTTCCCTGACACTAGAATAATTCCTAGGTTGGAGGATAGTGGAATATAGTTTAGATATGGGAGAATTGGTTAACAGATCTTGAAATTCAGTCACTGTAGTACAGCAGAGGGAATCAGAGAGAGCTGGACTTTTGTCCTTCTTTCTTTCTGTCTTAAGGCAAAGAGACCAAGATTTTCAGTTTGCCTGCCTCCTTCTTAATTATCTTTCCCCAGTGTTCATTCCAAAAAGAATGTTCACCTTGATTGACAGTTCTGGAATCTTTGTTTTTCCAGCCTTTGCTGCAGCCTTCTTTTCCCCATTTTCTCTCCTTCATACACAAAATCCAAATGTGTGTATATACACATATATGTCTATGTACAAATCAATGTCTATATACACATATCTGTTTATGCATTTATATAGTTCATTAAGTAAGCAACATGCAGGAAAATGCTCTGAAGTTAAATTCTTAATAGAATAAAGAAGATGAGTGAGTACTTCTCTTGAATTTATTAATGTGCTTTTGATTGATATGACTTAAATGATGTGCTATGTATAAATATACTCTTTAATAATATACTACTCATGTAAAATAAACAAGCAGTATTAATATTGTCCAAATTAAACAGCCAGAAGAAAGGTAGCTTTCATCCAAATTTTAGTCTCATGTAAGAATCTTTAACTTGATTTCTATAACCAAAATTAATGTGCAAAGCAAAATCTGTATTGATTTTAAAGGACTAAATTTGCTGAGTGCTATATCACACAATTTGTTCAAAAGTGTCTTTAATTACAAATCATTCACAAAGATTTAATGTTATTATTTAAGTGAAATGACATGTATAAGAACTTTATTTTAAAAATAATAAAATATTAATTTTTTATAATTCCTGAAGCTGTGTGAATATGTGAGGTGGATCCTATAAATAATCATATTATCATATTAAAGATAAATAAGAGGATCAAAGAGGAATTCATCTTATCATTACACAGTAATTAAGTGGGGAAATGAGGATTTGCTACTTTCCACTATAATTGTCTCTGATATGAAGCAAACCAATAAAACAAAACAAAACAAACAAACAAAAAACAAAGACATTCTTATACAACTAGAATTTTATGGTGGGGTTGTTTTACTGATGACGTGGACATGTAAACTTTTGTGTGGTAGTCTGTCATTCCTCTTACTCCAAGAGTAATAATGGTGATTTGTAGGGTTATAATAAACACCCTTTCTACTATCTTGGATGGTGTTTTAGTGGAGTTCACAAGGACTTTATAGAGAAGTTACTGAGTGTGTAATAGAGCAGGAGTATAGATGGGTTGGCTCCTACTCTTCCTTCACCTTCCTTGAGTGAGTCTGATGATACCTGCTGCCTAGGTAAATTGGGGTTCCCAGATAAGAAAGGGTGATGGAGAGCTGAACAAATGTCTCCCCAATAAAATAAAACCGGGGTAACCTCAGATTCCCTAGAACAGATTGGATCTGGAGAGAAGCCTAGGTTGAAACTTTGCCTCAGTGGGAGAGAGGGTCTTGATGGTTGAATATTGCCTTAGATGCCTTCTCAAGTTCAAACCAAGGTGCTTGACAACTCTGACTGCAGTTTAGCTATTTATTGTTGAAAGCAAAGCAGGTCCTGCATGGCCAAGGTTACAGCTTCAAAAGCCAAGAATTTCAAATGGATCTTTCCCAGCTCTTTTCTCCTTTCCTACCATTTTTTGGTCTCCAACCAATGTCCTCTGCCATGCAAGTTCCTCATGCAAAGTTCTAACTTCCTCTCTTGCACTGATCATTACAAGAGTAAATAATCAGGTATGTAATATCTTAAAAAGACTCCATTTGGAGAAGATGAATTGTTTCCTCCAGGAACAGCCCTTCAAAAAAGCCACTTTAGTGATATCAACAATGTTGTAAACTAAGGTCAGGAATTTTCAACTACTTGTTCAAGTAATTGATAGTGTTTCCTAAAGGGGAAAAACAACATATATGAAATTTGTCCTATTATGTTGCAAGAGACTGCATAGTTTAGCATTTTGTCTTGATTATTTGCTTTGTAACCTTGGGGGAAATCATATAACTTCTAGATTTTTTTTTCTAATCCATAAATCTGTATTTTGAAGTGATCATGTTTAGTTTCCCTCTTATTTGTTTCTTTGTTTATTTTATCCAAGAAAGGCTTATGAACTACCATTATTTTCCTTTGTAAAATTGAATTCACTGTTTGAAACTTAAGGTCCATTTAAAATTAAAGAGTACCCAGCTTTTGGATAAGATTTATAATCCTGGTATCAGTACACTCTATAGAAAATATACATCTTCATATGAACAACTCAGTTATCCCCTCAGGTTGAAATAGAGAGATAGGCATTCAGACAACTATAAATTATATATTTGGGAGTTATCTTTAGGCTTTGATCTTTTTACAAATGGAAATAGATTCATAACAAAAATTGTATTTCACATAAACTCTAAACCCACACAATTTTCATGATATTCTGCAAGGAATATGATTGGAAAAACAAAATTAAAGATAGCCATTCTTTAGATCAGAAAAACCTAGGATTATGTGGCACTTCATGTTTATCTGCTGTGTTACATTGGAGAAAAGATCTAACTTTGTGATCCTAGAAACCAATGCTAAAGTGAAAGAAGAGTTGGGGGGGCAACTTTTTGTTCACAGATGATTGTGAACTCAAATCAGTCTCTGAGACTGAGATGCTACAGAGGATGAATCAGTTATCTGTTGTTTGTGCTAATTTTTCCTGACAATTAATACTAATAAAGTAGAGGTTCTTCACCAACCTAACATTATCCATATGTAGAAGTATTGGTTATAGCAAATTGAGAAATTTTAAATGCTGCATATAAGTTCATTTACTTTGTCGATAGAATTCTTAGGGATGTCCTAGATGTTGAGGTTGACCTTTGGGAGACTAAAGGAATGTGAGGGAGAGGAAATGTATTAAGTAGTCTAAGATTAAAAATTAATTTACAATAACTCCAAGTATTATGATTTATTAATACTCACTTGAAGTAAAGGAATAAAAAGGTAATTATCAAACAAAATAAAACCATGTGCCAAAGCTTTTCTACATGCTCAAAAACCCTGTGTCCATAGCTGCCACCACAGGAAGATAAGAGAGAGAGAAAGAGAAGGCAGAGTTCTGGAGAGCTTTATCAATACAACTTAAGCATGTAACATGGGGATGAAGGGAAAGGGATTCTGGGAGAAGTCCAGAGGTACAAGATTCTATTTACAAATTGCCCCTCTGTGATCCTTTGGGTGACTAGTCTCCCCAATGGATCTTTTAAATATAACAAACTTATAACTAAAGATTTTAACTAAAGGTATATACAATATTGCAGTTTCTAAGGGGAAATTACAATAATTTTGGGTATAAAAGGAAAATAGAAGAGAAAAAAGAACAAAAACCAATGATTACTATATTTACAAAAAATAATTAGGGGGCAACCCTTTTGGCATAAGAGTTTACATTCAAAACAAATGCATTCATCTCCCCACAGTACAATTCACCACATCCCAAAGTTCACTCTGAATCTTGTGGTGCAGTGTGTGATTTCTGCAGGCATCTTCATGGCACATTATCCAAACAGTTCACCTTCTGGATTCAGGGAGGTTGCAAGTTTCTTATCCTAAAATTACTCTTGAAAGAATTTAAACTTTGTACTATAGGATAATAATACATTCCCCTGAGGAGGATATTGACAAACACAGGGATCATACAGGGATACATGGATGAGTTATGAGGTATATGAGTCAATTGGCAAACGAAAACTTAAAACAAATTTAAAAATCCAAATAAAAAACATAACTTCTAGATGAAATATAAAATATTAATGCCTCATGTGTAAAAATTCTAAGTAAGGAAAAATAAAGCTACTAACAGGTCCTTCAACCAGAGTCTAATTAAAGTGATTTATGTCCTACAAGCCTGTAGTAGCAATTATGCACTTACTCAATCAGCAGGTAGGACTACAGAAAGTTTGCCACAGTATGAAAGAAAGAAAAGGAACTAAATTGTAGCAGAAAATGGGAAATAGCATTCCCTGGTCTGATTTTACCTTTTCTTTCAAGGACAAGGGAGTCAGGATGGCAGCCAAAGTGAGGTACTTGGTAGAATGTGGGAAGGGGAAGTCCTGCATCTCACATATGTCAAACAGCTGCAACCTTGAACCTCAAGCAAGTTCAAGTCCTCTTGGCTTGGCACAGAATCTCATCAATCCCCCTGGGATTCATTGGTTTCTTTGACCATGTGTTTAATGGGTACTATGCAGGTTCTTTTTGATTCTTTGGCATTCTGCAGTGATTTTTTGGGGTTCCCTTCTCATGGAATTAGATACAATAATTAAGCAAAGTTCATTAATGTTTAAACAATGAATAGCACTGTTTGCATAGTCTAAAGCTTTTGTGTATGCATTGACATTTGGTCTAATGGACCTTTTAAACTTACCTTAGTGCAGAATTAAAAAAAAAAAACTCTTAATACTGGTAACATGCTTGAAGTACAAAAAATGAGAGAAAAAATAAAACTCAAATACTTTTTTTTGCACATAAAAGGGAAAAGAATAATTTAAAAAATTTTAAATAAAATATATATATAGCTTACAATCAGTGACACACTGTCTCAGTCAAGGAGAAGTAGAATACAAAGGTTTCTCACTCAAAAATGAGATCCATTTCCTTTTTAACATGGCCATGATTCATAGTGTAAGTGCAAATGATTTCCACAAAGTAACAGCTTTATAAAACAGTAGTATAACAGACAATGCACAAAGAAATACTGAAATTTTCAAAATCATAATAGCCCATTTAATGACAATAGCAAACAAATCTGCTGTTATTAGGATTCACATGAGTTTATAACCACTTTCTGTGTGATATTTTAAAAATCTATGAACTCATAAATACTTGTCATGAGTTCTATAGATCTAGGCAATCTTTCAACTTTGGCTGAGATATTTTTTTAACAAAGTCAATTACTATTGTAATGATGGGGAGTAGGACAAAATGACCATGAGGGAAATGGAAATGTTGAGAGCTCTGCAGTACATGAGGCAAGAACAACAGGTGGAAACTAAACGAGGACTTCTGGGAAATTCTCCTGAGGAGGGGGTCTTGAGTGCAGAAAAACAGAAGAGAGTGGAAGGAGGAATTGTTTCTCTGGGCCATTCAAGTCCCCTGTGGAGATTTCTTTCAGTGACAGAAATCCTAACATTAAGGATTCCTATTTAAAACATTGTTGGTTCCTGTCAAGAAACCTAATTTCTTCAAAGACTTTCATTTCCATGAACTATTGAGATACTGGACTCAAATCAGTGAGCAGTGGTCTCCCCTTTTTCTACCTTTCCCCTGGCTATGAGAAAACCTATTACTTCAGTAATTAGATTTATTTAGAAAGAGATTTAGGGTGACCCTACAACCCCTATAACCTCTACCATTTGCCCCAATTAACAGTTAAATCAAATAAGCAGTCAGATAGCAATTTCAAACTCATTTATTTACATCTAGAGGTAAATCCCATTGGCAGATTCCATCTTGTTGCCAATTTTCAAGAGGACACAAGGGAGAGGTTTGTGAAAGCCCCAAAGCAGTTCATATCCAGATTGAGGTCCCTCATGCCTCTTCTTGTAGAGAAGACTTCTCCACAGTCCTTAAGGGCTAGCACAACCATCAAGGGGCAAGCCTTCACTGAGGGGAGATCTCCATTTTGTCTCCCTCAAGTAATGCAGGGACTCTAGGAGGGAGTAGTGAGGGAAGCCATTTTTAGTAACCCTTTCCTCACTGCCTTCAACCCTTATTTGTCCATCTAAGGAGTGAGAGTTCCCCAAAATTACACTGCCATCAATTTAAAATTTGGCAGAGGAGCCCAGAAAAAAACACAGAGCTCTGACTGCTGATGAAAATCTTTTGGGTCTAAAATGTCACCAAGAATCTAGATCATTCTGGTGGAAGATTAGAGTAAGTTGAAGAGTTACAAATATAAAATCCCATTCAGAAGCTACTAGACATCCCAGGAAAATCATTTATACCTCCCAGATGAAATTATAACCCATTAAAGGGTAACTAAGCCCCTTTTCAGGGACCTCCTTCCTTCTGGTAGGAGACTGTCATAGTATAAAAGACTTGTCTCCAAAATGTCCCATCCATTTCAATATGGAGCCAAGGACTAAATAGTGAAAATAACTTCAGATGTCTTATCCATTACATTTTTCACTTCAACTACAAATGGACCCTCACCTCTTGTTTCAAACAACTCAGAGGCAGGCAAATGATCAGTCAGAAGTAGAGATGCTACTAGGTATCTGAAATATCACTTCTGAAGCCCCCTAAAGTCAATTGAGATATTTAGCTAATTAAATTCTCTAAAGGTCATGTACAGGTTGTAACAAGTTTGATCGAGTCCATCCATCATCATCTATGTGACAATTAATAACAAAGGCAAAAAGGAACAAAAGGCTGTTAAGGCAACATGTGACCTTGAATAAATCTGGTGGCAAACCCAGAATACATAAGGACCTTTGGTTTTGCAACTGAAAAGGGTTTGTGCAAGATGACTATGGGATTGTAAAATGGTATTTTTTCCAGTCCGATTGTGAATTTTATATTTACTCCATCCTGCTTTAGTTTTTAGAATTTTAGCATCCAGAAATGTATATACCCCCACTTAAGGATTAAGTGTGGGAGAGGAAGGTCTATGACCCAGGTGTGCTAGAAAGTGAAAAATCAGAAAGAACTGACTGACCCCCTTGGTTGTCCAAAGCCAAGTTTAAACCACCATTGGTACATGTAAGGCACAGGAAGAGATGTAAAGAACTGCCTTTCTATTATCACTTATATTGTCACTTCCTGTGAGAGAAGCTTGGTGGTGGAACTTGACTTGGAGGAGCTGTAGCATGAGACCTCAGACTGTTTCCCTGAGATAATCATGTGGTGAGTGTTAAGACTGGTTTCCCATTCCTTGGCTTTTTGGAGGCATCATCCTCTGAGAAGGACCCTCAAATTGGAGGAGGCCTTGTGTTTGGAAGATGAGTTAGATTTAATCTTCTGGGAAGGCCCCTTGGCTTAAGCCTCTGAACTCCTGCCTGGTTCAGACCTGACTGGAGCATATCTGCTTCCCTTCCCCCCACCCTTTCCCTTCCATTGTAAATAAACCACCATAAAATTCCATTCTGACTTGAGTATTCCATTGGAATTTTGAATTTAAATCCCTGGCAACTAACTAAAAATATATTCAGTCTCAACCCTACCTTTTACCCTTAACCCAGTCATATGAGAAGGGTACAAATAATGATAATGTAACAGGACATGTAGCTAATGGCCAAAATACAGTAGCTGAAAATGATTCAGTGTAACAGAGTAGTTTAGATCAGATTTATATGTGAACATAAAAAAAATTGAATTTTAAAACAAACATTCAGCAAATACAATAATCATGACAGGATACAGGCATTGGATTCAAAAGTCCTTTTCTCCAATTCCAGTAAAGACTTGTTCACTATTAGGAGGCATACAAAACTGAAAGGCTTAACATCAAGAAAAAAATGGAGTTTGAAAAGACTTAAAATTCACCTCCAGATCTCATTAAGGTTATTTCCACTCCCCAGTATTATCATCTGTCTAGATTCCTTTGGTCACACCTCTGGGGTTCCCCATACCCACACTGGGCATAATGAGGACAAATCCCATACTGGGTGTGTTGCAGAGCCTGGACAAGCCAAAATGACAAGGGGGTATAGGGAGATGAATTTCCCCTCTGAATCCCAGGATAACCCAAGCTAATTTTAAGCACCAGTGCACCGAGGAACTGGAGGAAGAAAAGACATCCTAAAACTGGAAGCTGTGTGAGTTTAATAAAGCTCTTCAGAAACAGGAACTATTTGAGATAGTCAGGAAACTGGTCCATGCTTGCAATTTCTACTTTCTGTCCATAGGGGGCGATACCCTAGTATGCAATGGATAGGAGTAAAAACATCACAAGGAATGTTTGGGAGAAAAGTGCTGTCCCTTACCCCTGGAAAGGGTAAAACCAGTGGCCCCATGATACTTTAGTCCTATAAAAATAATAAATGGTGAGTTACATAAAAATAGATAGGAAGACTCACCAATACAGGTTCAAAACTTTTCAGATACTTTTGAGAGATATAATCAAAAGTATCTTCAGTGATAAAGTAAAGTAAGCTCAAATGTGAACTTCCCTTCAGGGCCAAGTGCAAGGACACTAAAGAGACTCTTATTATAAAATGAAAATATTTATTGAAATAAATAAGGATAACAAAGATTTCTAATTCTAAGGGATTCTAAATCCACCCAAATAAACTCCCTGGTTCCATAAGGAACTGTCTCTCCTGTGTTTCACAGGCTATACTAATCCTCCCTGATCTGACTAACTCAAATTTATACTATATAAATAAAACTACCACTATTATCCTTATAATTCTTAACTTTGCTCTACAGTTATAAAATAACAAAGGCTAGCTGGTTGAGTCTCAACAAGAATCATGTTAGGACTCTGAGTCTTAAGAGACTCAGAGTCCAAACCAAAGACCAAATCTTTGTTTAGTCTTTCAAAATATAAACCAATTTATGAAGACAAAAATAGTCAATAGTGTTTCCCAAGTTGGGAAAAGAAAACACTAAGCTCCTTCAGGTCTTTCCCTCAGACAAAGAGAGAGAGGCAAAAATGTTACCTCCCCAGCCCTGAGAGAGAGTCTCTGAGAGTGTGTCCCTGACAACTGCCAGAAACCAATTCCCAACTACCAGAGAGTAATTGACTCAGAAAAATGGTTATAACTGTCAACATTTGAAATTAACATGCGTTCTCAGCTCTCCTTCAAACTCTAATTCTTTCTCAAGCCAGACACTCTACTCCTTATCTCTAAACTAATAAAACAATACATATTTTCTAATATCATCCTTATAGTCCCCAGTCAGCTAAAAATTCAGCTTGGGAAGCTGCAGCAAGCAAGGGAAAGGGGTCATTTATACTTCACCCTCCTTGCAGGAACCTTGATTTATCCCTTTCGGCAAGGAGTCCCAGGCTAAATTACACAAACATAAGTGGTGGGCAGGTAGGCAAGGTGGTCATGGAAAAATGGCAACAACAGCAACAACAAAAAATAGCAAGAACAAGAAGCAGGGTACCAGAAGTGGCAGAAACTCAGCTTTGCAAAATTTATCTACTCCCTATTCTTTACTCAAGGCTTTCTTAAAAGAAAATGAAGGATTCTTTTTCCAACTTCACTGGTTGCCAGACATGTAAGATTAAAAATTAATATACAACAACTCCACATATTATATTTTATAAGATTTATTAATACTCTTTTGAAGTAAAGGAATAAAAAGATATTTAACTAACAAAATAAAACCACATGCCCAAGCTTTTCTACCTGCTCAAAAACCCTGTGACCACAGTTGCCACCACAGGAAAAGAAAAGAGAGAGGGCGGAGTTTCACACAACTTTATCGATACAACATAAGCACATAACATGGGGGTGAAAGGAAAGGGGTTCTGGGAGATGAATTTTAGGGGTACAAGATTCTATTTATGAAGCAGCCTACCAAACTGAAGGATTAAATATAAGTTGTGCTGACCTGATTGTTGTATGTCTATGAAACCTGGACAGTATACCAGTGCCATACAAGAAATCTGAACTGCTTCCATTTGAATTGTCTTTGGAAGATTTCAAAATTCATCTGAAAAGATATGGTCCTGGACACTGAAGTTGTCCTTTCTTAACCCAAACTTCTAAGCATTCAGGCTCTTAAAGAGACTACAACTGTAATGGGTTGTCAATGTTGTTCAAATGTCAAATATATATATTTGCCTAAAATATTATATTACAGAGAACTCACATGAAGCAAGTCCTCACACAGAGGTCAAAAGAAGCGATACAAGGGCATCCTCAAGGTCTTGCTGAAAACAAAAAAATAACTTTGGTATTAATTGTGATGCCTGGGAGATACTGGCACAAGACCATACAATAAATCATGCCCGCATCAAAGAAGCTGCTATGCTCTATGAGCAAAACAGATCTGTGGTAGCTCAAAAGAAACAGATTCACAAATTTGGAGATTTAATTTAAAATTTTTTAAAAATTTAAATTAAAAATTTTTTAATTGAAAATTGAAAATTTTCCATTTAAAATGTATATGAACTATTTGTTCCTACCCTGTAGTAGAGCCTTCCAATCTTATTGGTCTGATCAACCCCAGGCAGACACATTGTACATTTGCCTCAGCATTATGTAATCATTTTATTCTTTGGGAGTATCAAGGACAATACAACCAACTGACCAACTGACATAGGCAATAATCCCCATATTTTTTGGAAAATTCCATATTTGAAAGTCTGTCTGTAAGGGCACTTCCACAGTGTATTTCTCTTATTCATGATTTCTACCAATCTCCCCTTCAAAGCCAGTAGATTCTTTGAAAAAAAATTTTTTGAAAGGAATGCACATAATGTATACCTATATATATGAACACACATATATTTATACACACATCCATATATAATTTGCATATATTCCCATATGCAGATGTGTATATTGTGATATATATATGCACATATGTATGCATATATATGTGTGTGTGTATTTGTAGCATATCTATAAATATATCTTCATATACCTATGTACATATTTGTACCCTCTCTGAAAGAATTTTCACAAATGTGAAGTAAAAATGGAGCAGATCTATAATATGAGTATTAATTTGAATCAGATAAAATTCTGTCAACAAAAAGGAACATCCTTTCAAACTTGTATTTTGCCTTTTTTGTGTTCCATGCTTTCTACCAATTGAATATTCAACTTATCCATTATAAAGAGCATATTTTGAGAGAGGATCTGAAAAACTTAAAACATAGAAGAGGCCAACCAGACTCATGATGAACAGAATGATTTAACTCAAATAGTTCAATTTTATGATAATCAGAACTTGCTGTACTTCATTAGAATTCTGCTCTGATGTCTTGTTTTTCAATATATGCCAATTGAACAAAGATGCTAATTTATTTTGCCAGCTAGAAAGGCTAAAACTATAAACCCAAAGACAAAGTTTATAACTATTTCTTGTACAAGAGAAGTCTAGCTAATATGTAGCAGAAAAATCATTGGATATTGGTTTAAAGGCCTTATGTTGGTGGACAACTCAGTCAATCCCACTGAGAGAAATCTATTTGTGAGATCCAACTGACGATATTTCAAAGTGATGATTTAGGGAAGACAGGGAAGGGAACAAACATTTATATAGGCCTTATTCTGTTCTAGGCACAATTCTAGGTGCTTTAAACATATGATCTCATTTTGATCTCCTCAACAACCCTTTGAGGAAAGTGCTATTATTATCTCAATTCTACAGTTGGAGAAACTGAGGCAGAAGTTAAGTGACTTATCCTAGGTCACAGAGCTATAAGCTTCTCATGAAACATTTGAACTTAGATCTTACTAACCTTAAGCTCCACTCTCCTAGAAATATACCAATGGTCAAAATCGGCTCCTGCCTATGCTAGTAAGCTAGAACTAAAAAAGGGTTAATAATAACAATGCAGATTATACTTTGAAGTTTGTCTAGTATGCTTTATTTTTTAAGAGAGAGAGTTTTAAACTTTTCCCAGAATATTTCTACTTAAAACTTTTCCACTTCCCAACTAAAGATTCTGAGGTGCATTCCAGTATCTGCCTTCCTAAAATTCCTCCTGGGAGCCTAAAAGCATTGCTTAAAAACATTAAAGTCTGTCAATATCTCTTTGTTTTAGATTTATATGTGTGTATGCATAAATGCATGCATACATCTATATGTGTGGTTTGGGTCACATTTATGGAAAAATATACACATACATGTAGACAAACATTGGACAGGTCTATACATATTGGTCCTCTCTATAGAAAATGTACATGTCTATTCATATATTCATATACACACAAACATGGTATATATTTGTATATGCAACATATGTATAACACATACGAACACACATATGAAAAGACAAATATACCCGTATACAAGACGAAGTCACTTTGTTCTGACCAGGTGCGTGTTAACTGAGAAAATCAGCAGAGGCCTCTAATGGGAGATGGAATTTAAGATGAGCCTTGGAGGCGACTAAGAATTCCAAGAGGTGATGATGGAGGAGCTTTTGAGGATTAAGAGGAAAGACAGCCCATGCAACACCATTTATGCAGAAGACCAAATGTCATGGAGGGACAACATCCAAAATGCCAGTTTTGGTTGAAAATAAAGTGTGTAAAGATCATTGAAACCAGGACTTGGAAAACTTTAAAGACTAGTATAAGGGTTTGGATTTTGCCCAAAAGGGAGGAGGGAACACCTGAAGCTACTCAGGGAAGGAAATAACTTAATATGATATAATATGATGTAACATGAAAGAATATGATGAAAATTATGATATACTATGAGGCAATGTGATATAATGTGATATGACATAATATGACACAATATGATATAATATAATATATGATATGATATAATGCAACACACTGTAATATATGATATGATATAATATGATATGACATGATATGATGTGATATGATATAATATGATATGACATGCTATGATATAATATGATATATGATACGATACAATATAATATAACATGATATAATATAATACTATATATGATATGATATAATATGATGTAATATGACATAATGATATAGCATGATATGGTATGATATGATATAACATGACATGATGGGATATGACATTATATGATATAACATGATGTGCCATGATGTGATGGCACAATATGATATATGGCATAATATGATATGATATCATGTGATGTGGTATAATATGATACAATATAACATGATATGATATGTTATGATTAATAATATAACATAGCATGACATGATATGATATGTCATAACACAACATGATATGACATGGCATGGTATGGCATGTGATGTGATGTGATATGATATGACATAATATGATATAATGTGCATAAACATATATACACACAGGTCTGTATATATACATTTTTAGATATGAAGATAGATTGGAAAGAAAATAGTGCAAATAGAATGCAGTATCAATAATCTAGATGGGGGGGAAGACAAGTAGAGTAATAAACATGAATGGAAATGAGGGGATAGAGATAGCTTTGTGGCAAAAGATAATGAGTTTTATATGGAATACATCGAGTTAGATATCTGTTAGAGATATCTGAGAGAAACTATCCAGTGCGAGCAAATGGTTTTTGAAGTCTGTCCAAAGTCTCAGTCCATGATCCTATTTAGCACCCTCTCTGGGACCACTTTCTTAGACCCTGCTTATTGTGGGGGACTACACATCCTCACACATGTGCTAGCTACTACTCCACACAGGATATAAGACCTAAACATTTCATTTCTGTCATTCACACACCTCCACAAATGTTCTTCCTAATAATAATAAACTTTTGAAATTTAATTACCTTCTGAAAGGATATTTATTAAGAAAGAGGAGCAAAAGAAATCTGTTTTCAAAAATACTCTGTATGAGGACACATCTCCCTTTGCAGCCATATCATGTCCATGGGACGAGCAAATTCCTATTTCTCCTTAGTGTGCCTCTCTTTTGTACTTAACTCTGTCATTTATAGCAAGGATGTCTCTACTCTCCAATTTTCCCACTGGGGGTTACAGTCACTAAAACTGAACCTACTTTTCCCTAGTATGTGCAGTTTGTCCTCAGCATGTCATTTAGATCCTGATTTAGATACTGCCATCAGCTTCTGATTTCCAGGACCTTTGCTACTGATATTGATAAAAACTCTAGATCTTCTCTGCTTTCAAAGTTAACAAGGCTATAACCTGTTATGTGTAAGGATAAATTCTAGGGTTGTGACTCAATATAAATTAAATGGGTCACCAGGGATTAATTCAAATCCCAAATAAAATACTCAAGTCAGTTTGGAAATTTTATGGTGGTTTAATTAATATAGAGGGAGGACTTAAGAGGAAAGAGTGGGAAAAGGGTTGAGGATTTCTCTGGCCTAGCCTGAGTCAAGGGGAGTTCAAAGACCTTCCAGCCACGAGGCTTCCTCCGAGATGAGGAGGCTCCTAGGAGGATGGTGTTTTAGGAAACTAAAGGAAAAGGAATCAGCCTAAACTCCAAGAGAGCTCAATGAAGATGCCTCACCTGAACTAGCTACAAAGCTTCTCCCAGTATTGTATCAAGGAAAACTCACTGCCAAACCTGGACAATAACTGCAGCCATAACAAGATGCCAAGCCTCCCAGCACGCTGCCACCAGCCACCTCTCTGCCACAAGAGCCAGAGCCACGCCTCTGCGAAAAAAGGCCGGAGAGAGGAAGTGACACGAAATATATAGACCATTTTTACGTCACTTCCTGCATCTCACATGTACCAATGGCAGGTTAAGCTTGACTTAGGACAGCCCAGGGGTCTGTCAGATGTTTCTTATTTGTTACTTGCTAACACATGTCTGTCATAGGCCATTCTTCTCAACACTTCATCCTTAAGTAGGGGTGTAGACATTCCTGTTTTGTTAGACTAAGCAGGGTGAAGTAAATCTAAAATTCACATATGGTAATGGTAAGTATGATATGATGAAGATAATCACCTTGATGATCATAATAGCTGACATTTATATAGCACATACTTTGTGTCAGACACTGTACTAAGTGCTTTACAACTATTATATCATTTGATCATTGCAAAAACCCTAGCAGTTTTGTCATTATTATCCTCATTTTATTGAGGAGGAAACTAAGATACAAAGCAGGTAAATTACTTGACCAAGGACATTCATCTAGTAAATGATTACAGCCAGATTTGAACTCAATATTTCCTAACTCCAGGCCCAGAACTCTATTCATTTTCCACTTATCTCTCACCCCTTCAAAAAACAACAACTCTTCCCTTTAGGCAACAAAGGTAGTTCCCATTAAGAAGAGTGAATAATGAGTCCTTAGGCACAAGCCTCTAAGGACAGGATATCAAGCCTTACTGAAGACAGGTGAGGGACATAGGAGGCCAAGAGAACGAAGATTGGAAACCTGCCCTGTCCTATGTTGCGACTGAGGGAGAGTAAAAGTGAGGAGGAACTATAGTTGTGATTGCAGCTTCTGAGAGACTGGGGCCCTGTCACCTGTGATTTCTCCAAAAGTAGGGTCCATAGTTGCTGCTATAGGAGGGGGTGGTCTGTCTGAATGCAGTTACAGGGGCAGAACTGCTTGCTAGCTCTGGCTGGGGAACCTGAGATCAGTTGCAGACTGGGGCTTAAATAAGAGACCCAGGAAATACATCAGACCCTGGGATATAAAAACTGAAATAACTAAATAGGGCCCAAGAAAAAACAAATGCAAAATTTTTCTAAAATCTAAAGCAATATACCAAAACACTGCAGGAATCCTTGGAGCCCAGTAAAAAGTCAATAATTAAGTCTGTTGACCTAGTGTTTATTTTGTTTAAAGAGCAACCAAAGAAGAAAGAACTCAACAATTGATCACTACTATGGGGACAGAGAAGACTTCATCCTGTTATAGGTAAAGTTAAATGTGTGCAGAGAGCAGAGGCAGACTGACAACAGCATGAGAAATTCTAGAATTCAACTGGGGAAGAATCAGTTAGGTTATATTCATTCTCTCTTTACCTAGAGAGGGACTAGATACCTTCCTTTGATGACTGTGATATATCTGGACTTCTCCATCCTACCTGCTTCCCTGTGCCTGATGGAACCATTGGTTGAGTTTCTTGAGTGATCCTGTACAACAGTCATGTGTCTATGAGATTCTGGTTGAGATCCTGTTGGATGCAAACCATCTCCTGGGCCCTGTCCTATCTAGCTGCTTAACTACCTCCATTACCACCAAAAGGGAGGCTTTGTTTTGGGTTAGTGTAGGATATTTATATTAGATCTGGGTCCCTAGATAGATAGATAGGTGAGCTTAGTATATCTGAATCCAAAAAGATTCCTGGTAAAAGGACAAATAGATCTGGTGGGGTTTAGATAGATATTTTTAGCTTAAGTTTTCCAATTACATTTTTACCTTTCCCTAGGTAAATCAAAAAACTTTTAGATATGATCTTAGTGGGTGTGTGCCTTCTCAGGGTCTGGCTCTGCTAGCTCTGTGCTTGGGTGACCTTTCCAGAGCTAAGGCTATACTTCTGATACTGGTCTAAATACCATTATATCCCATCCCCAAATCCCCTCCATTTATTTCAAGGCCAAACTTAGAAAACAATGACTAAAAGCACCTACTTCAAAAGCACCAAAGAAACAATAAATGGTCATGAGGTAAAAAAGAACTTTTGGAAGAACTTAAAAAGAACCCCCAAAACTAAATGAGAGTAGAGGAAAAAATAGAAAAAAATTATAAGATCAATGCAATAAAATTAAGAAAATTCCTACAGAAAGTTCACCGAAATGGAAAAAGACATCCAGAATCCCAGAAAAGAAAATAATCTGTTAAGAACTAGAATTGTATAAGGGGAAGCTGACAGTTTTCTAAGACAACACAAAATGAAGCAAAATCAAAAGAATAAAATAACAGAAGAGAATGTGAAGCATTATTACAAAAACAACTGACATGGGAAATAGATCAAGGAAAAAAAAATAAGAATAGTTGGACTCCCAGAAAGCTACAATCAAAAAGAGAGTTTAGACATCATAGAAATCACTAAGACAAACTAAACTACCCAGATATCCTAGAATCATATGGTAAAATAGAAATTGAAAGAACCCACTGATTACCATATGAAAGAGACAGAAAATGCAAATTCACAGGAACATATATTGCTAATTTCCATAGCTCCTAGATTGAGGAAAAATACCACAAGCAACAAGAAGAAGCAAACAATTTAAACACTGTGGCACTACAGTCAAAATTATATAAAGCTTGGTAGCCACAACATTAAAAGAATGGAGAATTTGGAACACAGAATTTTGTAAAATAAAATGATTGGGCTTACAACCAAGAATAAAATATATAGCAAAAATGAGCCTAATTATAAATGGTAGAAAAAATAATATATAATTAAAGGAGTTTCAACTACTCCAGGAGAAATTCAGAACTCAGTAGAAAATTTCATCTAGAAGAAACATAAAAAATATAATGATGAAAGACTAATCATAAATGTACCACAAGTTCAAAGTGTTTGATTACTGTATGGGAAAATGTTATGTAGGGCTGTAATTTTGGGGAATTCACACTCCTTAGATGGACAAATGAGGGTTGAAGGCAGTGAGGAAAGGGTTGATGAAAATGGCTTCCCTCACTACTCCGTCCTGGAGTCCCTGAATTACTTAAGGGAGACAAAATGGAGATCTCTCCTCAGTGAAGGTTTGCCCCTTGGTGGCTGTGCAGTCCCTCAAGGGTGGTGTGGAAGTCTTTTCTCCAAGGAGAGGTATGAGGGACCACAATCTGGATAGGCACTGCTTTTGGGCACTCACAAGCCTCCCCCTCCTATCTTCTTGAAAACTGGCAACAACAAGGAGTCTGCCAATGAACTTACTCTCTAGATGTAAATAAACGAGATTGAATTCACTATCTGACTGCTTATTTTATTTAATTGTTGAATGGGGCAAAGGGGAAGAGGTTAAAGGCGTTTTAGGGTCACCCTAAATCTCTTTCTAAATAAAACTAATTACTGAAGTACCAGATTTTCTCATAACCAGGGGAAAGGTAGAGAAAGGGGAGAGCACTGCTCACTGATTTGAGTTCAGTATCTCAATAGTTCAGGGAATGAAAATCTTTGAAGAAGTTAGGTTTCTTGACAGGAACCAATGATGTTTTAAATAGGAATCCTTAATGTTAGGATTTCTGTCACTGAAAGAAATCTCCACTGGGGACTTGAATGGTCCAGAGAAACAGCTCCTCCTTCCACTCCCTTCTGTTTTTCTGCCCTCAAGACCCCCTCCTCAGGAGAATTTCCCAGAAGTCCTTGTTCAGTTTTCAACTGTTGTTCTTACCTCATGCAACTGTTGAGTTCTCAACATCCATTTCCCCCATCCTCAATGGATGAAATTATTTCCTGAGTTTTCTGAAAGGATGTGTATGGACGGAGAACCTGAGGCCAAGGTGAATGCAATAGATTGATCCAAAATTTTGGTGGAGTAGATCAGGAAAAGGTAGAGTGGAATGGCTATCTCAGAAGGAGGAGGAAAGAGTGAAAAAATTACCACAGAAAGGGGGAAAAGGGTAAAGGATGGGTAGCACTGGAACCTTTCCCTTATCAGATTTGGGATAAAGAGAGAACAACATACTGTAAGGAGGGAAGAAGAGAAATGGTAAAAAAGAGGTTTACTGGACCTGGCTGCAAACCAGGAACATCTGATGATGCTGGATTCTGAGAGGGAATAAAGTGTGAACACCAATGGTTGCTCAGGGCTCATAGACTTCCTGTTTTGGGGCAATCTAGAGAGCTGGAACTTCCTCTCTGACACTGAGTAGATTTGGCTTCCTATTCCCTGGAACTGAATATCTTTACCTCTGTTGTTCCTGATTGGAATAACCCTTCCTTGCTTTAAAACCATAAGTATTCCTGCATGCTGAAAGTATATGTCTACTCAGAAGATCTGTGACCAGCTAGCCTGTACAAAGCAGTCTGTGTCGGGAAGGCCAGAAGCCAACTCTAGCCTGACCCAACTAGGGTTGAACTCTGCCATAAAGGGTTCACCCTGAAGATACTAGAAGACCTGTTTTATCCTACAAAGTAATCTGGGAGGATTAAGTAGAGACAAGTTAGCCATTCAGCCTTGGGAATTTAGACAGACAGGGTAGAGCCTCCAGAGCATGGAAGAAAAAGAAGAAATCTCAGTGAGGAGATTTTAGGAGGTGGGAGGTGAGTGAGAACTTCATTAAAGTAGGGAATCCCTTTTTTTAATCCTCCCCTTCATATTACCTTGTTTTCAAAATAAATCCCTGTCCTGTTTTTACAAGCCTGTCTGGGAGATTGTCAGGTGATCTGGTCCTGGTGAGACAGGCTCACAGGCCCATCTCACTGAGAGGGACTAAGGACTCAAATCAACCTTGCTATCTCAACATCATCAACACTATCTCTTCTAGGATATATATTTCAATACACAACAAGAGTAAAAATGGAAAGGGAAGGGAATAAGAGAAAGACTGGAACAGGATAAGAAACTAACCAAAGGGAAGCCCCATAAGGAACTGAGAAACTAAGAGAGGAAAAAATGTAGACTAAAAGAAATGGGAGGGATACAGGGAAGTGGGTACATATTAAGAAATAGAGGATCTGGTAAGAGGATAAAGGAAGGAATCTTTTAAATCTGAGGAGGCAGACATTAAAAATAAAGGGATAGAAGACAAATAGTGAAAACAAAATGGAGGCAAATGCACAACTAGTAATTATAACATTTAATATAGAAGGGTTGAATGAACCCATAAAATGAAAACAGATTGCAGAATAGATGAAAAAGTCAAAACTAAGAAGATGTTGTTTAGATGAAGTGCATTTAAAAATTGGAGACACACAAAGAGTAAAAATAAAGGTTAGAGCAGAATGTACTATGCCTCAGCTGCTACGAAGGTAGCAAAACCAAGGGTAGCAATCACAATCTCTGACAAAGTTAAAGCAAAAATAGATATAATAAAGAGATAAACAGGGAAACTGTATTGTTAAAAGGTATCATATACAATAATGTATTATCAGTTTTAAATCTATATGTGCACCAAATATAGCATCCAAATTTTTAAAAGGAAAAATTAAATGTTAAATATGGAAATAGATAATAAAACAATAGCAAGGAACTTGAATTTCACCCTCTCAAAACTAGGAAAATCTAACAAAAATAAATAAGAAAGACTGCAAAAAGATAAATAGAATTTTAGATGTCAAATATGATAGCTCTCTGGAGAGACTTGAATGGGAACAGATATATACATATATATATATACATATATATATGGATTACATAATAGCTTCACAAAAGTTGACCATATGTTAGGACACAAAAATATTAGAGTAAAATGTAGGGAAGCAGATATAAATGCAACCTCAAACTATAACATAATAAAAGTTTTATATAATAACGAAAACAAAAAATAAATGTAAAACATAAAAAGTAAAAACTAACTGGAGATTAAATAACCTATTCCTAAAAAAATGAGTGGGTCAAAGAAAAAAATTACTGAAACAATGAATTTCATTAAAGAGAATGATGATAATGTGACAATATACCAAAATCTATGGAATAGAGCAAGCAATAATTAAAGGAAAATGGGTTACTGTAATTTCTTACATTAAAACAATAATAAAGGAAAAGATAAAAGAAATTAGTGCAATTAAAAAAAAACTAGGAAAAGAACAAACTAAGAATCCTTCACTTAACATCAAATTAGAAATCCTAAAAATTAAAAGTGAGGTCAGTAATATTGAATGATCAAAAATCAATGAATTAATAAACAAATTAAGATGTTGATTTCATGAAAAATCATCAAAATGTACAAACTATTGGTTAATCTAAAAAAAATCAAATCTCTAGCATTAATGATGGAAAAAGTGAATATACAACTAATGAAAATGAAATCAAAGGAATTATTGAATTATTTTGATCAATTATGTGAAAATTAACAATGAAAAATAAATAGATGAATACCTCAAAAAATAAACTGCCTAGATTATCAGAGTAAATAATAGAATACCTGGATAAACCTATTTTAAAATCCTTACCTTCTACCTTAGAATCAATTCTATATATTGGTTCCAAGGCAGAACAGTGGTAAGGGCTAGACAATGGGCATTAAGTGACTTGCCCAGAGACACAAAGCTAGAAAGTGTCTGTGACTATATTTGAACATAGGACCTCCTGTCTTTAGGCCTGGCTCTCAATCCACTGAGTTATCCAACTGCCCCCAATTAACCTATTTTAGAAAAATAAATCAAACAACTCATGAATTTCCTAAGAAAAAAAGCATTAAGACCAGATAGTTACAAGTGAATTCTACCAAACATTTAGGACCAATTAGTTCCAATATTAAACTAATTATCTGAAATAAAAGGTAAAGCTAAACTCTTTTGATGAAATAAATATAGTGCTGATTCCTAAACCAGGAGAGCAAAAACAGAGAAAAAAATTTATAGACCAATCTCATTAATAACTTGGATGAAAAACTTCAAAACAAAATACTAGCTAGGAAACTACAACAATGTGACCAAAGATAATAGATTGTGTCCAAATAGGATTTATGATAGGAATGAAGGGATGGTTTTATAGAAGGAAAACTATCAACATAAATGTTGTTAACAAAAAGTCACAAAAACCAATTATCAATAAGTGCAGAAAAATCCTTTGACAAAATACAACAACCATTCCTATTGAAATCACTGGAAAGCACAAGTATAAATGTATTTTTTAAAAACAATACAAAGCATTCACCTAAAATCATCATCAAGTATAATTTGTAATGAGGAGAAGTTAGAAGCCTTCATAGTAAGATCAGCAGTGAAACAAGGACTCCTGTTGTCACTAATATTATTTAACATAGATTTAGAAATACTAGCAGTAGCAGTGAGAGAAGAAAAAGAATTCAAAGGAATCAGAATGGGAAACTAGGTAATTAAACTCTTTGCTGATGACATGATAGCATATTTAGAAGATCCCAGAAAATCAACTAAAAATTCATTGAAACAATGGATAATTTTAGCAAAGTAATAGGATATAAAATAAATCCACATAAATCATCAGAATTTTTATATATTATTGATGAAGTCCTGCAAGAAGAGATAAGAGATACTCTATTTAAAATAACCACAGATAGCAAAAAATGCCTGAAAATATACCTGCCAAAATAAAACCAGGAACTAGATGAAAAAATTATAAAGCTCTTTTTAGTCAAAGAAAATAAGATCTAAATAAGTGGAGAAATATTAATTGTTCATGGATGAGGAAAGCCAAAATAATTAAAATGATAGTCCTATCTAAAATAATCTACTTAATGCTATCCAAATTAAATTACCAAAAATTATTTTGAATTAGAAAAAATAATAATGAAATTCATATCAAGAATAAAAGATCAAGAATATCAAAGAAATTATGGGAAAACTCATAAATGAAGGTCTAGCATCACCATATTTTAAATTGTATTATAAAATGGCAACTTTCAAAACTATCTTTACTTGCTAAGAAATAGAAAGGTGGAACAGAACATGCATATAACAAAAAGAAGTAAAAGATTTTAGCAATTTGTTATTTGAAAAAACTACAGATCCATTATTTTGTGGTAACAAATCACTTTTGGGGAAAATCCTGGGATAACTGGAAATTAGTGTGGCAGAAATTAGATATAGATCAATATCTTACATTATTTATTTATATAAAGTCCAAATGGATATATGATCCAGACATAAAAGTAGATACCATAGGTAAATTAGGACAGGGAACATGCTACCTTTTAGATTTATATATATAATTCATAAAATTATTCATATATATATGAGAGGAATTTATTAGTCAAGAATAAATGGAAGCAATGTGAAATGTAAAATGGATAATTTTCAATAAATCATATTGAAAAGATTTTGTACAAATAAATGCTGCCAAAATTAGAAGGAAAGTAGAAAATTGGAGGAAAGGTTTATATAGACAGCTCCTCAAACAGAGTTCTCATAACTAAGATACATAGTGAACTTTATCAAACTTATAAGAATAAGAACCATCCCCCAATTGATAAATGGGGAAAAGATATGAACATACAATTTTTGGATGAAGAAAGCAAAAACATATAGGCACATGAAAAAAATGCTACAAATCACTACTGATTAGAGAAATACAAACCAAAACAGTTCAGATAAATCCCCTCACCTTTACTAGACTGGCTAAAAGGATAAAAGGGCAAAGTGACAGATGGTGGAGGGCTTTTGGAAAAATAGAGAAACTAATGAACCATTCTCTCTACCATCTGACTGCCTTTTATCTACTTGCATACCTATGCAACTACCTATTTACTTGTTTGTTGGTTGGTTTTTGGTATAGAAGACTGTAGGAGTCTAGTCTGTTTTGTGGAGAGTGAAGAGATAGAGTATTTTTCTTGGATTTCTGCCTATGTAGAATCTTAGCATTTTCAATCACATTTGGGACTTTGATAATTTTCACAGATGTACCAAGTCTTCAGATACAGATATTCCTGATTTTAAGTCAAGTGCTCAATTACTCCATACAAAAGCAAAACAAAACAAAATACAAAAAAACCCCACACTTAAATAGCAATTTATTTTTTCCAGAGTATTTAAATTGTATTTTATTAGATAACAAATTTTCCAGTATACATTAAATATAATAAATTATTTTAATATGAAAATCATTCTTAAAAGTCCTCTGTAAGACATAATATCCTCATTTAAATATTATAACACTGGGTATCATAGATATTAAGTGTCATGATCATTATCATCATAAATATAATTGCATATACCTGGAAATACACACACAAACGCATATATACATATATATGTAATTTGATCATTATGACAACCTATCAGGTACTCCGATTTTAACTGATGTGGAAATAGACAAAGGTTAGTTGATTTTCCTGGGGCTATACAGTTAGTAAGTATCCAAGTTCAGCTTTGAATTCAGTTCTTCCTGACTCCAGAAGAAGTACGTTAGCCACTGTATTACTTAGCTACCTCTTTAGTGACATAGTTACATTTCTCAAATATATATTAAAAAAAAAATAAGTCAAATTTTAAGAAACCAAGTCATTCCCCAATTGATAAATGGTCAAAGGATATGTATAGGCAGTTTTCAGATGAAGAAATCAAAATCATCAATAATTATATGAAAAAAATTCCCTCTTGATTAGAGAAATGCAAATTGAAACAACTCTAGGGAACCACTTCACTTGTATCAGATTGGCCAATATGACAGAAAAGGAAAATGATTCATATTGGAGGGGATGTGGCAAAATTGGGACACTAAACTGATCCAAACATTCTGGAGGGCAATTTGGAATTATGTCCAAAAGACTATAAAAAATGCATACATTTTGATCTAGTAATACCACTACTGCATCTGTATCCCAAAGAGATAAAAAATTAGGAAAGGGCCTGTTTCTATAAAAATATTTATAACTCTTTTTGTAGTGGCAACAAATTAGAAAGTAGAGGGATGTCCCTCAATTGGGTAATGGCTAAAGAAATCGTGGTATATAATGGTGATGGAATACTATTGTGCTATAAGGCATGATGAAGAGGATGATTTCAGAAAGAACTGGAAAGACTTATGTGAAATGATACAGAGTAAAATAAGCAGAACCAGGAGATCATTATATATATCAACTGAAACATTGTGGGACAATCAAATGTGATAGACTTTTCTACTTATAGCAATACAACGATCTAGGATTATTTTGAGGGCATAAAAAAAAAAAGATTTCTATCCACTTCCAGAGAAAGAACAGTTGGAATAGGAATGCAGATGAAAACATATGATTTATCACTTGTTTATTTGTGTATATGCTCTGAGGTTTTGTTTCTATACAATTATATACATACAAAAATGAATAATAGGGAAATATGTTTTGTGTGATAATACATGTATAACCCAGATTGTATTGCTTATCAGCTCTGGAAGGGGGAGGGAAGCAGGGAGAGAGACAATATGGATCATATGACTTTGGAATACTTATGTAGACATTTTTTATAAAAATGAAAATTTTAATAAAGGCCTTGGGAAAAATAGTGACACAGCTAGCACATTTCTGCAGATGTTTTCTCCTGACCCTAAAATTAGCCCTGTTTCCACTAATCTATGCAGCATCACATCATTACACTATGCACTTTCTGGTTAAAGAAGGAGATTGTATTCATAATCTTGCTCTACTATTAAAACCTGATTTTATCAGAAATGGAGCATTAAAATTTGTTGACATTAAGATGTACTGTGAAACAATACTTTAGTATATTAAATTTAGAGGAATTGTAATTGTTAAAGGAGGTTTCATAATACAAATGAAGATCTGATTATAGAATTTTAGTTTTTATGAAAACTGTTCTGGATTTAGAAGAAAGTTTGTTAGCCTGGAATATGTGAAACTCTGTGTGTGTGTATGTGTTTCAATGCATTGATTTCCTTTGTAATCCTATGCATTTTGTTTTATATGTATAGATATATAGCTTATTACTCAGTTCCCCTTCCCAATTGTCTGAATATCAGGTAGTTTATATTTTAACCACTCTCCCAAGGTTCACACCTATCTGTAAGAGTATTTTGGGTATATTGCTTCTCTATCATTGGCTCAAATCTGCACTAATCATGCTCTTCCATTTTTAGTGGGGAAACAATGCAATTAGTTCATTTACTCAGCAGTTATATTATATTAGTTTTTAAATTAGCATTCAAATGCATAGCAAGAACAAACTTGTTAAACATCAGATCTCTCAATGGGGGGGGGCATGGTTCTTTCTTAACTGCATCCATCTCTGGGGATGGCAGGAAAATTGTCTCCCACTTTGACTCAGTTTTTAGAAAGCATTTGATCCACCAAGTTCCAAATCCAAATCTTAGCCTGGGCTCGAGTACTAGTGTGGAGGCTTCTCTTCTGGGTTGGCAGTAATGTATGCCCTCAATCCTGGCTCTATGATCAGCATCCTAAGTCTGAGAAGTCCATCATCTTTGTCTAGAAAAATAACCACTGGAATAGATCATTTCTTGGGGCTGCATGGCTTAAGGGTAACAGAAAGGTAACTCACCCAGCTTGCTTGCACGATGCCAGTGCTATGGCTGAGCAAGACCTTCAGAAAGAGATACCAGAGGAAAAAGCAACAGCACCTGTCTGGTAGGTTTAATAATGATACCAGCCCCCTCTGTATAAACAGAGGAAAGAGACTACTCATGTCTATGGGGTAGGGAACCCTAATCTTAACCCTAAGTTCACTAGTCTTTGACATCACACATGACTGTCCTCATCTTAGGTGCTCTGGGAAGATGCTGAAAGATATGTATGTCCTC
The DNA here is from genome assembly GCF_027887165.1 of Monodelphis domestica. NCBI lineage: Eukaryota > Metazoa > Chordata > Mammalia > Didelphimorphia > Didelphidae > Monodelphis > Monodelphis domestica. Next base: position 245,649,470 of record NC_077234.1, read on the forward strand.
ATTTAAAAATAGATGCTGAGATGGGCTCCATTCGGTTTCAACGGATCATCAAGGGTTAAGAACCCTGGAGTTGGAGTTAGAAAGCTTCAGTTGAAATTCTAGTTTTTCTTCTTATTGCAAATATGAGTGGACAATTCAATACACTCTTCTTTACTTCAGTACTCTGTTATTTAAAATGGAATCAGACGAGATGAAGCTCTGGTATCTTTTCCCCCTAAAATCTTCCGAACCATATTTGTGTCACATAGGAGCATCGATCTATTCAGAAAGGACTTCGAGGCAAAGGAATCCCACACTCTCATCTATAAACTAGAACTCAAGAAGTTGTGATTTGCCTGAAATCCCAGAAGGAGTTAGTCGCAAAGCTGAAATATGCATCTGGCTCTTCTGACATCAAAGTCAGAATTCTTCTCACTTTACTAGACTGTCTGCTGGTGTAACACTTAGGCAACCATAGAACCTCATACCTTGCAGGGGCTCAATAGACTGTTATTTGAATAATTAGACATCAGTGGGGGGTGGCATATTTTTTGGATTAAGAAGTTACTTTTAAACCTGATTTTTGAAATAGATTTTAATTATATTGGGAGAACTTACCTCCCTCTATTTCCCATATGTCAAAATAAATGCATGTGACTTTTTCTATATGTGAAAAACAAAAGCTTTACATTAGAAAGTGTCAGAAAGGGCATTTCAAATGCCATGCATCTTAACTGTCATTTGTTTCTTACGATTTCACAATTAATTTGGATCTCTGATGAAGCAAGCAATTGTTTTTGACAGTCAGATTTATAGTGGGAAGAAGATTATGCAGTGTCTCTACTTCCTGAAAACCTCTTTAAATTGATTCCCTAAGGTTTATCAGGAGCTGAATGCAAGTTAAACTGAGGTTGAATATAATTTAAATGACAGTTGAAAGTGCCAGCAACAAACAGCATGTTGCCTAAATAAATCGGTAAACTTATAATCAGGCACTATTTGTACTTTTCAAAGGCAAATATCATTACTTCACAAATGATATGATTTTCCTCTTCAGTAAAATGTGTGACTTATTTTTGCCCTTAGTGTTGATTTGTAAGAATATTTGGAAGGGGGAAAAAGTTGAGCCCTATTTTTAACCATATAATCTTCTTGATTGAAGGTTACCTTTAGATGTTTTAAGCTCTCCATTTTATGAGATTTGGTCATTAGGAAGGTGTTGAACTGTTTCAAATTGAATGCAGCACTACAACATCTTGATTTTTTCAGCCACAAATAAACACCTTAATATAGAGAACGGGAAGGAAATACAGCCTTCAAAATGTATCATCAGAACTAGTCATGCAACTCAGCTCAATGACTTGAATATTTCTTCCTTCAGTTTGAGAAAAGGACATTTTATTTTATTTAAGGACATCTATGATTGACAAGATGGTGAATTAACAGTGTTTGACTACATGTAAGCTATGAGGCACACACCTAGAAGGATGAAAGGGGCTTCATTGATTTTGTTTTCATTGCTTTGGGATCAAAGAAAAAATAGTCAGGAAGGTGGAGAAGTGGGTCCAAGAGTGACCTTATAGAGAAAGGAAGGGATAACCAATAGCCTAGTCATGTGCTTGATTGATATCCACAAGAAAACTTGAGAAAAGCCTTGAGTGTTTTGAGATGACCCCTTGTGGGGAATATAGAGGACCAAATGAATAAGTACTATATGGGAAAGCAGGCACAATTAGGTTTTGATTTATTTTCATATGAGAAAATATCCAAATTTGATATCACAGATCCCAAGCATAATAAAGCCTTAACTACATAATCTTTTCTTCCTTTTTTTTTGAAGAAATGACTTGGAACTTTTAGGTATCAGTTATTGATTAATGTGATCCGTCCTTCCTAGAAGACTTATTTTATTTATTATCCCTCTACTTCCTCAGTAGCCATTTTCCCACCCAGAAAAGAAATTCTACCCTATAGGACTTAACTGTTTCAATTTTGGACATCGTTATGGATGCCAACTGTTCTGATTAGAAAATGCTTTACTTGGGCAATCCTGCAGACTTAGGCTCAACTAACTCTAGTTATCTTTTAATTTACTCCTCCTAACCAGATTCTTTATTACACTGTGCATTCATTCCAAATTGCACTTTCCACTTCCTTAATAGTTGGCCCTCACTATATCATGATTCACTTATCATGTCTTCACTGTATTATGGATTTTATATATATATATATATATATATATATTATCAGCCATTTCCTCAAGGAGCATCAAGTGATAACTGTCAGCCTATTATCCCTTTAGTGAGAGAGAAGGAGCTGCCATTCCTTCTCCTACATGGGCTTTCCCTCACACCCTGTTCCTGCTCCCACAAACCACCCAGTATCTCACTGGTAGACCACCTCATCCAGTGAACTAAACCCTTTTATTATAACAGATGGGCCCATTTTTACATGTTGCAAAATTCATGGGATAACTCTTTTTAGAAGATATCTTTAACTTTCTCCAAAAAAGTTTAATTATCTCTCCTTATCTAGGATAAAATAGACTTCTTTCATAAAAAAATGTAAAAAATTTCTGGTTTCCCACTATTTGCTTCATTTGAACAAGGAGTGATTTCTCAGCATTAAATCCTGGCAACGTCATGGCAAACATTCCTCTGTTTGTATTCCAAAAGGAATTGTTGTTGTTGATAAATTGGAGAGAGGAGAAATAGAAGGATGAATAATTTTGAGGCTGTTAAAATATGTAGACACCATTGACTAACTTAGAGTGATAGCCATATGGATATTATAGAAATAGTTAAAGACTAACATTTTATCATAGACTTTCTAATACTAATTACTTATATGGGGAAAGGAAGGAATAAACATTTATATAGTGCCTTTTATAAATTTTATCTCATTTGTTCCTTACAACCATCCTGTGAGGTTGATTATGCAAGCAAAGGTTAAGTGAAGTTCCACTTTCAATCAGTTGCTCTGTTTGATTTACTTTGCCCCATCTTTAACTGATCACCTGAAATTTCACCATCATGATGATTAAATCAACTTTAGATATTCAACACTTTCTCAGCTTCTTCAGTTTTCTCTCTGATTGGAGACCTGGAAGGTGGGACACTAAACTCCTCCCAAAGCTTTCCTTTATGAAGGTCTGGGATCTGATATTTCAACATAACTCTCTGTTTTTCAGCAGCAGCTAAGTTTTTCTTGGATTACATGTAACATGTAATGTTAGGATTTGAGTGGATATAGATCACTGAGTGCTTTTGTCCTAGAAGACTTTTTGTAGTTGATGTTTGGGGAATCAGGTACATAGATCCTACAAAATATTATTTATGCACATATATACATATGTATTCTTATTTGTTTCAAGAGGAAGCTTGAGATAATTGAAAATGCTATTCCTTTTCTTAAATGCAATTTTGCTTACTCTATAAAGGTCATGGACCACAATACTAATAAAATTATTCCAATTCATTGCCATAGGTTTCAATACTAATAGAAAACTTAGTTTTCATGTATCATGACTAATTTAAATTCCAAATAAATAATGTCATTAGAATAACTTTAATCCCTTTTAGAGATGTTATTGTGAGAAAAAACAAATGAATGAACTAATTAATTAATACAATATATAAAAGCAATTCTAGAATAGAAACTTGAGATTCGTTTTCATGAATTTAGAAACACAAGTACATCTCTCATGCTGGAGCAGTTATCTTGAAGGGAGACTCTTTGAAGCTCATTTAATTATGAATATAATAAATAGAAATTTAAGATTATTAAATAAATATTCAGAGCATGATTTCAACTCTTTACTTTTGATTCCTAATGACTTATTTTTTTCACCTAAAATAAGCACGTCATGACATGCAACCACATAAATCAGACCTAATCTTTCCTCACCATTCATAAAATATTCTCAAATAGCTTTTCCTACATTTACCCATGTAACCTTTGAATTGGCTTAGAATGTGGATGAAGGTATTGCTTTATTATCTTAGTCATTATTAATGAGACACAATATTTTTAAAAGCTTGCTGCCGCTGATTAACTCTTAAAATCTGTTGTGTTATATCAAGAAACAAGATAGTCTTTCAACAATCAACCATAAAAAATCATTTATTAAGCATTACTGTATAACAAAGAGGGGAAGCATGGCATAATGGATGGAAAAAGTAGTCTCAAAGGAAGGAAATTATGGATAAAAAGTATGCATCTTACAAATATATGATGTGTGACACTAGGCAAATTCCTCTCTCTCTCTCTCTCTCTCTCTCTCTCTCTCTCTCTCTCTCTCTCTCTCTCTCTCTCTCTCTCTCTCTCTCTCTCTCTCTTTCTCCTCCTCCTCCTTCTCCTCCTCCTCCTCCTAACCCCTATTTTCACATTTCTTTCTTCCCCTCATGTCTCTCTCTTCCCCTTCTCTCTGTCTCTTGTCTAGTTATTTCTGTTTCTCTGTCTCTGTCTTTGCCTCTCTGTCTCTGTCAGTGTATGAATGTCTCTCTCTTTTCATTCATTTTTCTCTAAGTACTGGGAAATGTGTAGTTGGAGGGAAAAAAAGAATAAACGATGAAGCAAAAACATTTACTATCCTCAAGGAGCTTATATTCTAAAGGAGGAGATAATGCAAGTGAATCAGAACAAAAGAAAAATATGTAATGTATGTGAAATACAAAATAGTCATAGCAGCAATGGGGACAGGAAGCATTTTACTAAGTTTTTGGGGGGGCAATTGTTTTCTACCTGGCAATGTAGTAGGCTTTGTAGGTGAAATAAAGGAAATATAAGAAGTGATTTCTATTTTTTTAATATTTTTCCATGGTTCCAAGATTAATGATTCTCTCCCCCCCTTCCCTGTCCCTACCCAAGAGAGCAGGTAAATAAAATGAGTTAAAGAAAATATGCCTGTCCATTATCTCTATTTTAATCTAGTATGTCCATATTTCAGCAGTAGAAAAGTTAATCCTTTCAAATCCGTGAAATCTCACACATTCTTCTAGAATAGGAGATCCTACTTTTTTGGTCATAAACCACTCTGTAAGCTCAGAGATGTATCTTGAATTGTCTGTGAAGTTCCTATCTCTTGTCAAAATTATATTTCAAAAAATGCATAATATTGATATTTATGTAAAATAAAATATACATTTATAATTATATATCATTTCTAAAACTATACAGAATTATAAAGGAAAGAAATTGTATTAAAATTAATTATTAAAACATTTTAACAACAACAAAAGATAACATCATTTCTCTCTCCAAAGGCAGATAAGATTTTTTTATCATGAATTTCTTCAGAACAGCTAAGTCTTTTCTAATGATCACCCTAACATTATTGTTCTTACTGTGTACAGTATTCTCCTTATTCAGCTCAGGTTATTTCACTTTGCAACAGTTCATATGGATCTTTCCAGGTTTTCTGAAGTTATCCTTCTCATCATTTCTTGTAGTAGAATAGTATTCCACTACAATCATAAACCGCAAGTTGTTCCTCTATTCCCAACTGATGGATATCACTTCAATTTCTAACCCTTTGCCACTACAAAATAGATGCTCTGATTGTTTTTTTTTTACACATAGGTCTCTTTTCATTTTTTAAAAATCTCTTTGAGAAATTAAAGATATAAATAATAATATGAAAAAATGTTCTAAATCCCTCTTCATTTGAGAAATGCAAATTAAAACAACTCCAAGGTACCACCTCACTCCTATTAGATTGTCCAATATGACAGTAAAGGAAAATAAGAAATGTTAGATATGGCAAAATTGGGACACTAATTGCTGGTGGAGTTGTGAACTGATCCAATCATTCTTCAGGACAATTTGGAATTATGCCAAAAAGGCTATAAAAGAATGCATACCTTTCGATCCAATAATGCCGCTACTCTATCTGTATCCCAAAGGAGGGAAAGAACCAGTTTAGACAAAATATTAATAGTTGTGCTTTTTATCGTTGCAAAGACTTATAAACTAGAGAGATGTCCCTCAATTGAGTGAACAAATTGTAGTATATCATGGTGATGAAATACTACTGTGCTATAAGGAATGATGAACAGAATGATTTCAAAAAGAACTGGAAAGACCTACATGAACTGATGCAGAGTGAAATAAGCACAAGTAGGAGAACAGTATACATAGTTAAGAGCAATACTATGAAACAATCTAATGTGATAGACTTTGGTACTAAGAATATAATGATCCAGAATTATTTTGAGGGACTTACAAATGTAAATGCTATTAATATCCAGAGAAAGAACTGTTGCAGTAAGAATGCAGTTGGAAGCATATGATTTATCAATTGTTTATTAGAGTATATGTTTGGGGGTTTTGGTTCTATAAGGTAATGAACTTTCAAAAATGAATAATAGGTAAATAAGTTTTGTGTGATAATACTTATATAATCCAAATTGAATTGCTTGTCAGCTCCTAGAAGGAGGAGAGAATAAGGGAGTAAGATAATATGGATCATATGAATTTGGAAAACATATGTGAAAATTTGTTAAGATAAAAAATTCTTTAAAATATCTTTGAGATATGGACTGAGTAATGATATCCCTGAATCAAAGGGTATACATAATTTTCTAACCCTTTGGGCATGAACTCAAATGCCCCCCACAGTGCTTTAGCGTCCCAATTTTCCTTATCACATCCAAATATATCATTTTCCCATTCTGTCACATTAACCAATTTTATAGTTGTGAGTTGATACCTCTGAGTTTTTTTTTTTAATTTGCACTTCTCTAATAGTGATGTAGAACTTTTTGTTTTCATGTGAGTATATCTTTGATTTAGGTAGCTGAAAACGGTCTGTTTATATCCTTTAATCATTTATCAATTGGGGAATGACTTGTGTGCTTATCAATTTGACTCCATTTTCTATATATTTGAGAAAAGATACCCTTGATTATATTTTTTCACAGACATGATTATCACTTAGTATTTCCTTTCTTCCCCCTTTTTTATTTTCTCTCTTATGACACCCTATTCTTCATTAAAAGGATTTTGCTTTTGACCACTACCTGCTCAATCTACCTTCCCCTCTAATAGTACTCTTATTTTGTTGCCTTTCCTTTCTACTTTCCTCCAGAGAAAGAGAGAAAAAAGGAAGAAAAAATAAAATGAAAAAAGTGAACTTTAATTTGCACTCAGAGTTCATTACTTCTTTCTATAGGATAGATAGCAATTTTCATCGTGGGTCTTTTGGAATTGTCTTGGATCATTGTGTTGAACAGAATAACCAAATCCTTCCCAGTCAACCATTGTTATAATATTGCTATTATTGTGTACAATGTTCCCCTAAGTCTGTTCATTTTTCTTTTTAACAATTCATTAATGCCTTCCCATTTTTAAAAATGAACCTGTTTGTCATTTCTTAAAATACCGTAGTATTCCATTATAATCATGTGCCACAATTTGTTCAGCTTTTCCCTAGTTTATGGGCATCCTCTCAATTTTCCAATACTTTGTCATCACAAAAATACCTGCTGTAAATATTTTTGTATGGATTTGTCCTGTTCATTTCACTTTGATCCTTTTTGGAATCCAAACTAAGTAATGATATTACTGGATCATAAGATATGCACAATGATATAGTCCTTTGGGCATAGTTACAAATTTTTCGGTAGAATGGTTGAACCAGTTGACATCTTCATCTTAAGTACATAAGGAGTATATATATATATATATACATATATATATATGTATATATATATATATATATTTCTGTATCTCCTACAGAATTAGTAATTTTACCTTTTTTTAGACCATGTTAGTCAGTCTGATAAAAGTGAGATGGGACCTTAAATTTTTGTAAATTTGCATTTCTCTGATCAATAGGATTTTAGAACATTTTATGTGACTATTGATAACTGTAATTTCATATTCTGAAAACTGCCTGTTATTGTCCTTTGTCTACTTATCAATTAAGGGAATGAACTATATTTTTATAATAAAATTTGACTGTTTCCTATATATTTGAGGAATATAAATTCTTAATATAAATACAAATATATTTATAAATATATATTTACTATAAATATAATATAGAATAATATAAATATTATATATAATAATAGAAATATATTTAAATATAATATAAATTATAATGTAATGTGTTATATTAATCAACATAATTAATATAATATATTATATTAATATAAATATATATTCTTAATGTAAAATAGAATTCATTTCTATGTTTCACATTTGAGATACTTGTAATTTAATATTCTTTCATTTATATCAAATTTAACAATGTTATAATTTTAATGTTTTTTTCCTAAAACCAGCTTCTGTTTGTTTGAAATGTTTTAATATTAATTTTTATTAATTTCTCCTTACATGTTCAAGATTTCTATTTTAAAATTTAATTGGTAATCCTTAATTGGTCATTGTTCTTTTTTTAGTATCTTTTTCTTTTTAATTCCTTGCCCAATTTATCTGTCCTTTTTCTCTTTTAGTTACATACATGGTTAGAGTTATACATTCCCCCCCTATTACTTCAATAGCTGCATCCTACAACTATTACTATATGACATATCCTACAGTGTATGTTATATGTTTTAACATCAATTTTGTCATCATTACCTTTAATGAAATTATTGTTCCTATGCTTTGTTCTTTGATTATTTTATGGGATTCATAGAATTAGTTTTTTAAGCCCTAATAAATGGTTGATTTGTGCTACTGTGTCATGTTTTTTGTCCATTCCTACTCAAAGAGGACCAAAATGACATCACTACATCAGGGTCAATGTACAGTATGTTGACTGTCACTGATCAGACCAATATGACCGTGGCTAACTCTACCACAGTTCAAGCACCAATAGCCTCATGAACATTTGGGATAGAAATATACCTAAATTCATGGATCTTGCATGTCTTTTGACTAACTGCAATTCTGCTTTCTCATATAGCACAGCAACTTCTTTTATACATTCACATTATGCTTGATAGTCCTTTATGAGTGTCTCCCATGTCTCATAATTGATACCAGAATTCTTCAGGGAGAAATGTAAATATAACAAAACTCGAAAGTATATTTCAGAGTCCAGTTAAAGAAAAGGTTTGCCTTCTTTTTTCCATTCAATTTTCTTTCTTTTTTAATTTTAGTATGATTTATTTACAAATGGCCGCCTCCACTGCCTGCCCAATAGAAGCTATCATCCAGGAGACAGAAATGTAATAATAATTTATGTCTTCCATTCCATTTTCAGCTCATTTTTAGAAGTAAGATTCACAATTAATTCTTTCAATATTAAGTCTGTATCTGTGAATGATATCCTCATAGTTCTGCTCATTTCACAGATCATTCTCCCATGTATTCCCACTTTTTAAAATTCTCCTGCTCATTATTTCTTATGGTATAGTAATAATACATCACAATCACATTTTATTTAGCAATTACCCAATTTGATAAGCATCCCCTCACAATTGAGTGCTTTGCCAAAACACAAAATATACAGTTCTTGGAATATACAGTTTCTTTTTCTTCTTCCCTGATCTCCTTGGGAAATAGAAACAACAATGGTATCAATCAGTCTAACAGTATACACAATTTTATAACTCTCTGGGTTTAAATTCAAATTGCTTTTCAAAATGCTTAGATCAAGTCACGTCTCCCCATTTTCCATGTTCCTTCCATCATTTTTATTTTACCCATTTGTCATTTCAGTTAATTAGATGAGTGTAAAATGATATCTAAGAATTATTTGTTTTGCAGCCTTCTAATCAGTAGTGAGTTAGAATATTTTCCTACATACTTCTAGATGATGTTGATTTGTTAATCTGAAGTGTCTTTTCATATCTATTGCCAATCTATCAATTGGAGAATGGCTGTGCTCCATATATATTTGGCAAAGTTCTCTAGATATTTTACCTATGAGACCACTATTCAAGAATCTGACTATGGATTTTTCCCAACATTTTTTCTTTCCTTCTAATCTTAGCAATATTAGTTTTATTTATATAAAACTTTTCAATTTAATGTAATCAGAATTGACCATTTTTCATTTCATAATGCTCTATATCTCTTGTTCACTCATAAATTCCTCTTATATCCATAAATTTGATAGGTAATATGTTCTCTATTCTTCAAATTTACTCATGATATCTCCTTTTATGTCTAGATATTGTATCCATTTTTATCTTATCTTAGTGAAAGGTTATTGGTTTATACCTAGTTTCTGCAAAAGTCTTTACATTTTCCCAATAATGTTTACCAAATAGTCATTTCTTATCCTCAAAACCTGAATCTATACTTTTGTCAAATTCTAGATCATCATATTCTTTTATTACTGTTTATTGAATATCTGTTCTGTGCCACTGATCTATATTTCTTTTTTTCCCAACTTGACCAATTTATTTATTTAATTTAAATTAATTCGTTTATTTAGAATATTTTACCATGGTTACAAGATTCAAGTTTTTTCCCTACTTTCCCACAAATCCCTTCCTGTAGGTGATGTGAAATTCCACTGGGTTTTACATGTGTCATTGATCAAGACCTATTTCCATATTATTGAAATTTTAACTAGGGTGATCATTTAGAGCCTACATCCCCATATCCCCATAGACACATGTGATAAAGCAATTGTTTTTCTTCTCTGTTTCTACTCTCACAGCTCTTCCTCTGAATGTGAATAGCATTTTTTCTTATAAGTCCCTCTGAATTATTCTGGATCATTGCCTTGCTAGTAGTAGAGAGATTCTTTACATACCACAGTGTATTCGTCTCCTTGTACAATATTCTCCTAGTTCTGCTCCTTTCACTCTGCATCAGTTCCTGGAGGTCATTCCAGTTCACATGAAATTCCTCCAGTTCATTATTTCTTTGAGCACAATAGTATTCCATCACCAACATATACCACAGTTTGATCAGCCATTCCCCAGTTGGAGGGCATCCCCTCATTTTTCAATTTTTTGCTACCACAAAAAGAGCAACTATGAATATTCTTGTACAGGTCTTTTTCTATATTAACTCCTTGGGTACAAACACAGCAATGCTTTGGCTAGATCAAAGGGGAGGAAGTCTTTCAGTGCCCTTTGGGCATATTTCCAAATTGCCTTCTAGAATGGTTGGATCAGTTCACAACTACACCAACAGTGCATTAATATCCCAATTTTACCACACCCCCTCCAACATTTATTACTTTCCTTTGCTATAATGTTATCCAATCTGCTAGGTGAGGTGATACCTCAGAGTTGTTTTGATTTGCATTTCTCTGATTATAAGAAATTTAGAATACATTTTAATGTGCATATTAATAGTTTTGATTTCTTTTTCTAAAAATTGCCTATTCATGTCCGTTGCCCATTTATCATTTGGGGCATGGTTTGATTTTTTGTACAATTGATTTAGCTCCTTATAAATTTGAATAATTAGACCTTTGTCAGAGGTTTTTGTTATAAAGATTTTCCCCCAATTTGTTGCTTCCCTTCTAATTTTCATTGTATTGGTTTTGTTTATACAAAAACTTTTTTAATTTAATGTAATCAAAATTATTTATTTTACATTTTGTAATTTTTCTAACTCTTGTTTAGTCTTAAAATATTTCCTTTCCCAATGATCTGACAAATATACTATTCTGTGTTCACCTAATTTACTTATACTTTCCTTCTTTATACTCAAGTTATTCACCCATTCTGAGTTTATCTAAACCTAATCTCTCCCATACTGTTTTCCAATTTTCTCAACAGTATTTGTCAAAGAGTGGATTTTTGTCCCAAAATCTGGGATCTTTGGGTTTATCATAGACTGTCTTGCAGAGGTTACTTATACCAGGTCTTATTCCATTGATCCTCCCTCCTATTTCTTAGCCAGTGCCATTTATTTTTGATGACCACTGCTTTATAGTATAGATTGAGATCTGGTACAGTTAGGCCACCTTACTTCACATTTTTTTTCATTATTTCCCTTGATATTCTTGATCATTTGTTCTTCCAAATGAATTTTTGTTATTTTTTCTAATTCAGTAAAGAAGTTTATTGGTAGTGTGATGAGTATGGCACTAAATAAGGAAATTAGTTTGGGTAGGATTGTCATTTTTATTATGTTAGCTCATCCTCCCCATGAGCAATTACTGTTTTTCCAATTATTTAGATCTTGTTTTAACTGTGTCAAAAGTGTTTTATAGTCATGTTCATATAGTTCTAAATCTCTTATAATCAGAGAGATGCAAATCAAAGCAACTCTGAGGTATCACCTCACACCTAGCAGATTGGCTAACATGATAGCAAAGGAAAGTAATGAATGCTGGAAGGGATGTGGCAAAGTAGGGACATTAATTCATTGCTGGTGGAGATGTGAATTGATCCAACCATTCTGGAGGGCGATTTGGAACTATGCCCAAAGGACCACAAAAGAATGTCTACCCTTTGATCCAGCCATAGCACTGCTGGGTTTGTACCCCAAAGAAATAATGGACAAAAAGACTTGTACAAAAACATTCATAGCTGCGCTCTTTGTGGTGGCCAAAAATTGGAAAACGAGGGGATGCCCTTCAATTGGGGAATGGCTGAACAAATTGTGGTATATGTTGGTGATGGAATACTATTGTGCTAAAAAGAATAATAAAGTGGAGGAATTCCATGGAGACTGGAACAACCTCCAGGAAGTGATACAGAGCGAGAGGAGCAGAACCAGGAGAACATCGTACACAGAGACTAATATACTGTGGTATAATCGAACATAATGGACTTCTCCATTAGTGGCGGTGTAATGTCCCTGAACAATCTGCTTAGGAGAAAAAACACTATTCATAAGTAGAGGACAAACTGTGGGAGTTGAAACACCAAGGAAAAGCAACTGCCTGACTACAGCGGTTGAGGGGACATGACAGAGGAGAGACTCTAAAACGAACACTCTAATGCAAATACTAACAACATGGCAATGGGTTCGAATCAAGAATACATGTGATACCCAGTGGAATCACGTGTCGGTTATGGGGGGTGGGGTGGGAGGAACAGAAAATGATCTTTGTCTTTAATGAATAATGCTTGGAAATGATCAAATAAAATATTATTTAAAAAAAGATTTTGGTTACTATGTCATTTGGTACATATATATTTAGTATTCAGGGTACCTCATTATTTATGGTAGCTGTTGGCATGATATAGATTCTATTGAGATCATGATTGCTACCCTTATTTTTTTTTTACTTAGGATGAAATAATCACATATTTTCTTTTGTAATTTATCTTAGTATGTATGTTTCTTTTACAAATATATTTCTTGTAAACAGTGAATTGTTGGATTCCTGTTTCTAATCTATCTTTCCATCTCCATCTGTTTTATGGGTGAATAAACCCCATTCATATTGACAATTACTTTGTTTTATCTAATTTTATATTCTTTTCCATTATATTTACCACTATTTGTCTTATATAATTTATTGAAAAACGTCTAGTTTCTTGTTTGATCATGGCTTCTAAATAGCCCACTATTTTTTAATTTTCTCTTTTTCAAGTGAGTAGTTTTTCTTTTTTCCATTTAATATTTCTCATTTTCTCCCCCCCATTCTTTTGACATTGTTTTGTTTCTTTATGTCTAATGAAGACATTAGCTTCCACTTGTCACATTCTGAATTTTAAGAAATGATTTTTTCAGCAAGCAATTGCAATTCAATTTCCCATTTGACCAATTCATCATTTTAACACCTTTTTTTTTCTATCCTGTGAATTTTTTGCCTCTTTTACCATTTGACCAATTTTGTTGTTTAAGCTGTTATATTCTTCAGTATTTTTGTATGAAGGTGTTTGTATTAATGTGACCTTTTTGTTGTTTTGATCATTAGTCAAGACTGTTCTTCATGACACTATTTTGCATTTTCTTAGCAAAGATATTAGAGTAGTTTTCCATTTCTTTCTCCAGCTCATTTTACAGATGAGGAAACTGAAGCAAATTTAAGAGAGTTGCTCAATATCAAATGTCACAGAGTTAGTAAATTTATGAGGCAAGATTTAAGCTCAGGTTTACCTGACTCCAGGAACAACACGCTGAGAAGCACCTACTTGTCCATGTGTCTCTTTTACATAGTTAATTGTTTGGGTTTTCTTTAAATAATTTTCTTGAATCACTCACTTCTTTTCTACATTTTTCCCTCTACCACTCATTTGACTTTCAAAATACTTGTAGATCATCCAGGAATTCTTTTTTTTTTAATTGGGAAATTTCTATTTAATTAGCTAATTTAGAATATTTTTTTCCATGGTTACAAGATTCATGTGCTTTCCCTTCCCTCCTCCTAACCTCTTCCCCTAACTGACGTGCAATTCCACCGGATTTTACATCAGGAATTCTTTTTGACTCATACCCAATTCATAGTTTTGCTTTTACTTTTGAGGTTTTTCTTGTAGTTGTTTTGTCATAGTTTTCTATTTTGAGGTTTATCTTCATTTTCCCTGTCACCTTAGTAGATTTTTATGGTCAGTCTTATTTTATAATTTACTTATCTTTTTTGACCAATTTTCTAACTTACATTAAAGTTAGATTCTATTCCTGGTGTGGGGACCCTGGGAGGAGGAAATGTTCCAAATTCCTGACTTTTACATGATGCTGTTTTTGGAGATTATTCTGAGGAAATGTGGGGTACTTACAAGGATAGATGACCCAGGGAGATGGGTGATCATTGTTTTCCTCATCTAATCTCTGGTCCTTTACTCATGAAGAGCCCTGGGTCCATTACATGCAGAAGTTCTCTTGCTTTTCAACACTCCTGCTCCCTTTTGACTAAAAGTACTATTTTTATTCAGGACCCCTAATCCATTTAAATTACAAAGGCTTCTCTTCATTCTAGAATTTTGACCTGGATGTGGTAATAGGAAGTATAATTGAAAAATTTCACCTGGTTCTCTGTTAAGTGCTAGCATAGATATCCCTTATGATCTCTTTTGGACAAATTTCCCAAACCCTTTACCATTTTTGGACTGAGCACTCCAAAAACAATTACATTTGGTGTCTCCAAGGTACACCTTAATTGTTGCTGTCACAAGGTCTTCAGAACATCTCTAATCCAAGTGTCACAGTGTCTCCTTCCAAACACTTAAGTTGAGTTTTTCTGGAAAAAAAAATGTCTTGCTCTGACTTTGCGTTGCTCTGTCACTCCACAGTTTGTTTATAGATATTTTTTCAATTACTACAAGCCACTTAACAAAAATGAAATGATGTCAAATACTTTAACATTGCCCCAGGCATATTTTATGTTGGATCTTTGTTCAAATGAAAATGCAGTGAGATTCATAATACCATTCTTTTTTTATACATTCTCTCTATATATGGTATCTTACATAGAACATTTAATGTATATTGATTGATTAATAATATTTAAGATATATTGTCTTTGAATTACTTCACAAATACTTCTTCAATAGAGTGGAAACTTTTTCCATAGAAAGTAATATCTTTGAGGGCAAGAATTATTTTCATTTTTATCTTTGAATTTTTATGCCTACCACATAATTTATGCTAACCAATCATCATACCTTTATTCTCTTTGTTCTTCCTTGGGGTAAAGAGCACAAATGTCAAAATGTCTAGCTCATTTATAGTAAATTAGTGGCCCTGAAATACAGTAAACAAAAAGACACCTGTTGTTAAGTAAATAATTTTAGTATAATTATAGTACAATGCTCTAACCAATTAACTATTGACTTAATGTAATAGACAGTATTTTTATAGCTAGTATTTTACTTTATTCAGAATTTTTGTTTTGATTATAAATAATAAAGTAATAAGAATTTCCCCTCCTAATAATGGCAAAGACCTCCTTCAGTTTTATCTCCCCATCCCCTTTTCTTATTCTGTATTCATTCATTTCCAAAGGATTTGCCTTATAGGCAGTGATGAATTGTTTCACTCAATAAGTAAATGTCAAGTGAAACATTCTCTTTCTTCCTTATTATGCCCATTCCTACTTGAATTTCAGTAACTGAAAAGACGAAATTTAATCAGAATACCTTGGACTGTAAAATCTAAATACATTCTTAGGAAAAACAATTTATAGATTTTGTTGCCTTATTTCATAACCAGAGTTACTGTAGTTTCAGTAGCAGTTGAAGTAACTAATTCACAGGGATCTAAGTTACCTCTGGCGAACTGATCTGAGGAAGAAACAATTCGATCTCACCAATATGTTAGTGTTGATAGCTCCATGAATTGAATTTTGTATAACTCAAATTAGTACTGTTGTCTTTTAAAGACAGTGAATTATGGAACTTAGCTATTTCTCATCTGTTCTTCAAAGTCTGTAATTTATAGAATAAAAGAAATAAAAATTTTCAATTAACATTACATTGTATATAGGTTACTCCTTCATTCTGAATCTAATGAATAGAAACAAGGGAGAAAAAAGTGTTGTGCGAGATAACTGTAATGGTATGCCAGACTTTTTGACTCTTGTAGGGGTGACTGGTTCATTTATCCTGTCTGAGAAGCTTAATCATCTCTGATGAATCCTAGTGTTATTTTGGGTTAATAGACTTTCTTCGTTTCATTAAGCTTTCATGAATTTTATAGGTTTTCAAAATAACTAGGTTGGATTTATTCACATATATGTTCAGGTAATGATTTCTTTTTTTCTTCCTTGTTTATCTGAAATAGAAAAGTGATTTTAAATTATGCTACACTTCCTGACTGTTTTTTACTATCTTAAACAATAGTGTTTCCTAGTTGCTCAATGAGTTATAACTAGATATGCCACATTTTGAGACCAAAGGTCAAGTTAAATGGGAACTGATCTCTGACCATTACTAATAAAGCAATAGTTCATATTCTTGCCAAGAGAATGGAGAACATGGATGGGGGAAAAGAGAGAACTGGAGAAAGACAGAGACAGAAACTGAGGCAGAAGTGGAGAGAAAGACAGAGAGAAAAAAGATGTAGAGACAAAGACAGAAATAGCAAGACAGAGAGCAGGAGCAAATGATAAGAACTGTACAGAATACATGAGACAGCTCATACTTACTAATGATATTTCAGAAAGTTTTAAAGTATCATTTTGAGAATATATTTGGTTAGCTTCAAATAAAAAATAATCTGAAGGGAACAGGAATACCTAATTTTAGCATCAGCAATTTTATTTCTATATGCAACTGAATAAGACTTTTATTGAAATTAAATTACAATGAAAATAGGAAATATAGACTATATTTTAATCATCATGATTAGCATTTACTGGGTGTTCTAATTTAATAATGGTGACAGTATAAATGATGGCCACTATATATTGTGACCAAAAAAAAAAACAAAGGGAAAAACTAGGCAGATTTTCCTAGGCAAAAATGTATTTTGAGAATTCTATTTAAAATAACAACTATAGTGCAAATATCAAAGGGAAGAAATTGCTTTTCATTCTGCCTCCTTTGTACTGGGCCTAACAAGTGTTCTTTAGAAAGTAGTCGTTTGTTTTTATAAAGGTGTTGTATTGGTTCAGCACCAATTTAACTTCCCTTCTTTGGGAGAAAGGGATATTTAATTTGCTAAACTATAACTAAAAGCAACTAAAGATCTCTGTGGGAAAAGAGTTGCCAAAATATCATATCCCTGTCACTTTTTGCAATGTACATTTTATTTAAAAAATTTTTTAAATGAAGGGAAAAGTGAAATTAAAAGAACACACTATGCAAACTATCCTCACCATGCCCAAACCCATGTTGTTGGATCTTTTCATCCGGGAGTTTGTGTAAGTCCTTTCTCTTTTGCCTATTCTGCTTTTAATGGAGTTCTTTTCTTCAGTAAATTTTGTATTGCTTTTACCTAGCTATTAATTATGACTTTAATTTATTTTTTTCCAAATTTTCCTCTGCCACTCTTACCTCTTTATTTATTTATATTTATTTTTATGACCAATTTGTTGTTGTTGTTCTTATTTGCTCATTTCCTACATGACTTCTTGACTTTGTACTTTATAATAAAATTGGTCTCTGCTAACTTGGGGGTGACAAGCATTGTGCTAACTTCAGATTTTTTTTCTGGTGCTATTTTAAGAACTAGTTCTAGGTTTTTTAAAGTTTTTAATGCTTCTAGGTTTGTGTTATCCTGAAAGAGTTGTAGTTATTATTCTGATGGTCTACGTTCTGGTCTTTCCCCAGGAATAGGCACTGGTCCCCTGAAGCCACAAATGATTGTAATCCTTTTGGCCCTGGAACTGTGACCAGATCCCTTGCTTCCTTATGACTGATCACAAGTACTCTTTTCTACTCTGAAATTTCATGCTTTACGTATGATCAAATTAGTTGCCAATTAGTGCCAACATTACCACATGGCTTAAAAGATTTCTGTTATCTCTTTGTGATCAGTGTTATGATCCTCTTACCATTTCTGGCCTGAGAGTTCCTAAAGCTGTTGCTTCTTCGTCTTCTGCTGTTGTCATGGTTACTTTTAAGACCCACAGCTAGTTTATCAGCTCTAACCTAAAACATATTTCCATCATATACAACAATTTGTTTAGTCATTCCACAATTGAGGGACATCTCTTTAATAATGGTGATGGAAATTGATTGTGCTATAAGGAATGATGTACAGGATAATTTCAGAAAGAGCTGGAAAAACTTCCATGAACTGATGCAGAATGAAATAAGCAGAACCAGGAGAATATTATACACAGTAACTGAAATATTGTGGGGTGATCTAAAGTGATAGGATTTGCTACTGAAAGCAATACAATGATCCAGGACAATTATAAGGGACTTATGAAAAACTTAAATGGTTCGGTGGATTTGGTGCCAGCCCTAAGGTCTAGAGGTCCTTGATTCAAATTTGGCTTCAGATACTTCTTAGCTGTGTGACCCTGGGCAAGTCACTTAACTTTCACTGCATAGCCCTGACTGCTCTTTTGCCTTGAAAGCATCTAACAGTTTTGATTCTTACACATAAGGTAAGGGTTTTATTAAAAAGACTATCTCTGAGAGAAACGTTTCCCAGTGTATCTCCTGAGTTGCTAAAGTTTGAGATTTAAGGAGATCTCAGTAAAATATGACTTATTGACTTCAACCATTGGTGTTCCATTAGTGAAGGGATTATACTTTGGTCAGCTCTGTTTTTAAGGTGTTATTTTTGTCAAAATGTTAATGCTTATTGCTTCCTTTTTCATAATTTTCTTACACGATTCCCATTTCTTTTCTTAATTTTCCCTTAATTCTCTTATTTGATTTGGAATATAAATTTTTTTACTTTTTCCGGGAATTCTTGTTGTTGTAATTCTAATCAAGTCAAATCTTTTCTTTGAGCATTTTCTTACATCTATTTTGACACTCATATCTTCTTCTGAGTTTGTCTTGATCTTCCCTGTCACCATAGTAGTTTTTTAGGTCTAATTCTGATTTTTAAAAAATTACATACAGAATCAATTTCCCACCATTTTTTTCTGACACTTTGCTATTAAAATTTTGTCCCTCTCTTTTTCCTCCTCCCTTAGATGGAAAATAGTCTGGTATATGTTATATCAATGTTGTCATACAATACAGATGCCCATATTCCCCATGTTCGGAAATAAAGCATGACACCAAGAAGAAAAAACTCATGAAGGAAATAAGGTAAGACATGATATGCTTTTATATGCATTAAGACCCAGACAATTCCTTCTATGACTGGGGTTACATTTTTAATTGTCAGTCCCTCAGGGTTCACTTGGAACCTTGCTCTGCTACAAGAGTTTAAATCTTCACAGTTATTTATTTTATATTATTTCTCTTACTGTATACAATGTTCTTCTCGTTCTAATCACTTCGCTCTGCATCAGTTCCTATAAATTCAGTTTTTTTTTTCTCATAGCATCCTGATCATCATTTCTTATTGTATAATAGTATTCCATTACAAGTATATACTATAATTTGTTCAGCGTTTCCCTAGTTAATGGACCCTTCTCACTTTCTAGTTCTTTGCCACTACTAAAATACTTAAATATTTTTGTACCCAAACATCCTTTTCCCTTTTCCTTGATTTCTTTGTGACACACACCCTGTAGTGGTATTGCTAGATCAAAATGGATGTATAGTTTTATGGCCCATTGGTTATGATTTCAGATTGTTTTCCACAATTACTGTATTAGTTTGAAGGTCCACCAATAGTGTATTAGTGTCCAAATTATCACACATTCCCCACAACAGTCCTTTTTGGTGATCTTGCTTTTTGGTCATATTAATTATCTTCCTTTTTTGGTAATATTAGTAAATCTGACAGACATGAGGTGGTATCACAGAATTGTTTTAATTTGCATTGCTCTAATCAAGAGTGATTTGGAGCATTTCTTTCACATGACTATAGGAATTTAGATTTCTTCATATGCCACACAAAGAGCATGGCTATACATATTTTTGCAAAAGTAGTTTTCCCTATTATTTCTTTGAGATACAAACCCAACAGTGCTATGACTGTGTAGGCATTCATTTAAAGCCCTTTGCTCATAGTTCCAAATTGCACTCCAAAATGGTTGGTTCAACTCACAACTCCACCAGCAGTGTATCATGTTCCTAATTTTTCCACATTCCCTCCAGCATTTTATCACTTTCTTTTGCTGCCATATTGACCAGTCTGCTAGGTGTAAGTTGGTACTTCAGAGTTGTTTTTACTTGCATTTCTTTAATCATGAGAATTTTAGAACACTTTTTCATGTGTTTATTGATAGTTTTGATTTCATTAAGTGAACACTGCTTGTTCATGTCCCTTGACCATTTGTCGCTAGGGGAATGGTTTGATATTTTTTGTAAATCTGACTTACTTCCTTATATATTTGGGAAATTAAACCTTTGTCAGAGAGTTTTGTTATAAAAATGTTCTTCCAATTTTTTACTTTCCTTCTAATTTTGATTTAATTTTTTAAAAATTTATTTAGAATATTTTCCATTTTTAAAAAATTAAACCAAATCTCTTAGCATCAAAACCCTAATCATATCCCCATCACTATTTCTAAATCAGGTATCCATCTTGCCTTGAAGGTCTTCTTTGTGTTGCCATAGCTTACACTGAACTCCAGGCCATCACTAACCCTGGTATTGCAGCCCCCTTCTGCTGATGTTCTAAATTATCTTGAGCTTAAAAAATGTCTCACCCTCATTGTATTTTTTTGCTGACTTCTACTTCAGAATTTTACCTTTGACATTATTTAAATGGGTTTTTTTTTTGAGGGGAATATTGAGAGTGTTCATCTGAGTAGATGCTTGTTCTTCCTCATTGTGACCCTGTTGCTCTATTATATCAGGTTTTAAATACAAACATGGTTATTACCTTTCCATCTTTACCTTTCACTATTGCCTTTTTATATCCTATGCTATTTTTCTATCACTAATATGGCATTCTACTCCATCTTTTCTATTTAATCAAAACATTAATCAAAAGCTGTATCAATTACAAAGCTTTTCCTTAACCCCTTAACCGGATATGGTATTGTCTGAAACCATATTTCAACTTGCTTCTCTCTTTTGGCACAAGGTTTATTAGATTTTTAGTATAATTAATTAAAATACATGTATTCAAGATGTATAATTAATTATACAAGCTTATATGGAGGATAATGATATTTACTTGTGATCCTTCTGTAAATTTTAAATTTTTTGAGAGTAAAAGCAGTATTACTTACCTTTATATATCTTTTTAATCACTTGTTCCCAAATATGGATCATGCTACAGGATAGGAAATATAGAAGTGAATGTGACAGTGTGATTCAGAAAGGACAAAGTCTATACTGCCAACATCAAGATGTGAAACCTTAAGTTTCAATCTTTTGCATAAAGAATATTCACTAAATTGTGTAAAATTTATGTGAGATATTTGTTTCTTTGCATAATTTTTTAAATTTTAATTGATTAATTGAGAAAAAATATTTCCATCGTTCCATGATTCATGTTCTTTCCCTCCCCTCCTCTCATGTGCTACTTCCCCTAGCCAATGTTCAATTCCACTGGGTTTTACTTGATCAATGTGTCATTGATTAAGACCTTTTTCCATGATATTGATATTTGCACCAGGGTGACTGTTTAAAGTCTAAATCCCCAATAATATCCCCATCAACCCATGTGATTAAGGAAATGTTTTTCTTCTGTGTTTCTACTCCCACAGTTCTTTCTCAGGTTGTGAATGGTGTTCTTTCTCATAAATCCCTCAGAACTGTCCTGAATCATTGCATTGCTGCTAGTAGAGAAGTCCATTATATTCGATTGTGCCACAGTGTATCCGTCTCTGTGTAAAATGTTCTCCTGGTTTTGCTTCTTTCACTCAGCATCATTTCCTAGAGGTCATTCCAGTTCACATGGAATTCCTCCAGTTTATTATTCCTTATATTTTTATTTATTTTTTTAATGTTTATGTCCTTCATTTATTAACCAAATTCTCTTTAAAAGGATGGGGAGATTCCCAAGAATAAAGAAAATTTAAAAAGCAGATCAATTCTCATGGTTGCATTATATCCAGGCTTTTTAAAAACCATTCTTTCCAGTCTTTTGTTTCTTTGCTTTATTAAACAGCATACAAGGTTCTTAGAAGTTTTTTAGCCTAATACATTGATTTTAGAAGTTTTGAGCTATACTACTGTGATTCCTTCTTAATCAAAGAACCAGGTCAAAAAATTAACATTGTATAACTTTTGTGAGTCTTATAAATGTCAATTATTATTTCTAGCTTATCATCTAGAGGTAATAAAGGACTCAATATATTTTTTTCATTTGGAGGACAGTGTTAATTTCCCTAATATACTTTACTCTCAAGTCTGCATATGAAACAAACACATCAATCATTCTTCTGGAATTTAAATTAATTGATATGTTTCTCTGTGAACTCTTCAATTTCCACTTACTGAAACCTCCCACACCTGAACCCTTTGCCCCATATACACAAATACACCTTTAACAAAATTAAATCATTTTAATCTAGTGTTTTTATTCTTTTTAAAGCCCCTTCTAGGAGGCAGAGTCAAGATGGTATAACAGTTAAATTCATCTCTAGTAAAAAATATTATATTTTTATGAGGTTTCTGAAAGATTATTAGAAATCTAGGATACAAAATAATAAACCACATGTCTAGGGCTGATTAGCCCATTCCCAGCCTACTCACTACATCTTGCAATGGCCTAGCAGAGGAAGAGAGCTCTTGGGAGGCAGAGAGCCCATTAAATAATACTTGTGATCTCACCCAGGTGGAGACTCAGGTGAGATTATGGGGAATTCTGGGAAGTACCAAGGACTTCTGGGGCTTGAAGTCTGGGGTTCAAATCTCCATTTTTACAATGGCAACATAGAAGCAGCAAAAGTTCAGACCTCTGAAAACCATTCCTTATCAATCACAAACTGAATGCTCCTAAAGGACTGAAAAACAAACCTAACAAAAAGACAAAGCCAAGGAACCTTCCTGCTGGATTCAATGCAAAAGGTATGCCCCACCAAAGCCTGAATTTGAGAACACTCAGGTTTAAGGTGAAGGCAAAAGGAAGTTCCCAGGACCCCTCTCCCCCCACGTAGAGGGGCATACCTCCAGTGGCAACAGGAATATCTGGGAGGGTAAACGCAATTCCCTGGAGGGTGTACCTTGCAGGCAGGTCTGTACCAGGCTCAGAGTGTCAAACACATGTGGTGGGGAAGGAGGTGGAGAGGGACTGAAGAGCAGGCAGCCTGGTCACAGCAGCTGAGACCCTCCATATTGCTCAAGCCTTCCAGGAGGCTCAAAGTCTCAGAGTACATCCAGCCCAACCCAGCTGAACTTAATCCCATCTAAAGCCTCCAGAGGACAGGCAAGCTCAAACTCCCACAACCCTCCACTACAGACTGCACAGAGAGATCTTCTGTCAAAGCTCCAAGAGGGGAGACTGGCAGAAAACAACCAAACCAAAATAATGAGAGGAGCAAGAGCATAGACAAATATGGGGAGTAAAGAAGGGGTAAATATGAGCAAACAACAGAAAAAGAAGAAAGAAATCACAATGGAGAGCTTCTATACAGGCAACAAACAAAGAGCAAATGGAACAGAAGAGGAAGGATCATCAAAAGATGATTCAGCAATCACAGCGAATTGGATATAGGCTTTGGAAGAATTCAAAATGCAATTCAAAACACAATTAAGAGACTGAAGACAATTGGGAAAGAATTTAAAAACTAAGATAAGTCTTCTGGAAAAAGAAAATAGTGTCTTGAAAGCCAAAATCAACCAGCTTGAAAATGAGGCAAAGGAGATGAGAGATGAGGTAAAGAGAATGAAAGATGACCTCCAAAGAAAATCAGACCAGAAGAAGGATGACCAAAAAGCTAGGGATGAAATCCAGTCCATAAGAACCAGAATACAACAACTGTAATATTTAATGGGAGAGATAATGGGGAATAATGTGAGGTTTGTATGGGGGTATGGAGGAGTTGAGGGGAGAGAGGGAATATTGCTCTGTGAAGCAAAGGAGGGAGATGCCCCCTGCTGAGAGGAAGCACTGTTTGTCCTGGAATGACTGAACTGAAGTTCAGCTCCCTCTATGCCCAGAAAGATCGTACACTTATCTGACTGCGAATTCAAATAATATAAAGTTTATTAACCAGTTGGGATTGGAGTTTTTCCTTAGCTTCAGAGCTGAGAAAAGGCTAGGCCCCAGAAGCTGGCAGAGGGTTCTCCCACTCCCATTTACTCTATATCAGTCCTGCTTTGTCTTGATAGAAACTACTATGAAAATTGGAAGACAGTATGGGAGAGATTAGGTTTGGATCAACATCTCAGACCCTACACCAAGATAAACTCAGAATGGGTGAATGACCTGAATATAAAGAAAGAAACTATAAGCAAATTAGGTGAACACAGAATAGTATACTTGTCAGATCTTTGGGAAAGGAAAGACTTTAAAACCAAGCAAGACTTATAAAGAGTCACAAAATGTAAAATTAATAATTTTGATTACATAAAATTAAAAAGTTTTTGTACAAACAAAATGAATGCATCCAAAATTAGAAGGGAAGCAACAAATTGGGAAACAATCTTCATTACAAAAACCTCTGACAAAGGTCTAATTACTCAAATGTATAAAGACCTAAATCAATTGTACAAAAAATCAAGCCATTCTACAACTGATAAATGGGCAAGGGACATGAATAGGCATTTTTCAGTTAAAGAAATCAAAACTTTTAATAAGCACACAAAAAAGTGTTCTATATCTCTTATAATCAGAGAGATGAAAATCAAAACAACTCACACCTAGTAGATTGGCTAACATGACAACAAAGGAAAGTAATGACTGATGGAGGGGATGTGGCACAGTTGGGACATTAATGCATTGCTGGTGGAGTTGTGGATTGATCTAACCATTCTGGAGGGCAACTTGGAACTATGCCCAAAGGGCGCTAAAAGACTGTCTGCCCTTTGATCCAGCCATAGCACTGCTAGGTTTGTACCCCAAGGAGATAATAAGGAAAAAGACATGTACAAAAATATTCATAGTTGTGCTCTTTGTGGTGACAAAATAATGGAAAATGAGGAGATGCCCTTCAATTGGGAAATGTCTGAACAAATTGTGTTATATGTGGGTGATGGAATAATATTGTGCTCAAAAGAATAATAAAGTGGAGGAATTCCATGGGAATTGGAACAATCTCTAGGAATTGATGTAGAGTAAGAGGACCAGAACTAGCAAAATATAGTACACAGAGACTGATATACAGTAGTACAATTGAATGTAATGTACTTCTTTATTAATATCAATGCAGTGATCCTGAACAACTTGGAAGAATATATATATACATATATATATATATATATATACATATATGTTTTAAAATATATAAAGTCATCAAAATCATTTTGAACTATGAAAAAATATAACATTTTTCATAAAACTTTTAGAACCATAATGTAATTAAGAAAAACATTTTGCATGTTCATTCTCCTTTATATTATATTCTCACAAATGAGGCTTAGGAAATAAACATTCTGTGTATATATATATGTGTGTGTGTGTGTGTGTGTGTGTGTGTGTGTGTGTGTGTGTGTGTGTGTATGACACCTATGGAAAAAATGATATTTTTAATTGCTTTCTATATCCATGTTATTAAAATTTTCACAAAAGTTTCTTTACAAAATAGTTTTTTTCTTAACTATAACCACTGATTCTTGCCTAGGATTGTCATTTTTATTATATTATCTTATCCTACCCATTAACAATTAATGCTTTTTCTAATTTTTTAGATCTAGAACACATAGGAATAAATGCGTCATTTCCTAAAATGTTAAGTAATATATACGTAAAATCTTCAGCAAGTATCATCTACAATGGGGAGAACAGAAGCCTTCCCAATAAGATCAGGAATGAAGCAAGGATGCCAATCATCACCACTCTTATTTAATATTGTAGTAGAAATCCTAGCTTTAACACTAAGGAAAGAAAAAAGAAATTGAAGGAATTAAAGTAGGCAATGACAAAATCAAACAATCATTGTTTTGTGGATGATATCATGGTATCTTTAGAGAATCCTAATCAACTAAAAATCAGTCAAAATAATAACTTCAGTTAAGTTGCAGTACAAAATTAATCCATATAAATCATCAGCATTTCTATATATTACCAATCAAGTCCAACAGCAGGAGTTAGCTTTTAAAATAATTCTAGATCATATAAAATCCTGAGGAATATTCTTATCAAACCAAACACAGGAATTATATGAATATAATTTAAAATATTTTCCACACAAATATAGTCATATCTAAATGATTGGAAATATTAATTACTCATGGTTATGTGGAACTAATATAATAAAATGGCAATTGTACATAAATTAATTCATTCAGTGCCATACCAATCAAAAAACTATTATTTTATAAACCTAGAAACAAAATAATAAAATTCATTTGGAAGAAAAAGGTCAAGAATACAAAGGGAATTAATAAAATAATATGAAGGAGGTGGCCTAGCAGGACCAGAAGACAAACTGGACTTTTAAGTTGCAATCATTAAAATCATCTGGTATTGCCTAAGAAATAGAATGGTAGATCAATGGAGTAGAGTAGATGGGGCATATGAAGGGGTAAACAACTTTAGCAATGTAGTATTTAATAAACCCGAAGATTGCAGCTTTTGGAATTAAAAATTCATTATTTAACAAAATCTTCTGGGGAAATTGGAAAACAGTATTGCAAGGGTAGACCTATGTAAGGATAGGTATAGGTAAATATATGAACCAATATCTCATACCCAATGAATCAAAATAGATATATAATTTAGATTTAAAGAGAGATTGCATATTTAAATTAAAGGAAAACTTAATTGTTTATCTAACAGATCTTTGGAGAAGAGAACTTATGACTAAACAAGAGAAAAATGTATTATAAGATATAAAATAAATAATTTTGATTATGTTATGTTATATGATATGTTATGTAAAATTAAAAAGCTTTTGTACAAATGAAACTAATATAGCCAAGATTAGCTACTCTGATAAAGGTTTAATTCCTTAAATTTGTAGAGAATCAAGTCAAATTTATAAGAAATAAAGTCATTCCCCAATTGACAAATGATCAAAGTATATTAATAGGCAGTTTTTAGATGAAAAAATCAAAGCAATCAATACTCATATGAAAAAATATTATAAATCACTCCTGATTAAAGAAATGCAAATGAAAACAATTCTGAGGTACCACCTCATACCTATGAGATTGGCTCAATATGGCAGTATATGAAAGAGAGGATTAAAGATTGCAGTGCAAAGACTTGATTGCAAAAACATCATGAAAGAAGATGATGCTTGCTTCTTGCCAGCAGAGGATGGGCTAGAACCTCTAGCTGAGAAAAGCAGCTGGACAGTTTGAATCTTGGTTCTTTTTCTTCTAACAAGGAGGAGAGAAGAGCAAGAGCATCATCTGAGCTCAACTTGTTGAGGTCCTTCAAATCTTTGAAGTGGATCAGAGCACAGCCCTACCCATTTCGATAGTGGATAGAGACTTTTTCACTGTTGGGAATAGAAAAGACTATCCACAAAAGAAAAATTACAGTTGACATCTTCTATAACTGATATCCCTCTAACTCAGGAATCCAACTGTCTGACTTCATTTCTCTAGCGACTTAGGTCTCCAGACCTGAGCCATAAATCTTTTTTTGGGGGGGAAGGGAATTTAAGATATTAATTAAAGATTTCCTACTTTCCCCTCTACCCATAAAACCCCAATCTCCTTATATTACAGAGAATAAATAGTTGTTACTAGTGGAGCCTGAGCTTCAATTGACAGTTGAAACCAAAGAGGGAGAAAGAAACATCTTCCCTTCCATCAAATAGTTGTTGAGATCAGGATAAACATTCACAAGGGAAGTAAGATCAGAAACCAGAGACTGAAGGGGAACTTTACCTCTTACCTCTCAGCTCTGGACCTTTGTCAGAGCTCTCCCTTTCCATTGTGTAGCTCTGCCTGAGAAGGGAGAGAATGTTTTCCTCCTTCTTTCCTTTCTCTTACCCAAATAGTTCTAGATTGATTTCTGACCTTCTAGGACAAGTAAAGGAAGTGATAAATATTAGAGAGGATACGGAAAAATTGGGACATGAAATGCATTGTTGGTGGAGTTGTGAACTGATTTGATCCTTCTGGAGGGAAATTTAGAACTATGTTCATAGATCTATAAAACTTTACTCACCCTTTAATCTTGTAATATCACTACTGGTTCAGTAACACAAAGAGATAATTAGAAATGAGAAAGAAGCCACTCCTACAAAAATACTTACAGCAGTTCTTTTTGTAGTTGCAAAAATTGGAATTTGGGGGATTGTCCATTAGCTGGAGAATGGTTGAACAAATTTTGGTACTTGTTGGTGAAGGAATATTATTGTGCTATAAGAAATGATAAATAAGCTGATTTCAAAAAAAGTTGGAAAGATGTGGGAATTGATGCAGAGTGAAACAAGCAAAACTGGGAGACCATTATACACAGCAACAGAAATATTGTATGATGATTATGTCTAAAATGTGGCTGCTTTCAGCAATGCTTTGATCTGGGACAATTCTGAAAGACTCATGCTTGGGAATGCTATGCACCTCCAGAGAACAGACTGTTGAAGTCATCTTTCACATCAGTGTATTTATGGGTTTTTTGGCGGGTTTTGGCTATGTAAGAGTGTCTTCATATAACATTGACCAATATGGAAGTGAAAAAACCCCAACAATAATATATGTTGACTATGAATGACTTAACTGTTATCAACAAGGCAAGAATACATGACACCCCTAAGGGACTCATGAGAAAAAAGAATATTTACTACCACAGAAGGATAAGCTGGAATCAGAATGCAGGTTGAAATATACAATTATTTATTTCCTCCATGATTTTTTTCTAGTGTAACTAATATATATCTTATCTCACAACATGATGAACATGGAAATAAGTATTCTACATATACATATATATATATACATACATACACATAAATACATATACAACTTGTATCATATTATCTGCCTTCTTGCCAAGAGAGAGACAATAAAGTGAATCATGTCAGAAATTGAATATTAAAAATTATATTGACATGTGAATAAAAGAAATTATTTTGCAATGATAAACCCCTTCCACCTAGTCATCTGAAGTCTCCATGCTATCCTAGTCCAATCATTCTATTTGACTTCCACTTCCACCCCCTTTTGGCCAGGACATTCTTTTTTTTTTTATTTCTTAGTGTTAATATCCTGAGACCTACTTTTAGGTCACTTTTTGGTTAAGTGAAATAACAAAAAATAAATGTATCAGAAATATTTAGGATCCTAAATAATAAACAATGTGTGGGAAAGTTTATTTACTTTCCATTAAATTATTCAAAATACTACAGTATAAAGTAACATAATTATGGGCTTCTGACATTTTTCTATTATAAACACTGACCCTAGAAAAATACAAATGACCACATGACATGAAGAAAGGACTTAAGTAGAGAGAGAAGCACTATACCACACAGGTGGCATATTTACACATAAAGCTAAGCACAGTAGGGGAACATATATTTTCCTTGCCTTGTTTTTAAATCATTATGGCAAGTTGTAAAAGTTGTACAAGCAAGTGAAAAGTTATAAAAGGGAAAAATAATATAGAAACAGGGGGTAGAAAAGAACGATTACATATCTTACCCACAAAGGAAGCAAAATTCAAAGAGAGGCAATCAATTCAGGAAGGAAGATCATCACAAGTAAACAATCACTGGAGGAAGAAAATTGAGCATAAATTTGACACTTAGTTTATCCCAGGGTGCCAGCAGAGTCTGTATTTACTGAACAACTTGGAGATGGGCCTCAGATGTGAATAAGACTCAGAAAAATTTCTCAATGGTCCTATCACCCAGAAGAATTGGAAGATTAAATGAGTCATATTCTGAGAGGCAAATTAAAGTATTATGGCCCGGAGGAAGTAAATGAAAGAATGTGATTCTACAACAAATATTATAAAGAAATAATTTGACAAATCAAACTGGTTGTGCTTTTATCTTGTATACTTTTGTCAACATGGATATCTGAGGACATTCATGGAAAAGTCTTCCAGATACTGTCTGGAGCAATCTGCTTTTTTGTCAAAATTTCTACTTGAGCTATATCAATTTCTAAATATATTGTTGCCATTGAAGAGTTAATCAAAATATCTTGCTTATAAGTGGCATATTAGTAATTACTTTAGAGAGTCTTAATATACTCTGTAAGCTGTTATTCCCAGATGGTACCAAAATATCCTATTCCTGACCAATTTTTCTCTTCTTATTGGTGGTTAAATCATTCATTAAGCTTTATCATTTGGAACATTGACAACAAGATTTAGTTACTACCATAATGGCAATTACAGCATCACCAAAAACAAAAATAAGAGTAAGTATATCAGCAGGATCTTGATTCTTGACATATTTAATTTGGTTGGGAGAACTGATATTAGTTACTTTGATTTATTGTAACATTGGACAACATGCAGATAATGCTACTGAGTAGTAAGGGGGTAAAAGACTCACCAAAAATCCACTCAAATTTTATTGACAAGGTATTTAGATTTTGCATGAACTTGTATTATTTTAAAATTATTTTCCAAT
The DNA here is from genome assembly GCF_027887165.1 of Monodelphis domestica. Taxonomy (NCBI): domain Eukaryota; kingdom Metazoa; phylum Chordata; class Mammalia; order Didelphimorphia; family Didelphidae; genus Monodelphis; species Monodelphis domestica. The sequence continues at coordinate 245,680,440 of NC_077234.1, forward strand.
TTTTATTATCCCTTGTAAGAAAATAGAGGCATTTGGTTATTAAAGCTGAATTTTTGGTATTATTGTTTTGTTTCTTTACATCATTATTATTTTCATTGATGTTGCAATTGTTAATGTTTTAACTTTGAATTTAAGATAGATCAAATTATTCCAAGACCTCTTAGGAGCTTCCTTACACCTTTAATAAGAAAAGAACTGCCAAATAAAAACTACAAAAATATGATCAATTATATTTCTTTTTAATCATAAGAATCATTTTAAATTTGTTTCATGGGAATGAAAATTTTCACATTTTTTTCCTTTTATGATAATGCCTCTCATGATTCTCTTAAATTATATAGTCTATCTGGAAGTTGGCCAATATATAATTTACATTTACTCCTGACATTATGTATAAATGTGACCTGTATTGATAATTGACTTTCCACTTGCCATCCTCTCTCCTTTACTTCCTCTAAAGACAATGCTATTACATTGGATTCAAACAAGAGAGCCCCACTATCTCTCTAATTAATATATATACGAAAATGCATTCAATGACAGTGCTGAAAATGATAAATTTGGTGACTTACTCTCATGTACATCTGCTCTACTTTAGAAAATCACAGATAATTATGAATCTAAATAGTTTCTCTCTAATATCTGAATAGTGCTACTTATCAAAACATACCTGTTCCTGTAAAGTTTAAGAAGGTTAATTTTGGCTGCCAGCGAAACTGCCCTGATTTGCACTGGCTTTCAGGGACTTCTTATAGGTTAACACCTGGAGACCCTCACCTACTGATACTTGCTAACAGGAACATGGAAACTGTGGGACTAGAGCACAAGTGTATGACAGCATATCAGATAAAATGCTCTTGGGTATTAACGAATAAACATTATTTTACTATTTTACTCCATTCAAAATAGCGTACTCAAAATTATATTTGCCTTTAAAAATGTAGTATGCCTTCAGGCTTTAATAAATATCTTTGCTTTAGATATTATATTTTGAATACCTTAAACACTGTTAGAATATGTTGATAAAGTGATACAAAAATTTCTGAGTATATCTTTGCATCATCAAAAGCTTTTAGATAAATCTTTCTAAGTGGAAAGCACAGCCTATTTGTTTATGACACTACTGTATACCTTCTACTTATAGCCATTACATAATTAAAGTGATGATCCTGATCCATATCAGGCAATGGGATTCTGTAACTCTTAAAAATATGTTCTCTTTTTGTACTAAAATTTCAAGTACTTCTGTGAGAAGAAATAGACTTCATCAGGAGGAAGGGGAACAATAAAGATGAAAGGAAGATCTTTGGGTCTCAATGCATTCAGTCAATCACTGGCAAGTTTTTCCACTGTATGTTCTTGACTGAAACCCAACGTCATAGTCTTGTTAGTCTAGAAAGATAAATTGAGTATTCTTTTTATTATATGGTATTATTTATAGTATTATATTATTTTATTCTATAGTATAATAAAATATACAATTATTATATATTATATTATATGGTAATAAAGAGAATATAACATGTACCTAGGGTACATTCATACCTTCTGGTGCAAAGATTATAGACAATAGACCTGAAAGATTTCAAAGGACACTGAATCCAATACTTTCATTTTGCAGGTGAATAAAATGGGGGACAAAGTGGTTAAGCTACTTGCATAAGGTCACTCAGCCAGTAAGTGTCTGAAGTAGGATTTAAATCCAGCTCGTCCTGGTTGCAATTCAATGATCATCTACCACAGAACTCTGCCTCATGAAATGTATGAGAAGTTTTCTAGAATCAAGGAAACAAACATCTATTTGCATAGGAAACTTTTTCTACTTCTCTTATATTACCACTCATTCTTTTCCTTTAAAATGATGCTGGCTAATCAAAAAAACAGGATTCTTTAAATATTAATTTTCACTTTGATCTGTAGATCTTTACTCATGTGAAAAACACCATCATGAACTAACAACTCATGTAAAATACAGTCTTTTTAGTGGTGTTAGGTACATATATATATATATAATTATGTGAATTGTTCATGATTACATAGGTTGTATGTGTAAGAGGCAAGATTTGAACCCAGGTTATTGTGTCTACAGGACCGGCTTATTATCTTCAGTGTTACATTGCTTCTTAAAATAATTTAAAATCATTAAAATAATGTCACTTCTTAAATATGTACATATGCTGTCCTTTTTCCTCTGCTGATATATTTCCTTTGCTCTTTTCTACTGATACAGACCAGGTGAGTGTGTGAAAGTTGTATCTTATTTTAGTCCCACTGACCTTTGTCCCCTGATCAGTACAGTAAATAAACTTTATGGGTAGTCAGTGAAAGGGGCATTGGCAGGATATAGTTCTGCAAAGGGAAATCTCTAAATAATATATAAGCTGTCCCAAAGATCAAAGGAGAATCATTTGCAAAATGATACCCTGTTGGTTTTGGTTAGCCCCAGGAGACTGGACTTCTTGTTAATGCTACATAAGGAGGTAGACTGTCTGTTTCCAGATGCAGTGGAAGAACTGTTGGAATACCTGAGATCAATAATGGACTGGGGCTTGAATTTGGGACCAGGGATTACACTTGACCCTTGTAATTTTTAAAGAGATTGTAGAGGATAGAAGAAGTACAAGGAATAAGAAAGGATTTGTAACAGGGAATGGAGGAGTTGAAGGGACAGAGGTAATATGACTGCCAGTGAGGTAAAAGGAGAGAGATTCCCCCTGCTGAGATGCTATCTTTGAAAATTGGGGTTCCCGAGAAATGGGCCACCTTTGATAGCCTGAGGGAATGTCTTCTCTATTGATTGATGATGAAGATATCCCAGAGCAGGTAAACCCAGACCCTTGAGGGACAAACCTCCCCCTGGACGAAGGTCACCCAGCAGGCGTCCAATAAGGACCCTCTATGGTTGAATGTCTGTCCTTGGGGTTCTGCTCCCTTTAGGTCCTCCTGAAATGATAGTCCTCTTATCTGACTGCAGGTTATTTAACTCAAGATGAATTTAATAACAAGTTTGGATTGGGAGGTATCAAGTTAGAGGGAATAAGGATTTCCCTATAACTTTTCCCCAGATGGGGTTTGAGTCTCTTTCAGCCTTTGACTTGAGGCCAAGCCTTGCAGGCTGGTGGAGGGTTTCTTTTTTTTTCTGTCTGTTCTGTATCTGTGCTAACTTTCTTAAGTTCAAAGTCTTTAGCAATAGACAGCAAGAGGAAGAAAAGGTTCTGACTTTCAGAGGTGGTTGGGCCTGTCTCTTTGGGCTGACACTCCTAAAGACTGGCCTAACAGTTTAAACCACTTCTCTTAAATCCTTTTGTTCGATGACACGATCACAGAAATCCAGTTAGAGCACATAGTTGGGAAATATCCAGGAATAGAGGTACTTCTATCAAGAGACAGGGAAAGAGGCTCCTTCCAGTCTGAGGGCCAGGAAAGAGAGACTCTTTGAGACCAACTGTCACTCTCCCAGTTGTCCCTCTCCCCCACCAACTGTCATTGCTGTCCATCAATTTCACTCTAACCTGCCAACTGCTGTTTGCTCCAACTCAGTGGCAGAAAGTCCAGAGCTTGATTCAGTTTTCCTTTCCACACCTTGGATTATAGAAATTGGAAGAACTAAATAGGGTCCAGGAAATAACAAACACACACACAAAAATCATGAAACCAGAGGTACCCCAGAACCATAAGGGCTGAGACTCTAGCATGAAGGTAATAATTAAGTCTATTTGTCTGCATTTTTTAAAAGAGCAAACATAGGAGAAAGAGCACAACTATTGGCAGCTATTTTACAGACAGAGAAGACCTGGGTCCAAACTCAAGGGATAGTGAAATAAAAATAGCTACTCCAAAAAGAGCAAAGAAAATACACAAATTGTCACAAACTTAAAACTACCTCCTGTAATAGCTTAAATCATACATCAAAAGCCAAATTAGAGAGTTTGAGGAAAATTTAAGGAAAAAATACCAAGAACAATACAAGAAAATCAAGAAAATGATGGAAGATCAGTCAAATGGAAAGAAAATAATGCATTAAGAACTGTGATTGGACAAAGGGAAGGTAATACAATCCTAAGACAACAAGAAATAATAAAGCAAAGTCAGAAGAATGAAATAATAGAAAAGAATATGAAATATCTTATTGCAAAAAGAATTGATCTGGGAAATAGATCAAGGAGAGAAAATATAAGAATAGTTGGATTCCTAGAATGTAACAAAAAAAAGCATAAACACCATATTCCAAGAAATCAGAAAAAAGGAGAATGTCTAGAAATTTTAGACCCACCAGGTAAAATAGAAATTAAAAGAATCCACTGAAACCACCTCAAAGAGAAGGAAAGATGAAAAAGCAGAGGAACATCTTTACTGAGTCCTATTGCTCCTTGGTTAAGGAGAAAATGCTACAAGGGAAAATGGAAAAAAAAAACTTAAATATTGCAGAGCTACATTCAGAATAATAGAACATTAAGCATTCACAACATTAAAAGAATGAAGTGCATGGAACATCATATTTTGAAGAATAGAACTGGATTTACAGCTAAAAATAACATACCCAGAAAAACTGAACATAATCATACAAGATTAAAAAAATTGACATTTAATGAAAAGGAAGGGATACCTATAAAGGAATATATATCAAGAAATATCAAGGTAAGGTGAAGGAATAAGGAAGAATTTTTTTTAGAATTGGATTCAAATGAGGAAATAGAAGGGCATGTTTGGGGAAATAAGGAAGGGACTTTTGGAAAGACAGAAATCTTGAAAACTAAAACATTAAGATAAAAGGAATTTTTAGAAATGTGGGCCAATTAGAAAGTAGGAGAAAAATGGAAGAGGATAAAGGAAGATCAGTAAAAAGGGGTGAGAATTAGAGAGGTAGTAGATTTAAGAAACTGAACATCAGAGAAGCGATGTGGCAAAAAGTAAAGAAGAAATGGAAAAACTGTATAATATAACTGCAATATGAGGGCAGGGAGATAATGGAGTCTTCCCTCCCTGCTGGGTCAGGACCAGAGTGAGGTAAAGATGGAGCTGAGTGTCAAGTAGAGAGAGAGGATGGATTGTCTTCCCTCTCATCTCTCTCTGACAAATCCCACACTGGTTGCCTTTCCAGATCTTACCTTTTGTTCCTTAAGAGTCCTTGGTTAACAAGCTTAATACAGTTCATTGGGGGAAATCACAAAGCTTCTCATCACTTGCAGGAGCTACCCTACGGTGGTTGGGTGGCACCAAACATATTATCTAGGATATTCTCGAGTAGTTAAATTCCATGGTATAAGAATTGCTGGAATCTCTGGTATCTTCAAATCTCGTGACTACTGGAAAAGACATTATGAGCGCCCCCCTTATAATCAAAACTCAGTAAGAAATGTATATCATGTGAGAAATACTGAAGTCTTCAAATTAAAACAGCTGAAGCAACCTATTGATATATTCCTGTCTCATGACTGGCCAAGAAGTATATATCATTATGGCAATAAAAAGTAACTCGTTCAAACAAAATCCTTCTTTTGACAAGAAGTAGAAAACAACACGTTCGGAAGCCCTGCTTCTTCACAGCTTTTACATCATCTGCAACCTACTTACTGGTTCTCTGCACACCCTCATGTGAAGTTTGCAGATTTCATGAAACATCAGGCCAACGATGGACAGGTACCAAAAGAAACCATATCACAGTGTCTGGTACTTAATAAACATTTGTTTCTCTTTTATCCTCAATATTATAGAATCACTCTTTATATTTCCATTTAGAAAATGTGAAAACTTCTTTTCTCATTCATAGGAGATTTATATATTGTTCTATATATCAAGTTATGATAGATCCCTTGAGATCAATTACAATTTAACATATGAGCATCGTACCATTCCAAAATATAATTACCACTATATAAAAGATGAATTATTTTCTCCACTTATGTAAATTATAACTTCTATACCGTGGTAAAGAAGTCTTAAGGGCTTTCTTGGTTTCAGAAACTTAGGTATCCTGCACAAAATCACAAGCTGGTAAGTTTCAAAATATAATTTGTACATAGGTGTTTCTTAATCTAGGTCTGGCATATTAGTTATTACATCATGCCATATAACATTATCTCTTTTACTTATTACACTGTGGTAAAATACAGGCCATTCTGGAAAATCCTTCAATATAATTAATCAGAGAATGATTCCTTTGTTATTGCCAAAAGCTCATCACATCTCATCTTACGTAAAATAAACACAATGAAATATAAATTGGCAAAATAGAACCAGATGTTCAGCCATAATGCTGCAAGATGGCTGATCTGTAGGAAATGTAAGTGATTTATGTATTTTATTTCAGAAAACCTTGGGGGCAGTTAATATTAGATCAAATGAGCAAGGGGAATTTAACACTGCAATATTATTCTAGGCCAATATCTGGAACACCCTCCATGAGGTCCAGACATTAGTAAAGCCAATAGAGCTGTCATTCCAGGTTTTGCATGCATGCACAGTTAATGGCAATTGAAAAAAATTTTTTTAATTATAGGATGGTGTTGTGATAAGAATTTATTTAGCTTTCATTAAGAATAAGTTTTAAGGTCAGATAAAGAGAAAGGGTTTGTCCACTTTTATGCTGTCCCCTTTAAGGAGGAAAACCCACAGAATTTGCAGGGGTCACTTTAAGGAACCTAGGATAAGAGAGATGCAGTTGGGAGTTTTGGGTCCAGTCTTTCAGACTTGCTTTGGAGACAGTTGGTGGCTGGCTGATTCTCTGATGGAAAAGAATTGTTTGTTATATTGAGAGAGTTTGATTAGAGATTTGAGATTTCTACTGAACAGAGAAGAGTGTTTACTGAGAGCTTTTCCCCTCTGAGCCACAGCAGGAGCTGAAGAGCAGTTTTTTTAACTAGGTGACAGTTTGAGTTGGAGTGGATCTGAGACAAGAAGAAACTGTGAAAAGGTCTGCTTCTGTCCTTGATTACTGAAGAGAGAGAGAAACTGATGCAACTTTTCTCTCCAGATTATAGTTACTATAAGTAACGTCAGAAGTTTATTATATATTCAAAGTTCATCATTTTAGTGTAGCTTAATAAGATAGCAGTTAAATTTTAGTCATAGAGTATAGATTTGTGCAGGTTCACCTTCGTGAACATGAAGCAGCTCCATGAGGAGCAGTTTGGGGGGGTGTTATTTAGAAAATTTTAGTATTAGAGAATTATAGATTTCCTACCTTATACGTAACTCCTATTCTTACCTCCTGTTTTCCTTTTTATATCTCTCCTTCATAATGAATTCAAGTTGTATTAGACTGCATCCAGCCTTCAATCCACCTTCTGAAACCAATTTGGCCCTGACAGCTTTAGCTGATGATAATAATTGGCCATTACCATATTATTATTACTATCAATGCAGATTCAGATTGCTTATAACAATGAAAAAGAAGCACAAAAGATTTGAAATCCAGATTGGCAAATTAGTAGAGAGAATTAATAATATGGAAACACTCATCAATGACCCAAAAGAACCAAACTTCTCAGATTGACTTAGTAACAATATTGAACTCAAAAGGAAATAAAAGAAAATTAAAATTGGAGGTGGGATGTGAAAGCAAGAAAAAAGCTTATAGTTTTGACTGGAAGCCAAGGAAAATTAAGCATGGACTGTAGCTTCCTCCTTTTAATATCATGCAAGCACACTTCCATATTAGTCATTGTTGTAAGAACACACTCATATGTAACTAAAACCCCAAAATAACACTGTAAATTAGCTAATGTGAAAGATAATATGTTTTGATCCACATTCATCCTGCTCCCACAATTTTTCTCTAGAGGTGGAAAGTATTCCCCATAATAAGTCTTTCACGATTGTCCCAGATCATTGCATTCTTGAGAGAAGCCAAGTTTTCACAGTTGGTCATCTTAAAATATTGCTGTCACTGTGTAAAATGTTCTTCTGGTTTTGCTTATTTCTTTTCCAAAATTATCTTATCTGTTCTAATAGCAGATTAGCATTCCATCTACAATGTGTACCAAAATTTTTCAGTAATTTCTCAATTGATGGACTTTGGAAATTCCTTAATTTCCAACTTTTTGCTATCACAAAAGACCTACTATAAACATTTTTATACGAGCAGGTCCTTTCCAGTTTTTAATTATTTTTGGTGGAATTCACTTAGTAATGAATGGTATTACAGGACCAAAGGGTATGCACAGTTTAATAGACTTTTGGGGAGAGTTCCAAATTGCCCTCCAGAATGGTTGAATCACTTCAAAACTACCAACAGTACATTAGTATCCCAATTTTGCCACATCCGCTTCAACATTCATGACTTTCCTTTACCATCATGCTGCTTAATTTGATAAATGTGAGTTAGTGCCTCAGAGTTGTTTTAATTTCCATTTCTCTAATCAAGAGGGATTTATTCATTTTATCTTCATTCATTTATTCATATGATTATTGATGACTTTGATTTCTTAATATGAAAAATGCTTGTTCATCTCCTTTGATCATTTGTCAAATAGAGAATGGCTTGTATTCCTATGAATTTCACTTAGTTCTCTATAAATTTGAGAAATTTTGCCTGCATCAGAGAAATTTGTTATAAAATTTTTCCCCAGTTTAATGTTTCCCTTCTAATCTTGGTTATGTCCATTTTGTTTGTACAAAAGCTTTTCAAATGAATATAATAAAAAATGGTTCATTTTACATCTTTCTCTCTTGTTTGGTTATAAATTCTCTTTTCCAAAGATCTTCCAGGTAAATTATTCTGTGTTCCCCTAATTTAGCTATTGCATCACTCCTAATATCTAAATCATATACCAATTTTGAGCTTATCTTGAAATATAGTAGGAGATAATGGTCTATATCTGGTTTTTGCCTTACTGGTTTCCAATTTTTTCAGCAAGTTTGGTGAAACAGTGAGTCCTTATTCCAAAACTGCTGTCTTCGGGTTTATAAAACACTAGGTTGCTAAGGTCATTAAACCCTGTGTATTGTGCATCTAATTTATTCCATTAGTCTACCATTCTATTTCTTAGTCAGTACCAGACAGTTCTGGTGATTACTGCATTTTTGTCCAGTTTGAGATTTGATACTGCTAGACCACCTTCCTTCACATTTTTTCCATTAATTCCCTTGATATTCTTGACCTTTTGGTTTTTCAGATGATAGTTATTATTTTTCTAGTTCTATAAGATACCTATTTGGTAATATGATTGTTATGGCACTGAATAAGATGAACAAATGGCATTTTCCCAATTGTTTAGATCTGACTTTGTGTGAACAATGTTTTATAGCTGTGTTCACTTAATTCCTGTGTTTGCCTTTGCAAGTAGATTCCCAAATATTTTATATTGTCTAGAGTTATTTTAAATAGAAATTTTCTTTCTATCTCTTACTGCTATACATTGTTGAGGATATATTGAAATGCTGATTTTATGAGTTTATTTTGTATCCTTCAACTTTACTAAAGTTGTAAGTTATTTCAACTAGTTTTTAGATGATTCTCTTTGATTATTTAAGTGTACCATCATATCATCTCCAAAGAGTGATAGTTTCCTCATTGCCTGCTTTAATTCCTTCCATTTCTGTTTCTTTTCTTATTGCTAAAGCTACCCTTTCTAATACAATAGTAAATAGTAGTGGTGATAAAGGGCATCCTTGCTTCACTTCTGATCTTATTGGGAAGGCTTCTACCTTATCTCTATGATTTTAGGTAGATACTATTTATCATTTTAAGGAATGACCAACTTATTCTTATGATTTCTAGTGTTTTTAATAGGAATGAGTGTTGTATTTGATCAGTGGATTTTTCGGCATCTATTGAAATAATCATGTGGTTCCTGTTAGTTTGATTTTTGTTATGGTCAATTATATTCATAGTTACCCTAATATTAAAACAGCCAAGTATTACAGATATGAATGCCACCTGGTCATAGTGAATGATTCTTGTGATATATTGCTGTATTCTTCTTGCTAGTATTTTATTTTAAATTTTTGCTTCTATTTTCATAAATGAAACTGAAATATACTTTCCTCTGTTTTTGCTCTTTTCTATCATAGCTAACAGTACCATATTTGTGTCATAAAAAGAATTTCATAGAAATCCTTCTCTACTATTTTCCCCAAATACTTCATTTTTGTTTTTTGTTGTTATTGTTGTTGTTATTTAACTGTTTGATAGAATTTACTTTTGAATCCATTTGGCCCTGGTAATTTTTTTAAGGATTTCATTAATATTTTATTCAAGGTGATCACCCTAGTGCAAATATCAATAATAGGGAAATAGGTCTTGATCAATGATACATGTGAAACCCAGTTGAATTGAACGTCAGCTACCAGGGCATTGGGGGTGTGTGAATTTTAGATTTACTCCACCCTGCTTAGTCTAGCAATCAGGAATGTATACACCCCTACTTCAGGATTAAGTTTTGAGGAGGATGGCCTATGACAGACATGTGCTAGCAAATGACAAATCAGAAACAGCTGGCAGACCCCTGGGCTGTCCTAAGTCAAGCTTAAGCTACCATTGGTACATGAGAGATGCAGGAAGTGATATTTAAAAAAGTCTATATATTTCATGTCACTTCCTCTCTCTGGCTCTCTTTTCACAAAGAGGTGGCTCTGGCTCTCTCTTTGGAGGAGGAGGAGTTGAGCTTGTTCTCTCTCTCTCTCTCTTTCTCTCTCTCTCTCTCTCTCTCTCTCTCTCTTTCTCTCTCTCTCTCTCTCTATCTCTATCTCTCAGACATTGGGTTCAACTAGCGGTTTGGCTTGTGGCAGCTTTTGGGCGTCTTGGTGTCTGGCATGGGTCAGGTGAGTCATCTTCCCTGAGCTTTTCTTTCTATGACAGACATGTGCTAGCAAATGACAAATCAGAAACAACTGACAGACCCGCTGGGCTATCCTAAGTCAAGCTTAAGCTACCATTGGTACATGAGAGATGCAGGAAGTGATATTTAAAAAAGTCAATATATTTCATGTCACTTCCTGAGCTCTCTCAGAGTTTAGGCAGATTCCTATTTTTCCTTTACCTTTCCTAAAACGCCATTCTCCGAAGAGGCCCCTCATCTCGGAGGAGGCCTCATAGGTGGACGGTCTCTGAACTCCCTTTGTCTCAGGCTAGGCCGGAGAAATATTATACCCTTTTTCCTCTCTTCTTCTTAATTCCTTCCCCATATATTAAACCACATAAAATTCCCAAACTGACTTGAGTATTTTTATTGGGATTTAGAAATTAAATCAATTCCTGGTGACCAACTAAATTTATATTCAGCCTCAACCCTAAATTTACGCTTTAAAAGTCAGAAGAGGACAGGGAAAGAACATGAATCATGTAACCATGGAAAATATTCTAAATTAATTAATTAGATAAAAAACATTTTGATTAAAATATTTTATTTAAAAGGGCATCTGGATGGTTTCATAGATTGAGAATTAGGACTAGAGATGGGAGGTTCTAGGTTCAAATATGGCCTCAGACACTTCCTAGCTGTGTGACTTTGGGCAAGTCACTTAGCCCCCATTATCTAGCCCTTACTACTCTTCTGCCTTGGAACCAATACACAGTATTGATTCTAAGATGGAAGGTAAGGATTTAAAAAAAAATAGTTTGTTCAATTTATTTTCCTTAGATGGAATTATTTAACTATTCTATTATCCAGTTTTTTTAGATTGTCAGATTTATTGGCATATAATTAGACCAAATAGCTCCTAATGATTGCTTTCAACTTCCTTTTCTTTGTTGATGAGTTAACTTTTTTCATTTTTGATTCAGATTACTTGATTTCCTCTTTCCATTTTTAAATCTAATTAGCCAACACTCTGTCTACCTTTTTTTTTTATTCATAAAACCAAATCCTAGTATTATGTATTAGTTCATTGGCTGGCTTACTTTCAGTTGTATTAATTTATTCTTTAATTTTTAGGATTTCCAGTATAGTTATTAATAGGAATTTTTTTTTTATTTTTGTAGAATTTTTTTTTAGTTTATATGTTCAATTCATTGTTCTTCTTTTTTTCTACTTTATTGCTATATTTAGAAATATAAATTTTCCCCTAAGTACTGCTTTGGCTGTGTCCCATAAATGTTTATACATTTACTAACTGACATTCTCATTAATGAATTTATTGATGGTTCCTATAATTTGTTGTTTGACCCACCCTTTTTATAGCATTATTTAGTTTCCCATTTAAAAGAAAAAATCTTTCCATGAGACCATATTGATTATTTGCTTATTATATTATGATTTGAAAATAATACACTTATTATTTCTGCTTTTCTACATTTGGTTGTTTTTATGTCCTAATACAGGTCTTTTTATGTAGGTGCCATGTACTCATTAAATAAGGTATATTTTAAACTATTCCCATTCAAATTTCTCCAGAGATCTATTAATTCTAACATCTAAAACTTTATTCACTTCCTTTACATCTTTGTTTATTTTTTGGTTTGACTTATCTAGATCTGAAAAAGTAAAGTTGACATGCCCTAATATGATAGTTTTAAATTTATTTCCTCCTGAAGCTCATTTAATTTCTCCTTTTAAAATTTGGAGGATATACTCTTTGGTGCATATATGTTTAGTATTGATATTGGTTCATTGTCTATCATACATTTTAACAAGATATAATTTCCTTCCTTTTCTCTTTTAATCATATATATTTTTCCATTAGCTTTGTCTGAAGTTATGATTGCTACTCCTGCTTTTTTACTTCAGATGATTCACATAAATTCTGCTCCAGCCCTTTAGCTTAACTCTGTGTGTATCTCCCTACCTCAAATGCATTTCTTGAAAACAACATATCATAAGATTCTATTTTTTAATCCACTCAGCTATATACTTCCATTGCATGAATGAGTTTAGCCCATTCCCATTCACAGTTATGTTTACCAACTATGGATCCTCCATATTATTTTCCTCTTTTGATCCTATTCTTTCTTCTTTCACTCTGTCCTTCCTTACAGGTGTTTTGCTTTTAATCACCACCCATCCTTGTCCCTTCCTTCTTTTACCCACCCTTGTATTATTGCCCTTCTACTTCTCTTTAGGGTAAGATATTCTATACCTGAAAAATATGGTTGTTATTCCCTCTCTGAAATAGTTATGATGAGACTAAGAATTAAGCATTACCGATCATCAAATTCGTCCTTCCCTCCACTGTAATATTTTTTCAGCCTCTTTAGGTGAGAAAATTTATTCCATTCCACTCTTACCTTCCTTTTTCTCTCAGTGAAATCCTCTTTTTCATCCCTTGATTTTTTTTATCATATTCTAATCATCTTACTACCACAGAACTATGTATATTTCTTCTAACTGCTCTAATATTGATATCTTTTTTTAGAATTACCAATATTATCTTTCTCCATAGCAATATAAACAGTTTGACTGTATTTAACCCTTTAAATTTTCTCTTGTTTACCTTTTAAGCCTTCTCTTGGTTCTAGTGTTTGAATTTCTTCCATGATCCTTTTTTTCAATTTGGTCCATTCTAATTTTCATGAACTCTTTTCTTCTTTGGATATGTGCTTCTTTTTCCAGTTGACCAATTTTGCTTTGTGAGCTGTTATTTTCTTTTTTCATTAGTTTCATTTCTTTTTCCTCATTTTTCTTCAAACTATCTTATTTAGTTTTTAAGTTCCTTTTTGAGTTCTTCCAGCACTTGAGACCAATTTCCATTTTTCTTTGCATGTGGTTACTTGGGTCTCACATTACCCTTTGTGTTTTGCTCTTTGTTTCCATAAAATTTTCTAGAATTAGGTGTTTCCTTTACTGTTTGCTAATTTCACCAACTTTTTTATTGCCTGGGAACTGGGAATTTTGAATGCTATTGATTCTGTCTCCTCTTCCACTAGTTTGCAGGGTTTAGCACTGTGAACTAGGTCTTCACCTCTGCGATTCAGACTTGAAAGGGCCAACCACTATGGAATTCCGGGCCTCACTGTGGGCTGGTGCCTGGGCCTAGAACTTCAAGAGGTGGGTGTGGGATGCTCTAAGTTCCCAGATCCTGAAATTGGCCTATACACAGTTTTGGAACCTGAAACAGTATGTGGAGGGTTGGTTGGCCCGCACTCCTCTGTGTGTAGTTTTGTTTCCAGTTCCTCCTTATACTATGAAAATTAACTCTCTACCTTTCAAGATCTTTTAAATAGAAGAGTCCCCTTCTTCTGTCTTGTTAGTTTTGACTCCTGTCATTTTGAGGCACTTTTTAAAGATTGGTTTGCATTTGTCCGAATGCTTTAAGCTTTCATTGCTACTAAGTTGTGATATTGATTCCACTGTTCTTCACTCCCTGGTTCTTGTTTTGATATCAAAATTTATGTGTAGGTCTGCTTTGTTTTGTTTTGTTTTGTTTTTCATCAAGAGTGCTTGAAAATCTTCTATTGTATTAAATGATTATTTTTCCCCTGAAAGATTATGCTGTTCTGCTGGATAAGTGATTCTAGGTTATAAATCTAGATTTTTGCTTTCCAGAATATCATATTCAAGCTTTCTGTTCCTTTAATATGTAGGCGTCTAAGTCATTTGTAATCTGGACTGTATCTCCACAGTATTTGATTTGTTGATTTGGGGCTTCCTAAAGTATTTTTCCCTTGGCTTAGAGGCTCTTGAATTTAGCTATAATATCACTGGGAGTTGTTATTTGAGGATTTCTTTCCAGAGATGATATGTGGACTCTTTCAATTTTTATTTTGCTCTCTTGTTCAAAAACATCAGGGAAGTTTTACTTGATAATCACTTGTATTATAATGTTCAGGTTTTTTTTTTCAAAGGGGGTGGGGCAGGCATCATGGTTTTGAGGTAGTCCAGGAATTCGTAAATTGTCTCTCTTGGATTCATTTTCAAGGTCAGTATTTTTTTAAATTAATTTTTCTCGTATTCTGTTTTTCAATCTTTTAATTTTGCTTTATCATTTCTTGATATCTCATAGTCATTAGTTTCCACTTGTGCAATTCTAATTCTAAAGAAATGATTTTCTCCCTTTAACTTTTAAGCCTCTTTCTTCATTGGGCCTATTCTGCTATCATTTTCTCCTTGGATTGCTTTCATTTCTCTTTCCCATTTTTTTCTCTGTCTTTTAAAATGATTTTTGAAATTCTTTTTTAGCTCATTCATATCCTGAGACCAATCTATATTGTTCTTTGAAGCTTTGCATATGTTTATTTTGCTTCCACTCTCCCCTTCTGTCTGTACCTGGCTATTATATGTCTCCATAAAAAATTTTCTATGGTTAGGTGGTTTTTGTTTATTTGTTTTTATGTTTGCTCCTTGCCTCATCCTTTTCTTGTCTTTCACTTTTATCTTGAAGGTGAGCCCTCTTCTTAGGGTCGAGACTTCACTCTTTTAAATTTCAGTTTTTCCTTGATGCTATCCTTGGCTCTTTTTCTGGGTTTCTGCAGGTTTTTGGTTCTTTCAAGGTGGCATGATGTCTTGTGGTCTATAAACTCTGAAAGCCACCAAACAGTGCTGATTCAATCACCCTCTGAGACTGCTAATGACTTGCAGAGCTTAGAGCTCTGTGAGCTACCCTATGCTGATGCTTAAAGTGTAGCCTCAGGCTTGGCCAGGGGCTTTTGCTTTCATTCTGTGCTTGTTCAGATCAGGCACACTGTGCACTGCCTTGTCCTTGAGCTTTGGTGGGGGCTACCCCTAGGCCTAGGTCTGAGCTTTGCACTGGGTTTACCCAGAATAGGGTTGCTACATAGACTGCCTTGAAATGGGATTCTGGACCTTACTGCAAGCACTGTCTGGGGCTAGGAACTGGGAAGGGAATTTATGGGGTTGCATTGTTTTGGGTTTAGACAGGATTTCAGGATCTGGAAGTTGGTTTGGGCCCCACATTCAGAATCTGGAACAGTAGTTTTGGGGAGAGGTTGGGGCTTGCTGTTGGCTTGCACCCATAATTTTTGGTGTAGCTTCCTGCAAGCTGTGATCTCCTCTCACCTTAGAATCAGACCCTCTCTGCTTACCTTTCAAACTGTTTATTTTGAGGTGTTATCTTAAGGTTGGCTGGAGAGGATTCTCATAGTGGCACATCTTGACTATGCCCCCAGGCATGGGTTATTAAGCATCAAATGATGAGATTCCCTTAAGGAGCAGAGTAACTCAATCTAATAGCCTACTTTGAAGAATGATTATTACAAGTTTTTAGACAGAATGTAACACTCAGTTCATTCTTCAGGAAAGAAACACATAGAGTACCAACGTTATATGGACTGCTTCATTTTTAAGCTAAATCTGAGTTCTTCTGAAATATGAAAACCAACATTTTTTTAAAAGCACCCAAATTACAAAAATGAAAATATGAAATGTCAGACAGAGGCTTTTTTATTTTTTTAATTTCTTAAATTCATATTTAGCTACCCTAAAGAGGATTGTCCAAGGGCTTTCACCGAGTCTTCAAGTGAAGGCTGAGTAACAGTTTGTAACAGTATCATAGGGAGCAATTTTATTTCCACTTAAGGTTGAAAAGGAATTTTTATCTGGTTCAATCCCTTAATTATATAGGTGAAACTGAGACCAAAATAAAGAATAAATCATGAGCAAGTTTCATCAGATTATAAGAGTACTGCATGTTTTTAATCTAGTCAAATAGTGAATCAATGTTATAATTACTCATTTTTCCACTTTACTATATTGGATGTAATGTATTTGAAACTGAATTTTGAGATACTTGGATTATGAAACTGTGAGGTCTGATGCAGGCTTTGTTTCAGGAGTAATGAATCAATTCACTGGGCTTGGTATTACAGACAACTGCAGAAAAGAAAGGGAAAATTAGTATAAGGACTAATGAATGCTAATTAATCCTCCAAGGAAGGATTAAGTTGTAATTATCAGTAATGAACCAAAGCCTGACAAAGAAAAAAGGGAAATTGGGAAAACATAGGAATGACATTTTTATTTTTTATATTTGTATTTTTAATTTTAAAAACAAATTTCCACATAAGTTTTCCAAAGTTATATGATTCACATTGGTTCCCTCCTTTCTTCCCTCCACCTTCCCAGAATTGACAAACAATTCAATCTGATTTATGCACATTTGTATATAATATTATTACACAAAACATTTCCATATTATTAATTTTTGCAAATAAATAATTTTATAAAACCAAAACCCCAAGTTATATACCCAATTAAACAAGTGATAAATCATATCCTTTCATCTGCATTCCTACTCTAATAATTCTTTCCCTGGAGGTGGTTAGCATTTTTTGTCACAAGTCCTTTAGAATTGTTCTGGATTATTGAATTATTGTCAGTAGCAAAGTCTATCACATTTGATCATTCCATAATATTGTTGGTATGGTGTAGTTTTTTCCTGTTTCTGGTTATTTCACTCTACATCAGTTCATGTAGATCTTTTGAGCTCATTCTGAAATCATCTTATTGATCATTTCTCAAAGCACACTAGTATTCAATCACCATCACATACTACAATTTGTTCAGCCATTTCCCAATTAAAGGGCATTCCTTTAGTTTCTAATTCTTTGACACTACAAAAAGAGAAGCTATTAATATTTTTGAACAAACAGGTCCTTTCCCATGTTATTCTCTCTTTGGGATACAGACAGTAGTGGCATTACTGGATCAACAGATATTTATTATTTTATAGCTCTTTGGATCTGATTTCAAATTGCTCTCCAGAATAGTTAGATTAGTTCACAACTTCACCAGCAAAGCATTAATGTCCCAAATTTGCAATATTGCCTCCAATATTTATAATTTTCCTTTACTGTTTTATATATATAGGAAAATCAGATGACATATTGTTATAAGAAGTGTTGTGGTGACTTCTGGAAAATAGTGATGATTGTTTTCTGGATAACTTTGAGTTCATACCCTAAAATGACCAAAAATGCATCAAATACTATAATAAAAACTACCAGAATCAAAAAAAGGAAAAAAAAGGCTGAATAATCAACTTTTTACCAATAGCCTTTCTGGTTGGTTCTATTGAGTCCAATTTTCTTACTAACCCTAAACTTTTAGCTGCATATCACTACAGCTATTCCTTTAAGATCAAGTCCTAATGTTTTTATCATCTTCTCTTCCCTTGGAAATCTGGTAAAACCTATGGACACCTGCTTAGGGTCATTCTTAAAGAACAAAATAAAATATATAAAATTACAAATAAAAGCAAGTAATCTAAAAGGAAATTATCAGTATTTTTTAAAATCTCATGATGTCCAGGGTTAAAATACTTGTGGCAGGAAAATAAACACCAATACATAAAACACAAAACACATATACCAGTCATATCATAGACTTTTGTACCTTGTTCATTGTGCTTGGATTTATGTTATTTGAAGTTCAATATAGTTCAATCCTTGGAATCACAGTGTTTGTCACTCATTTTGAAAGCAGATCTTCCATACACCATGGCCAGTATTTGCTTCACTGAATCACAGACTGCCTCTCATTAAGGTATCCTTTGAGATTTGATAGTCAACAACTGCTCACCAGTAACACAATTAGCGTATTTTTAAAAAGTAAAAAGTATTTGCTGTGATATTAGCTGCAAAGTGAATTAAGTGACACATTAATAATTCTCTCTACCATCTGGAAATATCACCAAGTATCAAGTATAGTATTGTTGAAGTAATTTTGAGTCAGGGTATAAGACTTTGAATCCCAATTATAACATTTATCACCTTATCTGTGCTTTTTTCCTCATTTATAAGAATGAGAGAATTGGACTAGATCATCTCAAAGATCCATCTCTAGGCCTAAATCTAGTTCTGTGAGGCTTTGAAAACCTATATAATATCTTGAATTCTCACTGATTTCTATGTGTCACCAAACACCTTATTTTTCTCTTGAAAAAGTAAATAAAACTTTGTGACATGTTAAACAGGATAGCACATGAGATTGAGAGGTAGCCTGATGGGAAATAAGACTCTGATTCAAGTCTTGTCTCCAACATATACCAACAATAGGATCCCCAGAAGAAATTTAATCTCTCAGAGCCCCCAACAGATCTTCATGACTAAATTGTAGAACAGTTGTACTGCTACATTGGAACTAAATTCCTGAGAGTTTGCTGCAACTGAAATTATATGTAATTGTGGATATTTTGAAGAGTTGTGGGCTAAATAATATAGACTCAAATTGATTCAGACCTAATTGAATGACCAGATGACAGGGAAGTGGCTAAAGGATTGAGGGTGATATCAACATTCCTAGTAAGATGTGCTAAGAATCATTCATTTGACCTGAGTCAATTGCTTTCTAGCATTATAAGACTTGGCTTAAATGACAACATAAATAGTGCATTCATCAGATTTGAAGATGTAACTAAGATGGAAAGAAGAATTAATATATTAATTACAGAGTCCTCAAGTTTTGGACAGGGTAGAACAATGTGCCAAAACTAATGAGAAATTAAATAAAATGTAATAGGTCTAAATGTAAAATCCCCACCCCAGAAATAAAAAAAAAAACATATCTTCATAAGTATTGTATAGGAGAGCAGTTTGTTTTGGACAATGCAGAACTGAGATGAATATAAAATGCCAAATCAGCAAATCCCTAAAACTAATTTATAGTCTGATGAATTTTAAGTATCATTCTTCTAGTAGAGTTTAATATTAGTTATACTATAAGTTGCTGAACCCTGTTCATGTGTTTTTTGTCCAGTGCTTATCAGTGTTCTGTTTTTGGTATTTCTTTTTGTGGAGAAAATAAATTTATGCCCCATATTTGATATGCATTGTAGGCTGAGAATATTTAAACTCATTCTTTTTGGAGAATCTTACATATGAACCTAAACCTAAGTTTTAAATAATTTGTCTCCTGAATCCTAGACAGATAAATCCCTTGAGACAGAAGAGAATGATTAAGAACCTCAGTGATATGTGATTATCAATGGTTTTTTAATGAGACTAGAATATTTTACTTTTTTGTCATATTTTACTAAAAATTGAAAATATGATATGTCAGTCAGTTATTAGAAATAAGAAAAAATATCAGTGTTCTAATTAGAAAAAGAGGTCTTTTAACTCCAAGATGATAATGCAGAAAGTTGGATTTTCCATTAAAAACCCTTAAAAATATCTCCACTAATTAAGATACTTCAGAAGCAGTCTCTAATGAAGTTCTCTTTGGATTAGTTTACCTTCACAAAAGCTTCAAGTTCATGTTGAGTTTAAATCAAAAGTGTAAACAACCATTCTAGCAGTGATACTTAAAGCAGTTATGGGGGGACTGTTTTTAAGCAATCAAATATTTTATCTCATATAATGAAAAAGAATTAAAAATGGAAATGCTGTTCTGGATAGCAGATATAAGGTATTAGGTGGTATCTACATTCTTTTGATACATGTTGATTTTTCATCCAGCATGACTAGTACTATATATAGATATAGGATAGTTTACTTTCTAATCACTGAAACCCTTATTTCCATTAACTCATTTAGGAACCCACTCAGTTCCTGAAGAGTTGGAATTTGTTTGGGTACATCAGACCTATGGATGAATTGGTCCAAGTCAAAAACAGCACATTTAATCTCCTGTGGGATCAAGCCAGTGATTATACTTATAGCATATCCTTAAAAGTCTAGAAGAGATAAGCAAATCCAGTCTTAAAAAAGAACACCTGTATGTGCTTAAACACATGAATGTATTTTTTCCATGTAGGTTTTTGGTGTCTATATGGGTCAGTAAAGCAGGCCTCATAAAGAAGTCATCTCATCTCCTTTAGACACTATTGTCCAAGGAAGAAGAAAACAAACAAATGGGCAGGGAGTTATGGATAGCCACTGTTACCTCTCCCAAAGGCCAGGAATATTAAATATAATTGCTCCATCAGAGTTATCTGATAACTTTAAGATGGTTTGGGGATGTCTAGGCTCTCTGCTGCCAATTGTATTCCCATCATGGTGGAGGGGAGGCTTCTCATATCTTATTCACACAAAGTTCAAACTAACAGTTTGATTGATTTTTACAAAATGATATTTACTTCAAAACTATAGCAAGACAAAATATATAAGCATCTGCCTAATGTTCAGAGCATAATTGCCTATGCAGTACCTGAAATTCAAGAGAGAGAGAGAGAGAGAGAGAGAGAGAGAGAGAGAGAATATTAGACTCATAACTTAGCTCCCATGAAGATACAAATCTAAAACAGAGTTAGTATTGAGTCCCTGGCACTCCAGATTCTTAGGGATTCCCTGCTAGAATTGGTAGAAGGGCAGGTGTATGCAGGATTCCAAGGTCTAAGTGGCTTGATTTCATATGAAAAGCACAAATAAAGTAGAAAAAATAACAACCCCAAATCTATTTCTTGTGGTTATGGGGTGAAAAAAGGGAAGAAGACAGGAAAGAAGTTTTTCCCCCTTCACCAATTCAATCCAAGGTTCTCTGCTATGGAATGAAAAGGACCTTCAACTGGATTTCTAGGAAAAAAGCAGAATTCCCCCATCTAATATTTTTTAAAGCATGTACCAAATTAAAGGAAATTACTACCACACACAGTAGAGGAACACATAATGTCTTTTGCTAGAAGCAAGGGCCTAATGTTTTCTATAGGACTTTATTTTAGTTAATCTAAGGTACTAAGTATGTGTCATACACATACAGACATTTTATATTTATATATTTGTACACAAATTTTCCAATGACATTCATAGTATGACACAGTAAAGTATTACATATTTAATGAGTTCATTTCAAATTGGCTCATGGAAACAATGAAAGGAGATGAAAGTGAAGGTAAGGAATTTTCTTTTTCATGACTCCCAAATATATCCTTTACATTAGCTCCTTCTAGGACATAATGATCTACCTTTGCTCAAATCCATGTAAATGAATCTAAACATTGTTTTGTTCATTTCTAGGTACAATTATATTATGGACAATATGAATTAAATATACAGAAAACAAAAATTGTATATGTAAGAAAAGAACCTAGAAAACACTGTATTGCTTTTTCTAAAAAAAAAGACTTGATTTGTCCTAATATACAAGCAGCGTGGTGTAATGAAAATGCACTGAATTCAGGCACTGAAAACTTTGTTTCTAGTAGTAATTCTTTCATTAATTCTCTCTGTGTCCTTGAAAAGTTATTTCCCACTTAAAGTAAGTCTCAGCTTTTAAATGAAATAAGTGAGCATAATGTCTTCCAAGATCCCTTCCAACTCTAAGTCTAGGATCCTCTGAAGCTTTATCACAAATGACATGACAAGGATGCATATTTTAATTCTTAGACTAATAGACTTTGCCCTTTAAGCATGATTCATGGATGCTTAAAAGTTTTTCTAAATATTTGAAAACAGAATAAATACACACATAAAAGGAATTCACAAAGGACATGGCAAAATTCTTATTTAACGTTTCTTATTAACTAGTCTTCTAAGTCTTTCAATACCTCTTTACAATGTTCTAAATTTAACAGGATCATGGATCTGCATTTATCATTTACTGCCATAAATCAGCTGTTAAATTCAAAGATGTGATGATAGTATACTTTATTTTAGAACTGAAAGTTTTCATAGTGATATGTGTAATTTTTATATACAATATGGTTAATTCCAAAGGGAAACTTTATGGAACACTTAGAACCATATGAATAGATTTAGGTTAATGTGTTCATTATCATGATTGCTATTCTCTTTATATCTCTTTATTACTTTAATTTTATGTTTTAAAAGATAATATGAGATTTTCAAAACATCAAAAGGAAATCATGAAAATAAAGGCTAAATGATGATTTTGATGATTTCCTTTAAACTGGTAGTAAAAGCAGTATGTTATGTACTTTTTGTCCTTCCCAATTCATATTGTTCGTTTTTGTAAAAGAATAATCATATACAACCAAAACCCCAAAATGAAAATCCAAGTAAACTAATGTGAAAAATTGTGTACTTTTATCTAAATTCCAATTCCAACAGTTCTTTCTCTGAAGGTAGTTAGGGTTCTTTGTCATAAGTCCTTCAGAATTATCCTGGATCATTGTGTTGCTAAGTCTTTTAAAGTTGATAATTCCAAAATATTGCTGTTACTGTGTGCAATGTTCTCCCACATCTGCTTGTTTCTCCATGACAGCTTTTTTTAAAATCTTTCAGCTCATTGTTTGTTATAGCACAATAGTGTTACCACTAAATAACACAATTTGTTTAGCCATTACCTAATTAGTGGACATACTCAAAATTTCCAATTCTTTGACACTACAAAAAGAGATGCTAAACATATTTTTGTATGAACAAATCCTTTTTCCTTTTTATGATCTTTTTGGTATACAGATCTAATAGTTGTATTATAGGATCAAAGGTTTATGCATGGTTTTGTAGCCATTTAGGCATAATTCCAAATTGCCCTCCAGAATTGTTAGATCAGTCCATAATTTCACCACCAGTGCATTAATATCCCAATTTTGCCACATTCCCTCCAACATTTAGCACTTTACTTTACTGTCATATTGGTCAATCTAATAAAAATGACATTATAGCTCAGAGTTGTAAAGATTTGTATTTCTCTAATCAAGAATGATTTAGAATATTTTATATGATTATTGATAACTTTGATTTCTTCATCTAAAAACTACTTGTTTATATTCTTTGACCATTTTAGCAATTGAGGAATGATATATTATATACATTTAATTTAATTCTCTATAAATGTGAGAAATGACACCTTCATCAGGGAAAGTTTCTATTAAAATTTCCTCATGTGCTTTTCCCCCCCTTTTAATCTTGGTTCCCTTGGTTTAATTTGTACAAAAGCTTTTTAATTTAAAATGATATTTTTTTAAATTTTACATCTTATAATGTTCTCTGTCTTTTGGGTGGTCATACATTCTTTCCTTCTCCATAGATCTTCCATGTAAACAAGTCTATGTTCTCCTAACTGACTTATGGTATCACTTTATAGTTAAATCATATAACCAATTTGATTTTATCTTAGCATAAGTTGTGAGATATTGGTCAATACCTAGTTTCTGCCATACTTTTATCCAGTTTTCTCAGTAATTTTTAAAAAATAGTGACTTCTTATGCCAAGAGCTATGATCCTTTTATTTATTAAACAATATTGCTAGAGTCATTTACTCCTGTATGTTGTGTATCTAATCTATTCCATTGATCCATCATTCTATTTCTTAGTGAGTACCAAATTTTTTTTGGTGATTATGGTTTGTAATAAAGTATCTAGTATTGTTAGGCCACATTCCTTCATATTAGAAAAATAAATTTCCTTAATGTTTTTTCTTTTGTTTTTCCAGGTGGATTTCATTATTATTTTTCTAGTTATATAAAATAATTTTTAACCCTTACCTTCCTAGAATCAATACTGTGCATTGGTTATAAGGCAGAAGAATATTAAGGGCTAAGCAAGAGGGGTCAATGTCCAGGATCATACAGCTAGAAATTTTGTTCTCTTTCTAGTATTTTAAGTTACAAATCCAATAAATTCACCCCCCCCTCTATTTTGTTGATACAGACACTCAGTTATATAAATTTTCCCCTGAGCACTACTTTGGCTGTATCCCATATATTTTGATATTTTGTCTCCTCATTGTCATTCTCTATATTGTAGTCCATAATTGTTTCTATTATTGCTGTTTTGATCCACCAGCTTTGAAGAATTAAAATATTTATTTTCCAATTAATTTTAAATTTGCTTTTCCATGCATACTTGTTCATTATAATTGTCATTGCATTACAATCTGAAAAAGTTTCATTTATTATTTCTGCCTTTCTTCATTTTTGGCAATATTACTATGCCCTAGTATATGCTTTATCTTTGTATATGTACCATGCTGAGAAAAAGATATATTCCTTTTTATTCCTGTTCATTTTTCTCCAGATATCTGTTAACTCTAGTTTTTCTAACATTCATTCACTTTTCTTATTTCTTTTTTTTTTTTTTGGTTCAATTTATCTAGTTCTGAAAGGGGAAGTTTGAGATCCCCAACTAGTATGATCTTACTATCAATTTCTCCTTCAGCTTCTGATCAGAAATCTGGATGCTATAACATTTGGTGCTGTGAGATTTAAAATAGTGAAGCCCATAAACTGTAGTGAGTTAAAATGGTGGAATATATAAATTTCTCCTTCAGCTTCAGATCAGAAATCTGGATGCTATAACATTTGGTGCTGTGAGATTTAAAATAGTGAAGCCCATAAACTGTAGTGAGTTAAAATGGTGGAATATATAAATTGTGATAGATATAAGAGAGGGTGAGTAAATTTGACCACAGAAAATATGTTTCACTACAGTGTCTTGGTTTTTAAATCAAATATAAGGTGGTCACCAGGGAAATATTCCCAATTATTCAAATACCCAAGTCAACTGGGTTTTATAAAGATTTTAATTAATACAAATGTGGAGAAAAGAGAGAAAGAGAGGAAAAGGAAATAAGTATGAAGGTCCTTAAGACAACATGGCCTAGACCTGAGTCTTAAGAGGGAGAGAGATCAGTCAGTCAATCTTTTAACATTCACCACAAGGTCTACCTAAGCAAGGATTCTAGTGACACCAGGCCAGCATCATCTCAGCTGCTTTCACCAGCTCCCTCCTCCATCTGAATGTTTCAGAATGAGTCCTCCTCAGTCTGAATGTTTCAGAATGAACTCTCCTCAATCTGAATGTTTCAGAATGACCTCCAGCTCTTCTCTGAGCTCTTATTTTTAAGGGCAAAATCTCCTATGTCACCTCCCTTAAGTTCTTCCATCTACCAATCACTGTAGATGTTTTCCAAAAGACAGCCCATTTGAATTGACAGCTGAGTAGATTAATCTCTTTAGTAAGTCAGAAAAAAAATGCTGCTGTGTCAACTAATTTCATTAAGAGAAAACCTCTGAGTAAGTTTTCACCTTTTAGGTCTAAGTAGTTTATAAGTTGTCCCACCTTTATAGGCACCTAGTTTCCCATTGTATCAATTCCAAAAACAGGCATGGCTCAAAGAACTCCTTTCCTTTATAAGTATGGTTTTCAAGTACTTTCATTGTTTAGCAAGGAGTTTTCTGCCCTAAAGCACTCTTAAGTAGGGGTGGAGTAGGGATACTCCCATAGCAAGGAGTTTTTACATTCAAGTAGAGTTCTCACTATCTGGTAGGGAATTATTTCAAGTAGGGAATTAGAGGATTCCTCAATGTGGAGTAAAATTTTTAACACTCATAAGTCTGTGAAATTTTAAGGTTTACAGTGCATAAACATTTAGTAATGATATTACTATATTGTTTATAGTACTTTTTAGCACAATGTAATTGCCTTCCTTATCTCTTTTAATAAGATCAATTTGTACTTTTACTTTGTCTGGAATAATGATTTCTACTCCTGCTTTTTTTTTTTACTTTAGATGATGCATAATAAATTCTGTCTAGCACTTCCACTTAATGGGTCAGTTTATTCCATTCACATTCATGGTTATGATTACTAACTGTGCATTGCCCTCCTTATTATTATCCTCTTTAGATCTTGCTCTATTCACTCTGTTCCTCCTCACCAGTATTTTTCTTTTTGTCACCACCCCCACTTCTCCATTCCTCCATTTACCTCCCTCTTACCTTGTCTTATTCCTCTTCACTTATTGGTATGGTAAGAGAATTCTTTAATCCACTGAGTAGGATAATATACAATTTTCTACCCCACTGAGTATACTTATTTTTCACTCTCCTAGCCAGCTACAATGAGAGTAAAGTTTAAGCACTTCCTTTCACTACCCTTATTCTCCCTTCTCTCTAATGATTTTTCACACCTCTTTATTTTATATAATTTACCCCATTCTATCTCTCCCCTTTCCTCTCAGTGCTGTGAGAGAGAGAAAGAATGAAAGGAAGATTTTGCAAGAGACTCACTCCTGCAGTGAGTCAGCAGTGAATCAAAAACATAAAAAAAATCCAAAAAAGAAAAGATAATTTCTAGATGAAAGATAGACTATCAAAATCTTATGTGTAAAAATTCTAAGTAAAGGAAAAATAAATCTATAACAGGTCCTTGAATCAGGGCCCAATTAAAATGATGTAAGCAATGATGCATTTACCCAATCAGTAGCCAGGACTACAGAAAGTTGCCACATTATGAAAGATAGAATAGGGACTAGATTTTTAGGAGCCACGAGATACTTAGTAGAATGTGGAACAAGGAAGACCTATCTTTAACACATGTTAAACAACCTCAACCTCAAACCCCAAACACATTCAAGTCCTCTTGTCATGCCTCAAAATTTTCATCAACCCCATTGGTATTGGTTGGTCTCTTTGATCTTGTGCTTGATTGGCCCTATGTAGTTTTGCTTTGAGCTTCTTTGGCACTGTGCAATGGTTCCTTTTGTATTCTCTTGTCTTGGAATCATCAGAATCATTAAGCAAAGTTCCATAATTTTTTAAACAATTAATGGAATCATTTTTTATAGTCTAAAGCTTTTTGGGTAAACATTGACAGTATAGCAAATGTATTTTAAACTTATATTACTGCAAAATCAAAAAAGTTAAAGAAAATCTAAATACTGATGACATGTGCTTCAAATACAAAAAGGAGAGAAAAAATAAAAAGCACTGAAATAGTATATTGCATATGCAAGAAAACTATTATAATAAAAGTTTTAAAAATAAAAAAAATATATAACTTATAAACATTGACAAACTGTGTCAGCTAAGGAAATGTAGAATACAAAGGTTTCTCACCAAAAATGAGATCCATTTCCCCTGCATACCTGGCCATGATCCACTGTGAGTACAAACAAATGATTTTCACTAAGTAACAGATTTTTATAAAGACCAGTAGTACAACAGGTAATTCACATTCAAAAAGTATCAAAATCCCCAAAATTCACAATAGCCCAGTTAATTACAATAGCAGTATTTCATATAAGTTGGTGTATGACAAAAAAAAACAACAACAACTATGAACTGATGGATATTAGTCACAATTTTTACAGACATAGCAAATCTTTCAACCTTGTCAAATATATTTTTAAACAAAGTAAATCTTATTTGGGTCTAGAACATCATCAAGAAATCTAGATTGTTCTGGTGGAAGTAAAGTGAGCTAAAGTTATAAATGAGAGATGTTCCCTTTTTGGGAGCCATTGAGGGGTATCATGCCTTGGTTTTAACTTCCCAGCTCCTTTGGTATGAGACTGTGATATCCCATCTGGAGGTGGGGATTATAATTGTACTTCATTTCAGCTGCTAAAATGGACCTTACCTCCTGTTAGACTCAGGCAAAATGATCAGTTGTTGAAAAAAATTTAAAAATTACTTCTAAAGACCACTTAAATTTAATTTGAGACATTTAGCTCATTAAATTTTCCAAACCTTGGTATACA